>NW_022279590.1:2036250-2355000 GCF_009193385.2 Nasonia vitripennis
AAACAAAAACAAAAAATTGAAATAAATTCTGTTTACTTAGATATTAGAACTTACATTTGCGCTAAGGGCAAATGTAACTCTCACAAAATACGTAAACATCGACGCATCTCCAACTACAACTATAAAAAAATGATTTTAACATATCAGAATATTACAGATAGTTTAGACAACATAACGAATGAAATAATAAATACCTGCATGGTCAAAACTACAAAAAATAAAGCAAATATAAAATTCATTAATTTCGTAAAAGCAACTGCAAATGAATGGGATGATAACAAAAACGTAAACACTGAAAAATACAAACCAATAGAAACGGTCTTCTCTATGAAGGATGAAATAGATTAAGAAAATAGCAACAAAACAAGGAGTAGAGAAGCGACGGCCGCACCGGGCCTAAAAATCACAGAATCAGCCAGTCTCAGAATGACGTATGGCGATATCAACTACCTAGGATTCAACAAAGCTTTTTTCTATTTTGATAGAGGAATACGAGGAAAACAGCTTTTTAAGAACTCAGTGTCCTCACTTAAATTACAATCACCCTACAAAGACATAGTAATCATAGATAATATTGTTTTTACCTCAGACTGTAAATGTGACTCATCTAATCAGCACAAAGAAATGTTTCCACACTATAGAGTTACCTGTGCTGTCGGATTCACATGCCCGGCTAGGCTCACCTCTACAGAGAAACTGTCATACATAAGAGAAAAAAATGCAACAACGGACAGATTTATGACAGCAAGACAAATGTTAGTTCGGAACTGGTGAAATTGTGAAAGCTGTGAAAAGTGCCATGATACAAAGTAGAAATTTTAATCTTCAAATGTTTTTACCGTTAAACAACATCAAATTATAACACAAAAATATAGAATCTTAGAATCGTGCAATATAATCTTATTTAATGTGATATTTAATGTCGTCGTAGCATTACTGGTTTAAAAGACAAAAATATAGAATCATTTACGAACAATTTAGAAAATACCAACTAATAACTTATTTTTTTATATACAACTGTTAAATGGATTATATGTCATTGTTAATTTTTTATGTAAATACTAATATTATATACTGTTATCAGAGTTGGGGCGAATAGAGTCCAGGGACTCCTGTAACCCAACCTAGGTTAAGTGTGAATGAAAAGGATGGTATGATCTACGTCTGGAAGTCCGACAAGGATTTATGCTATTCCTAAGTATGAATGGAGGCTGGACTGTATGTAGTATGACTGGAGGTTATTGCTGTAAAGCAATAACTAACCAGTATTTATATGTATTCTCGTTATCACTGTTATCCGGACCTACGAACAGGAAATACTGTTTTCCTCTGCAGGATTTGCGGCGTTATAGTGTGTTATTGTGTGAATAATATCAACTCTGTATCGGATGCAAATGTTTGTAACTCTGGAGTTAAATAAATAAATAAATAAATAAACTAAGCAATAAGCTTATAGGTTAAGCTGGACGTGGTCAAGCCCTATAGAAGTCGCAAAAAACGCACTGCTCTTACTGTTCTCGTAACTGCAGCTGTGAATCCCAGTTTGAAAACCGCGCTACATTTATGCTCGTCCGCGGGACGGCCTATTTTCAAGGTTACACTGTAAAAAATTTTGTTGTAATCTTACAAACCCATATATAGTCAACCCCGTATATAGTCATTTACTATTTTGCGCACTGTAATTTTACAACGGTGGTAGTATTTTCACACTAAACGCGAGAATCTGACCCCTGTAAAATTACTACGCTAAGAGTAGTAAACTAATCCGACCTACGCTGGGCGGAGCACTTTTACTACAAGAATAGTAAAATTGCTAGATTTTTGTAATTTAACGTAGCTGAAACTAGTAAAATTACTATACGTGGGGTTGGAACCTCATGTAATTTTACTACATTTTAGTGATTTAAAAAAATCATTTTATAGCACTGCGTGGCATAAATCCGCATTTATGACACGCCTATCCGTGGCATAAGTATTCCTTTATTGCACCGTGCATATCGCCCTCGCTACGCTCGGGCACTTACCTCACGGTGCAAAAAAGGACTGCTAATGCCACGGATAGGCGTGATAGCGGATTTATGCTAGTCAGTGCTATAAAATATCGTACGATACACGCGTCATAAGTCGATCTTCATGGCACTTCATATATATATATATATATATATATATTGTCGCAAAGACTAGAAAAATCTAAAAATATTATTCTATAAAATATTTGTGCGCATGCGCAGACTGCTATTGTAATACATAAATATTATCGTACAAATGTTACATATGAGAGTCGATGGTTTTGTTTTTCGTGAGGTGTTAAGTAGGGGTGAGCGAGTACCCCAAAAAACTCGAGTCGGGTAGAGTCGAGTTTTTTTTTCGAGTTCGAGTCGAGTACTCGAAAAAATTGAGTACCCGAACTTATCGAGCTACTTGAATTTTGCGATCTACTTGAGTTTTCCGAGTTACTCGAAAAAATCGAGTAGATCGAAATTTTCGAGTTACTCGAAATTATCGGGCCTTGAATAATTGTATATTTGGATGTTATGGCACGGCGTTAAGCACACTCGCTACACGGGCGTTTATACACAATTTTTGAACTCTATAAACTGTGTAACAACATAGACTTAAGGGGTAACAATTTCAGACCCGTCTCAACGATCGCCGAAGCGAACAGTGCCCTACCACTGAAACCAATAAAGTCGACAGTTACAACAAGTTTGTAGCACAAAAAGTTTAAATGAAAAAATACAAGATCAAAGCTGATATGACAATACAAAGCAAATACAAATTGAAGATCTTCAAATTTCAAAGGCCAGAGCAGACTGAGCAATCAAAACAATTTCCCCGGTTATCTATACATATTGGTACGCATGCGCGGACTGCATGGATAAATAACAGATACGTATATGAATATTATCGTACAAAATTATTATAATTTTTCCGAACTGGCCACTTCTAAAGTTTAGGGCAGACCGAGGAATCGAAACCACTTTCCCGGCTATTTATACATATTGGTATGAATGTGCAGATTGCATTTGTGAATATCAGAAATATGTATAAATATATATATTTAACTTACACTGACTTCCAAAGTTTAGTCGGCTTTAAGACTATGATTTTCTGCGTCAAATCCTATATTAAAAAAATATTACACATAAACTTATAGGAATATTATCGTACAAAATGTTTATGATTTACTGATCATACTATATCGAAAGATTCGAATATACATATTGTTGCAGACTAGAAAAATCTACAAATATTATCCTATAAAATATTTGTACGCATGCGCGGACTGCTATTGTAATATATGAATATTATCGTACAAATGTTACATGTGAGAGTCGATAATTTTGTTCTTCGTGAGGTGTTAAGTACACGATTGCTACGAAAATATCGGGACGATGAAATGAGTACAATAGATTATCGGTAAATGCGTTCGTTTATTAATCGTAATTCACAATGTATGATTTAGTTCTTTTAGATATATATTAGCAACATGAGAAGCCTCTCATATCTTTTTCGTGCAAATAATATAATAGTGCGTATTAATCTAATCACGCGCCGCGAGTTTATGTCACTGACGTAACTGATTGAGGCGGAGCTCGCAAACTGAAAATTTGGGAATTTTCTGCAGTTGCAATATATAAAAAATAACTTAATGAGAAACTTCAATTAATGTACATTTTTTTTCATTAATCTAACCACATTTTTTACATAGTTCGATCACATAAAATCAATTTTGATTTAAAAATTGTCAATGTCGAGTCAATTAACTGTGTTTTGTTTGTAATTAAAACTGTTTATAAAACATACATTTTAATTTCTCGAGCATATTTCAGATACTTCTAATAAGTTTGATTGAAAAAATATGTAATGTCTCAAAAATATTAACTTTTGACAAAAGTAAACGGTTAGCCGAGTTTGGTTTATTCTATATTACAGTGCATGTCAATAATAGTATAAACATAATAATTTCCATTGAAACAAAATTACAGATCTAAAAAGAAATATGATCAATCGAATAAAGTAAATTATAGTAGATTAAATAATATAAGTTATACAATATTGTAGTAATATTACAATATTATTTTATTCATAATATAACAAACACAGAATTGTTAGGATCAATTAAGTTCTGAATCAAATGATTGCTAACTAAAAACTTAAATAATATATTGATCAGATACAAACCATTCTTGTGTACTTACTACATATCTTATCATGCCTGTTTCATAAATATTAAACTGAGCGCATCATTGAACATAACAATTTGGAGTTTGTGTTATATTATGTTTGCAAAAATATTGTTATAAACTCGACTTACTTTAATTAATCTCACTTTATTTTTAATATGAAATTTCGTTTTAATTGACATACATGCACTCGGTGGTAGTTAATTCTTGTGGAACGTTTTTTGTAATCCTCCAATCAGGTTTGCAGATTCAAAACTCCTAACCAATCTAAAAGCATAATTTCAAAAACATTCCACGAGAATCAACTACCACCTAGTGTACATACTATTATACTACATTTGTAACTCATTACACATTAAGTTATTAACATGCACAGAAAACTAATCAAACTCGCGCAACCTTTTAATTTTTTGTGTATGTCTTTACAATATCATTTTCTCTTAATTTTTCTTGGAGCTATGAACATTTATACCTAACATCAACCGAACGACGTTAGGAGTGAGGTGACCCTGCTAGTATTATTATATTAAAGTGCTTAATGTACCTGTGTGCCGTGAAGCCATTTACATCTTTTTTCAATAACTTGACATCTAGAACTTACCCTGACACCTGGACATCATCTATGAGGCAGATATGCTTTTGGGTCTTATAACTTAAATTTTTTAAAGTAAAATTGTCGCTGCCACCGAGTCGTCGGCTCGTTTTCAGCTCGAGCCGCGAGTACGAAAGCGTCCTCTCGCGCTACGTGGTTGTAACAACATCAGCAGAGAATATATTACTTTATTAGAGAATATAGACGCACGATTCATTATTCCGCGTCCTTGTCACGTTCTTCGGACGAACCCGGTAGAGTAAAGCCTGTTACATCGCAGTGCGGCTACGGGGCGCGCGCCTGGCCGGACGACTAGATACACGAAGAAAGCGCGGCGAACTTTGCACGCTGCGCAGTTGTACACCGGGGCAACCCGGCTGTATTGAACGGAGTCGGCATTGAAACCGACGGCTAACGTCCGTCGCCGAATCCAGCATTAACGAGGGATAGCCGTGCGGAAAGTAAGAAGTGAGTAATCCCCCTCGTTGACGCGACAGCATCTTTGCGACTGTTAGACACGCCAAGCATACCTATTCCTAGACCTCCACGTTGTCCCCTTCTGTAGATGTAAGAGTCCATGGTACGGAGATCGATGTGAAAACTAGTGTAAACTGATTGTTTGCGTCACCGGAATCGGTTATAAAAGCGCAACATCACAAGTTATATCCGCTAGTATATATTAACGTATATATATAATAATTTTGAAAATGTTTTACCCACTGGAACTTGAAAAAATTATAATTTCACGTTAAAAATTATAAGCGTTCACGTCTTCGTGTTTGCAGTCTTCCTGACATATGGACTCGGCGCAAGATCTACATAACGGAAAAAGCAGCTTATTGTGCTTTTTTACGGACAGAATGGGATGGTAAAGATTTCTCGGCGGCAACACTTCACACATTAGCAGACCGTCAATCTGACTGACGTCGTTGCCGGGGCCGACTACACCCGCACACTCAGCCTTGCCCACATAAACTTTCGGATGACCGACAAGGTAGCGACCGTATTTACAAATGTACGGATATAATAAGCAGACATATTTAATTTTCTCATTCTTACGAATATCGTATGATTTTACCGTTTTACCCGTTCGACCGCCGAAAAATGTATCTCGCGGATTAAGCGGTGTATGCCAGTCTATTGTGGTCTTTTTTATATACATTACTGAAACACTGTATGCTTAAGGAGGTTCGATAGCTCACAGCTTGCGGGAAAGAGAGAGAGAGACCCTCTCTCCCTGCGCGCGCCCATCCGCACCGCGCCGCACGCTCACAGCCAACAAGCTGGCGGTTTTGTTTACGTTTTCGTTCAGTACACAGAATTGGTGTTGTCAATCGTTTTACAATTTTGTGCACATGTTTATAAATCATTATCCAATGATTTACAAAGTTTTTTATTTTTCTCTTACCATTTTTGAGCAATCGCACTCTAAGTGTTTTGATCATTTTTAAGGTTATCCCATAAGAGCCTGTGTATAAGAGCCTAAATTTGAAGTCAATTATTGCGAAAACTATACTGACAATCGATATAATATTTTACCAACAAGTGTATTGCATGTTTATGAACATATTTTAATTATTTTCAAAACATTCTAACCATTTTCATTTTGGTATCAAACCTCCGTAACAACCTTCCACTGATATAGGGTGCGACGACAACTCACATTACCGAGTATAGGGAAGTACCGATACGAACGCCAGGAGTGTCAAACTGCTCGACTGCTTCTCGGGGACAGACCTGGACACAATGAACGTTGGTAACACTCCTACGTTCAGGAACGCAATGAGGGAGAAGGTGATAGACTTAATTCTGTCGTCCACCAAGATAGCGCATCTCATCAGCGTATGGCAAGTTCTCTTTCTCTCTCTCTCTCTCTCTCTCTCTCTCTCTCTCTCTCTCTCTCTCTCTCTCTCTCTCTCTCTCTCTGCATTAGTGTCAAGTTCTATACGGCCTTTTCCCTCGACGATATTAATTTTCATTGAGCCTTGGCAAAATCTGTGCTTTTTGAGTGTTTATTTGTGGTTCGCATTTCAGAACCTCCAAATTGTGCTGGAACTGCAAGATTCGCTGATCGGATGATAAGCAATGGTTCGTTACAAAAGGCGCCGCAAGAAGGCCAACATAAGCAGAGATAACGAGAATGACTCCGAATCTGAAGGAAGCTCCGAGTCTGACGCAATTTCTCCTTCCAAGCAACCTGCAACTCTTCTCTCAGCAGAGGATATCGAGGTACTGAGTAAAGACGTCCGTGAGAATTGTAAGGAATTCATCCAGCATCTGGGCACCGAGAAGGATCCAGGAAGACGCAGTAAGATGAATTTAGCTCTGTCCACAGTCTATGACGCGTTTCGTGCCGTTTCTAATGCGTATTTATTTAAACTCGGTATGGATAACATTGCGAACACCTGTACAGCTATCGAGAAAGCTTGTAAGCGTATGTATGAAGCGTGTGATTCTCTAAGAAGCGTTACGCTCAATTTAAATACGCAATCATCCTCACAGGCTCCGCGCCAATCTTATGCTGGCATTACTCGCAACTCTAACACCGCGTCGCGAAAAATCTTGCTTGATCAGGGCAAACCCATAAATATTGTCCGTGCCAAACGTGTCATTGTTACTCCGTACGATAACGTGAAAACGAAGTTTCCGGACTCTCAGGCAACGCACGCAGCGCTGTTTAATGCCGTGAACCCCGCCACCCTGACATTAAAAGCGAAACGCCTTATTCCCTCTAAGGATTCACTATCGGTCATAGTTGAGGGTGACTCTCTCGAGCCTCTTTTATGCAATCAAGCACTCAAAGACGTCGGGCTTACTGCATCCTGCGACACGCAACTGGATCCACGAGTCGTCATCCACGGCATACCGTAGAATACTCTAAGGAGGAAATTGAATCTTTTGTCAGCCAAAATTTTCCGACTATCGCGCCGGATCGTTTCAAGGTCGTCTACGTCTATCCCACGGGCAAAAAAAAAGTTTAGATTTAGCGTCGTACAAATGGACCCCGAACTTAGAGAGCTCTTCTTTCAGCAGGACAGAATTAGCATCGTGTGGCACTCTGTCGCTTTGCGGACCACATTTCCATCTTACAGTGCTATAAATGCCTACAGTTTGGCCATAAGTCCGCTGACTGTGTTAATGATCCCGTATGTGGTAATGGTTCGCAAGCACATCAAACAAATCAGTGCAGGAATAATAAGCAACACTGCTGTGCCAATTGTAAGAAGAAAAACCGCGCTGACTCTCACTCGGCGTTCGATAAAGCCAAATGCCCGTCTCTGCGCTTGAAAATTGAGCGCAAAGCCTCCCGCATTAATTATGGCTAATACAGCCTCATCACCGGACCAATGCAATTTTACTTTTGGACATATTAATGCACATTCTCTCCCTGCGCATCGTCATGCCATTCAGGCACTTATCCTTCAGACACAACCTCTGGCTTTTGGTATCAGTGAGTCGTTTTTAACAGCTTCTGACTCCTTTCTGCGTGAGCAGATTCCGGAGTATGCATTTTATAGGCATGACCGTTTACGCAGGCGTTGTGGCGGCGTTGCTCTGTACGTGCACAAATCAGCAAGATGCAAAATTATTGACTCATCTGCTCGACCGGCAGAGTGTCTTAAAGCACCTGAGTTCATTCTAGCAGAAATCTCTATAGAACGTCTCAAATTATTCTGCGTTGTAGTTTATAACCCACCTAAAGCAGGCTTTTGGCACCACGTCGAGGAAGCCATCCTCGATTGCAACTCCGCATACGACCGTCTGATCTTAAGGGGTCAAGACTGGATTAAATCCTGCAAAAAAAACAAAAAGATATTCTTCTTACCAAACAATTTTTGATTTGATGTAATTTGAAAAGAAAATTCTAAAATGTACCTTAAAATGGGCTTAAAATGTACCTTAAACATGCCCCCTCGGACCGATCGAGAGACATTGCTAAAAAATATAAATCAAATACTGCTAGCAACAAATTTTGTTGCTAGCAATGTTTAATTGATATTTTTTAGATAACAAAAGTTGTTGCTAACTATATTTAATTCATATTTTTTAGAAATGTCTCTCGATCGGTCCGAGGGGGCATGTTTAAGGTACATTTTAAGCCCGGATAGAGTAAAGAAGACGGTCCGGATCTTTCAAAAAGCCGTGGCAAGTGACTAAAAACACTTATTTATACAGTGAAATGTCATGAATTTTGGTCCATGATTTTACAAGGTATATACATGTTTTTTTCCGATATAAATGGTGTATATTTTATATATTTTCAATAGAATTTTTTTTTCAAATTATATCAAATCATTTTTTGGTAAGAAGAATATCTTTTTTTTTGCAGGATTTAACCCAGGCTTGACCCCTTAATGGGCGACTTATACCGAGGCGAATATCGAGTGGCACAAGAATTCAGCAAGCCGTAGTATCCTTGTGCAATCGCTACAAACACTTGGCCTTGTTCCTGCTCCCTATGGCACAACGCATCACCTCGAAAATTCTAACTCGACAATCGATTATATTTGCGTACGAAAAAACTGTACCGATATTTCTTATTGGCAGCAACACCTTCCATGGATCTCCGCGTACGACGACATTTTTGTTTCTTTCCCGGTTCCTATCACTGGCGTCTCCAGGCCGAAAACTATTACGCGACGCAGTTATAGAAACTTCGACATACAGGCCTTGTGGCAGGACCTGAGCGATACAGACTGGTCCGTGGTTACATCTAAAGCCGATTTAAACGAACGGGTGCATACTCTTACTGCGTACTTGTTGAACTTGTACGACAAGCATGCGCCTATGCGCACTTTCGTTCCAAGAAAGGATCCTTCGCCATGGCTTACTCCGACATTGCGCGCGTTAAGAAATGACCGTAACAAAGCGTGGGACACATTTAGAGCAAATAAGTGCAAAAAACGAGGCGAACTACAAGCGGCTCCGTAACCTTCTAAAGTCGGAATTTCGTAAGGCTTCGATTGCGTATTATAGTAATAAAATCATTGAAAGTCGTAACAGCAGGGAGGTTTAGCAGGTGGTAGGTGAGTTAGGTCTCCGCGGCAGGGGTAAGGTTGATAAGCCACTTCCTGTCACAGTTGATGAGCTCAATCGCTATTTCGCGGGGTCAGCTACACCTGAAACACTGCACGATCTGCGTCCTACGGCACGAGTATCCCCAGACGACCGATTTATTTCAGGTATGTTTTAACCGAGGAAATCCTCCGTGCTCTTAGTGCAGCTCGGTCAAATGCTGTCGGCCCCAACGGCATACAGTTAAGTATGCTTAAAGACTGCTCGTTTGCGCTATTAGCGGTTCTCATCAACATTTTCGATGCCTCTTTGCAATTCGGACTTTTGCCAGAGATTTGGAAGGTAGCTAACGTAAAGCCCATACCAAAATGCGGAAATCCAAGGACCGCTGGCGATCTCCGCCCTATTAGCATCACGTCACCTGTGTCTAAAATATTCGAAGCAGTTACTCTAAATCAAATGATTGATTTCATCGCTAGTAGGAATCTAGGACACAGGTGAAACCTCCACACCTCTCTTCAGAACTTCAGGAGTCCCCCAAGGTTCGCTTCCCGGACCTCTTTTGTTCTCGCTTTCCAGCGATGACATGCCCAACGTCTGTAATGGCTATAATGGCTTCCACCTGTACGCCGATGATTTTTGCATCTACGCGCACGGACATATTCGTGAAGTTTCCGACATAATTAACAGAATGAACCCTGCACTCGCATATATCGTCTCCTGGACGCAAGATAACGGGCTTCGCATCAATGGTAGCAAAACTAAATCCATCTCGTTCGGATCGCGTGCTTATTGTAACAAATTAGAGGAGCTGAGTTTACCTCCTATTATGGTCGACGGACAAAGCATTGCACCTGGCGAATCTCTCAAACTGTTGGGCATCACTTTTGATAGCTGTTTGACGATAAAAGAGCAGTGCACTATCACTGCAAATAGATGCTTTGCTGCCCTGGCTCGACTCAGAAAATGTGCCTACTTTCTTCCACGTCAGACGAAGCTTATGATTGTCAAAGCTCTCGTTTTTCCTTATCTCGAGTTCTGTCCATCTTTATTTATCGATCTCACAGACGATCTAGCCACTAAACTAGATCGTTGTAAAAACTAGGAATGAAGGCGCGCTCTTGATTCTATCCCCGTCTAATAACTCTGGTAGAAAATTCACTATAAGTTTTGGGCGGCACACTAACTTCTGTTAATATTTTATAAGCAGAAGTTAGTGTGACGTATATGTATATGGTAACGTATCAGAATACGTTACCATACCCGCAATACTATTTTAAAATAAATAATTCCCAATGTCGTCGTCATTAAGGTTTGAGTAGTGAATTTGAAGAAAAGTTCAGTATAAGAGTCAGTGAGTTTGTCTATCATTACAATTCAAAGGGTATTGTATGATGATAGACTTAAACTTACTGACTCGGATACTGAACTTTTCTTTAAATTCACCTCTCAAACCTCATCGAGGGTGACTTTGGGCATATAGACACAGTATTATATCTTCATACTTTTCATTCTTCTAATTGAACTCCTCACTGACATTACAAAAAAACTGAATAATATTCACACACATTATTATTATTACTTTTAAATAGGGTTATGGTGCCACTTTTTAATGCACATGTTTTAATACTACACTCTTGGTAATACTAAGGTTTCTTGCTAGTTACATTTCATATATTTGTTTTGCCATCGAGGTTTCCACATTTCATTTTAAACACCTCAAATATTTCTACCAGGGTTATGAATGTTTTGAGGTTATGAATTTAAAGCGCGCGGTTCTGATCTCGTTGCCTAGACAACCAACCAGCAACCAATCAGAATCACGTATTAAATGCTTCACAACAAAGTCCATCATTTTTTTAAGAGAGGATGCCGCATTACGGTTTGTCGAGGGTATTTAGTCGGTTTCAGCACATCTCTCCGACCTACAAAAAGTACGGCATCGCCTCATACAGGTGTAGGCTAACGCAGATAACGCTAAATCTATTGGCATCTATCTTGCGTTCGAGCACCCCCTCTTATCTCAGCGCACACCTTAAATTCCGAGGAAATAACACCCCTAGCTCTAAAAGAGCTAGCGAGCTCGATATTATCGTTAAGCAATACCGTACTGAGTCTTTTGCGAATTCGTTTCGGGTAGGGACAGCTCGACTCTGGAATGAGATACCAGAGGCTCTGAGCGAACTGAACAAAAGTATTTATCCGTCGTCTGCCTTTAAGCTGCGTCTCGCTGAGCATATTGCGTCTATCGATCCTCGTCTTGTATAACGTCGCACCCTTAGTTTAGTTCAGTCTACGTTTGTTTGTAATTTTCAATCGTCTATTGTAACCGTCGTAGTTTGTATATTTGTACGTACTTCTTTTATATAACCATTTTAATGATTCGTGGCACTTGTATTTGTCGTCGCAACATGCGTATTTTTGTCGCTTAAATAGCATCTTTCTCTGCGCAAATACCGCTCGATTTATTGTGTACATACTACGAATATCGTTTAGCTTGTAGTATTTAAGTTAGTTTAAGTTTAAGTTAGTTTGTAATTTGTATATAAATATTATCACTGTATGTATTTTTGTAAGGGTATTGCGATTGCCCGCCCATGCTTTTGTACCTGCAATTATGTACTTTTGGTCACGACTATAACGGACTCTGCATCCCTAGTCGAATAAGTAAAATAAATTCTAAATTCTAAATTCTAAATTCTCACTCTCACTCTCACTCTCACTCTCACTCTCTCTCTCTCTCTCTCTCTCTCTCTCTTCCAGGGCACCTAATGATCGGCTAAATATCATCAACATTTTATCTCGTATAAACGCATATTGATAACTTTTAGCTTAAATAAAAATAGTAAACTAATATCAACTAATAATAAGCTGACCTTTTGGCACGATTATCAGCTGATTATCAACTAATTATCATACAATAATCAGCTGATTGTCATTTATTTTTTATCAGTAAGGTAGCAAATACTATTTTTGTTGTAATATAGTAAGTATTATAATCTTGATTATAAGTACCAAAACGGTACACGTCGCGCCATCTATTGGTCGACGACGTTTTCGTGCAGTCAGACGAGCTCACGAGAGAGTAAGTGTACCGCGCATGCCTCGCGACTATACTCTAAGCGCCTATTACGTACTATACTATACTCCGTGTGTAGAGCCAGACTATGCTGTTCTGTACTCTACACTCTCTTGCCTGTAAGACTCCGATGTGATCGGACGGGCCGACTACTGGGCTCTCAAGCCTAACTACTTTTTCAATATATATTATTATTATTAACCTCAGTG
Organism: Nasonia vitripennis; assembly: GCF_009193385.2. Taxonomy (NCBI): domain Eukaryota; kingdom Metazoa; phylum Arthropoda; class Insecta; order Hymenoptera; family Pteromalidae; genus Nasonia; species Nasonia vitripennis. The sequence continues at coordinate 2,049,334 of NW_022279590.1, forward strand.
TTTATTATTTATTCCACCACTCCAACAATTTTTACAACGTCAACAAAATTAACAAAATTCGTTAACAAAATTAGAGGTTTCAATTTGTAACCTTAAATGACGTCATATAACGTCATTTAATATCGTCATTATTTTCAACAAAGTATATAGATGCTGTCGTCCCAACAGCACAATATGGCACAATGTGGCAGAATTTGGCATGATTTGGCATAGCTGATTGTTTCCACCAGGGTTTTAGCTTTAAAAGTGCGTACAAGTGTTTATAGGATTGCAGGCAAACCTTAAGAACTGCGATATAATCTAATTTCATTCTACAACTTTTTAAATAAACCTTATAACGAAAACCGGCTTTGTACTTGCCTAGTGTTAAGTTTAGTAAATCAGTCTACTGAAAAAAAAATTTTTTGCATTGTGTTTTTCATCTATGTAAATTGATGCTCATCTGAAAGTTTCATGTTGATCGTGAACAATGAAACGCGCATCAGTATATGATTCGTATATAGAAGGTAGATTACGATTAGTATCGAATTGAAGCCTAAAGATGCCAACATGGGCAAATTCAGAGCATTAACAAAAATTTTATTGAAATTAGTATACAAATTCAGAGGACATCTGGATCATAGGAACACAGTCCGTGTGCCGATAGAGGTCCATGTATAAAAGGGAGATAGCAATTAGTATCGAAATGAAGCTATAGAGCCCATTCAAACTAGTATCAAAAAATTCCATGCGAGCACATAGGTTTTGCAAATGGTTTCGTTGAAATCGTATATGATACAAATGTAAGAATACGCTTTGGCAAATGTAATATACCCGCGCACAGCGACTATAACCGAGGTCGCTAATGTCACGCATGCGCTGCGTGATTCGAGCCGGCCCGAACACCTGTACTGGTGCTGCCGAGGCTATACGCGGGGCCTCTCACTCTCTGTATGTCCTTCGGCCCGAGTGCACATGTATATACAGTTCACGCAATAAATATTATAACTATTAGTAGTTAACTTGTGTCCGTTACCTTGCTACCACCACCCACGTGCCTTGATTAACTCTGCGCATATTTAGCAACTGGCGACGAGGCGACGAAGAAGAGATATAAAGAACCAGTGTCACAGCGAGACAGTCTAAGCAGATTCAGATTGGTCAGGGACTGCGGCAGTGCAAGTAGCCAGCTGTGGGGTGCGGATCAGCACTAGGAAGTGTGAATGTGACACCGGAGCACATGAAAGTCATTAGGTGCTCAGGTGCGTATTTGCGGTAAAAATTCAAGCCAACGCCGAATATATTTCGTAGAAGGGTACTGTAGCTACGGTATCCGCGTTGACTTAAGCCAGATAATCATAATATTGCTACGGAAATTTCCAGCATAACAGTGCGTCGTATTTCGAGTGTGTACTCATCGATTATAAATGAGCACAGCTACAAAAGAAGACACGGACATTGAAAATTCGAAGACGCAATTGACGCTTAAGAAAGCACAACACCTGTTAAAAGTGGAGTTGATACAAGAGTTGAGTAAACGCGGTGTTGTATGCAGAGAAGACGATAAACGCGACGATTTGAGAGACAAACTCGTCGGCATAGAGCGGGCAGAAATTGAGGCTAACAAAACAGTAGAAAATTTGCAAAAAGTGGAAACAGCTAGTACCGACAGTTACGAATCAGCTGGGAGTTCAAGCGTTCTTACTGTAATAGACAACGTGAGCAGCACAGACACCGATTCAGACAACAACATGGCGGAAAGAGCTAAAATTTTCTTTAAGTTAAATACAGACGACGGGGAAGCATTTACGGAGAGGCTCGAGCTGCAGTTTAAGCTGAAGAAAACGGAGGAAGATTTAAAAGCGGCTATGCTACTTACGTGTGTTGACGAGGAAGCATGTATATTGCTCCGAAATTTATGTGCTCCAGCAAAGCCGTCAACTAAAGACTATGCAACCTTAATTAAATTGATGTCAGATCACGTTAATCCGACACCGTCAAAGGTGATGGAGTGGTGCATATTCCACAAAGCGAAACAAGGTGGGCACGAATCAATAGCCGAATTTTTGGCCAGATTTCGGAAACTGTCACTGCACTGTGAGTCTGAACAGCTTGATGACGCTCTTTGTGACCAGTTTGTCTGTGAAGTCCACGACGAAAGCACGAGAATCGAATTATTTAAGATAACGGACTTAAAATTTTATACTGCTTTAAAAGTAGCCTTAGCAAGGAAAAGCGCTGTAAAAAAACGTTATCGAAAAAAAACGCGAAAGAAGAGGTGTTTGGTATTGAGCGCGGCATCAAACAAAATACTAGAGGGAAATGGCACAGACAAAACAGTCGACTAGCGCAGAATGGAAGGAGCTGCTACTGCTGCGGTGGCCCCGAACACCTGGCAAACCAATGCAAATATCGAGAAGCGACCTGTCATGGCTGCGGAAAGAAGGGTCACCTACAGAAGGCGTGATTGTCCAGAGGGAAGAAGACGTCCAACCAGTTCCTAGAAAAGGACGTGGAGGCAGAAGCTACGGATAACACTACGGCGGAAAACAATTATTTAGACTTTTATTCGATTAGTGCGAAGATGCGAACAATTGTTATAATTTAATTAGAGCCGATCCGAAATTCTTAGATATAGAAATTAATGGTAAAATAGTTCCGATGGAAATCGACACAGGCACGTATTTTACAGTAGTATCTGAAAAATCCATGGACAAATATTTTAAAGATTGTAAGTTGGAAAAAGCATGCACAAATCTAGTGAATTATGAACAAAGTCCGATGAAGCCGCTGGGGCAACTAAGAAATTTGAAAGTTAAGCTAAAAGGAAAAGATAAACATTTGAATTGTTTTGTATTACGCGGAAACGGACCACCACTAATCGGTAGACAGTGGCTGACCGAATTTGATTTGTGGCCTATATATTTTTTAGATACTAAGGAAAGCAATATGAGCGCGGTTCTGAAATTTGATGTAGTAAATGGGAAAGAAAGAATATTAAAGGAGTTCAAAGAACTTTTCGGCAATACCCCCGAATTGTACAATAAAAGAAAGATAAAGTTGCACATAAAGAATAACGTTAAGCCGATAGCATTACGCCCGCGGCACGTGCCGTTTGCTTTGAAAATTCCCGTTAAAAACGAACTTCATAGACTTGTCCGGCTGGGCCATTTGGAAAGTGTCGAGTCTAGCGATTGGGCTACACCGATAGTCCCGGTAGTGAAATCGGGCGGGACGATCAGAATTTGCGGTGATTTCAAGCTTACGATCAACCAAGTTATTGAATTCACTAAGCGCGCGTTTCCAAAAATCGAAAATATATTTAATATACTACAAAAGGGATCGACATTTTCGCAACTTGATCTTACGCACGCGTATATGCAAATTCCGGTGGATGAAAAATTGCGGAATTTATTGATATAATTACAACTAAAATGGGACTGTTTCGTTACACAAAAATGACCGAGCCGGATGAATTCCAGCGAATTATGGATGAGTGTTTACAAGGAATTCCAAATACCATCGCGTACATCGATAATATTTTTGTAACGGGTGCTACCGATGAAAAGCACATGGAAAATTTGCGTCTGGTGTGTACAAGATTAGAAGAGTGTGGTTTACGGTTAAACCAAAACAAATGTGATTTCTTCAAGGGTAGCATAGTATTAGGTTTCGTGATAGACAGAAACGGGCTTCACAAAGCCAAATCAAAAGTAAAAGCAATGTACGAAGCGCCGCGACCAGAGAACAGAAAGCAGCTGGCTTCCTTTCTAGGGCTAATTAACGTTTACGCAAGATTCTTAGCACACAGGGCGGAAAAGTTAAAGCCACTTTTCGAATGCGCGAGTAGAGAAAATTCGAGTGGAATAAAGAATGTGAAGAGGCGTTTACTTGGATTAAAAATGAAATGATCTCACCGAAAGTTCTTACGTACTACGACCCAGATGAGCAGTTAGTACTAGCGTGCGATGCATCGGAATACGGGCTTTCGGCGACCTTATTGCACAGATATAAAGACGGATCAGAAAGACCGATCGCGTTCGCTTAAAAATTATTTCAAAGAAAGAAAGAAGCCACGCGATAATAGACAATGAAGCTAGCGCGATCGTGTTTGGATTTAAGTATAAAATTGAGACTGTAAAATCGGAACAAAACGGGAATTGTGATGCGCGATCACGTTTACCAATTAGCGATAACACGGACGTATTCGGTGCCGACTTTACGCCAGTTTATTACATAAGGAAGAATATGCAGATCTTGGACTGGAAAAAAGTAGCAAATGAAACTAAAAAAGACAAGTTGTTAAGTAGAGTAATTAACAACTGTATGATAGGATGGCCAAGCGATTGTAAGGATTCGCCAGCCGTTGAGCGTAGTTTTTTTATGGAAATGAATGAAATTTCAGTAGAAGAAGGCTGTTTATTTTGGGGCCACAAGATAATTATACCCGAATCCTTACAACCGCATTTGGTAGATGAATTTCATGTGACTCATTTAGGCATATTGAAAATGAAGGCGTGGGCGAGGTCATACGTGTGGTGGCCAAACATCGATGCAAAACTTGAAAACGTGGCAAAAAGTTGCGAAATTTGTATTGAAAATCGCAAGGCACCACCGCACGCACCACTATCCCCATGGCCTTGGCTAGAAAACGTTTGGGATCGCATCCACTTAGATTTTTTGGACTGTTTCATAACGACATGTATTTAGTAATAGTGGATGCGCACTCAAAGTTGCCGGAGGCAATTAATTTCGGAAAAAACACGAAAGCGAGCGCATTAATCAATGTATGTGAAACACTATGTGCAAGACATGGATTGCCAAATCATATAGTTACAGATAATGGAAGACAGTGTGCATCAGCTGAATTTAAAGAATTTCTGACAGGGCTCGGTGTCAAGCAAAGTTTTTCACCTCCGTACCACCCGGCCAGCAATGGAGCGGCGGAAAACGTTGTGGGTACATTTAAGGATAAAGTATCCAAAATTATTTAAGGGGGGAAAGACGTGAAGAGTGAAAAAAAATGTAATAAATTGTAATAAATTGTAATAAATTGTAATAAAACGTAAAAAAATGTAAGAAAATGTAAGAAACTGTACCTTTTTGTTGGATTTCGGACATTTTTTCTCGTACGTTTTTGTATACTTTCTTACATTTTCAGATTTATTAACTTTTTTTTACATTTTATTACATTTTATTACATATGTTATTTTACCGCCTAATATAGTCAATATATATTTTTAAAATTATTTTTATAATAAAATGTAACAATGTATAAGAAATTGTAAGAAAAAGTAAAAGTATGTAAGCAGAAGTAAGAAAATAAAAAAGTCGCCATTTTCTTACATAATATTACGCTTACAGACAATTTTTTACATTTTGTTATACTTTTTACATATTGTTACATTTGTCGTTTTAAAGAAGAGATCCCTATCAAATCCTGGATCAATGGATTTGTAATAAATTGTAATAAAACGTAACAAAATGTAATAAATGTAGCAAACTGTAATAAAAAGTAAAAAAGGTCCGAAATCCAACAAAATGGTACGATTTGTTACATTTTCATTTTATTACACTTTATTACATTTTTTTATTTCCACTAGGGCGAGTTTAAGAAACAAAGTGTACAATAAACAACAGGCACAGATCGCCATACGCCCACATTCACAAAATATAGCACTCCAGGCGACGATCCAGGCGACGTGATCATGGCCGATAACTACGGCACAGCCGGCGGCAAACGGGTCAAGGGTGAAATCACCAAAGCGCTGTCACCGTCGACATTTGAAGTTAGAACCGAAACAGGTACGACAGCGAAACGGCATACCGATCAGATTATAAAGCCGGTGCGTCGCTCAGAAAGAATCGCGAAGCTTAAAGAGGCAAACGCGGAGTTTATTTAAAATAGGGGAAAAATTGTAATGTACCCGCGCACAGCGACTATAACCGAGGTCGCTAATGTCACTCATGCGCTGCTTGATTCGAGCCGGCCCAAACACCTGTACTGCGGCTGCCGTGGCTATACGCGGGGCCTCTCGCTCTCTGTGCGCCCTTCGGCTCGAGCGCACATGTATATACAGTTCACGCAATAAATATTATACCTATTAGTAGTTAACTTGTGTCCGTTACCTTGCTACCTCCACCCACGTGCCTTGATTAACGCTGCGCATATTTAGCAGCAAATGTTTGCACACAAGTGAAACTTGATTCAGCATATACGCAGTTACTTGCTTGCATAGATTCACATAATGCTAAAATCACATTTTTAAACTAATATCAAAATTATCTCACTGAGGAGTCTCACAAAGTACATTTTTCAAAGAGTGTCTATGCTGTTTTTAATTAACTATCTGCTGTCAGGGTAAATTTAACATGAGATTAGTGAATACTATACTGCATACTCAATATGTAGAGGCACTAACAGAATATGTTATAATACAAAAATATATTTTTGTAGTATTAAATCACTCAAAAAAAAAACTGCAACTAAAAAAAAATTATCAAAAGTGGTTATTTATGTAAAAAGTTGTCTGTATTTAAAAAAAGTAAAAAATTACAAAAATAAGTTTTTGAATTTTTTAAAACAGACATTTTACATTTATAGCTATTTTTAATTATTTATTTTGTTAAATTACATTTCTTTCTCTGCAATTTAATCCTAGAAGAATCATTTTATAACATAAATTATAACTGAAATATAACTGAAATGTATACATATTGCGAACATAAAATATTCATATTACATATTGGCTTCAACAAGACTTCAAATTAATTCCAAAACAGTGAAAATTCTACAATAATGAGTGTATAATCTGAAATATTTAAATAATGATCCTTTAGCAATAATTTAAAAATATCACCGTTTAAAAAGTCTCATTATATCGAATTTAATTTGACAAGTGATTGATATAATGTGCATGATTTCTTTTCCCTGTTGAAAATAATGACGTCATTTTATGATTTCATGGACTGACGTCATTAAATGACGTTAAATGACGTTATTAGATGACGCCATTTGTTCTTTGACGAGAAAAATTATGTGATTTATCACAGGATCTATCACGTGATAGGTAACTTGAATTCTCACGTGATAAATCACATGATTTATCACATCACTATTTAGTGTGATTTCTCACCTGATGAATCACCTTCAAAATCACGTCGGAAGTCACTCATCAAAGTATTTGTTTTAATTAAAAAAAATTAAATTATTTTATTTTTACTAAACAATTATGAAAAATACATTTGTTGCTAATTCAAATAAATTGACCACAAAAAATGGAAAATAAACTTTGTCCTAACCCAGGATTAAATCCTGGTCATCAACTTCAAAAACCTTTTTCTTACTGCCTGAGCTATTTGTGCTGTTGTAAGCCTTGAAATTCTATGCTACCTTTACCTAAAAATATGTTAGATTTCTAACTTATTACATATACTTTAAGATAAAAATTGAAATGGTCTCAAATATTTTTGAAATTAACAAATATATATTTTTCATAATTGTTTAGTTTAAGGTATATTTTAAGCCCGGGTAGAGTAAAGAAGACGGTGCGGATCTTTCACAAAGCCGTGACAAGTGACTAAAAACACTTATTTATATAGTAAAATGTCATGAATTTTGGTCAATGATTCTGTATGGTATATATATGATATTTTTTGGTAGAAATAATGTATATTGTAAATATTTTCAGTAGATATTTTTTGTTTTTTAATTTAGGTGAAAAGAAAAAAATTTTATCAGACTAATATTTTGTTGTTTTTTTGAAGGATTTAACTCGGGCTGGACCCCTTAATTGATTTTTGTATAAACTATATTAGCTTAGCTAAATAAGATCTTTATGGATCTATATCGACCTACATTACATTTTATCAAGCCCAAATGCAAAAAATGGAGTATGGTACTTATCTATGTGCACCTACCCTTGCATGTATATATGGGTAATTCTGCAGTAACTGGCCCAGATAGTGTTTAATGCTTGTATGCAAATGTGTAACGAGAAAACTATCTATCCTCTTGTTGAAAGTACATAAAATATTGTCTATTTTCTTTGGAAAATAAAAGAAACCGATTTGTTACACTTTATATCACAGTAAATCAATATATTAAAGATGAAATGACAGTTCCATCCCTTGTTCAAAATCAATATTTTACTGAGACCAGCAACATATCATTACATGCATTTTGACCAATTTTGAAGACTAATTCAATGAGCTGCCTGCCAGTCGAAAATTCATTTGTATAAAAACGTCTAATAAAAGTTAAGCACTTTTATAAACAATTTATAGTATTGGACTTTAATGATAATTAATAATAGTTGTAACCTTTTATTATCTTTTATTGACTTGATTGATTTTTAAAAAATATTCACAAATAGTAATTTAGATTTATGGTATTTATAATTGTTATAATTAGTTAGTAATAGTTTTTAAAAAATCTAACAACTGCTAAGAAATATTATAAATTATACTTAGCTTTGTCTTCTTATATTATGATGAAAAAATTCTTTAATCACCTGTTTTTAGTGTTTTTAAATATATACAAAGATACCCTGGTGGAAATAATCAGCTGGGCCAGATCATGCCAAACTATGTTAAACTATGCCAAATCGTGCCAAATTGTACCACACCATGCCAAACTGTGCCACGTTGTGCTATACTCATGCCAATTCGTACATTTTGCACGATTTGGCACTGTTTGGCACAGTGTGGCATAGTATGGCACAGTATGGCACAATTAGGCACAATATTATATTTATAGAATCAAAAATATTTTTCTCGAGTTTTTTTCAAATTTTGAGCACGGTTTGGTGTGGTATGGCATATAGTATGGCTCAAACTGGCATAATACGGCAGAACCTCCCTTATACAATTCAATAAAAAAAGTGACCCGAGGTGGAATTGAACCCTGGTCCCCGGCGTGCCAGTTGAACATCTAACTGCCTGAGCTATTTTCTCATAGTGTTAGTATGAGCTAATATGACTATTAATTTATAAAGAGTAGTTAATATAACTGACAAACTGAATAAACAATTCTCAAGTCTCATAAACTTAAAATTATTTGTATTATAATGATTAAAACTTTTTATTATAGCTACTCATTATAAACAGTAAGGATGTGCCATAGCAACACTATGTTAAGCTGTGACAAACTGTGTCAAACTATGCCATATTATGTCAGGTCGTGCCATACTATTCCAAACTGTGCCAATTTATGCCAGACTGTGCCAGAATTCCTACATAACTCGTAAAAAATATTTTCATTATTTCAAAAATTTGGTACATTGAGGCCACACTGTGCCAATTCGTGTGATATGTCCAAAATGGCATGAGCGTAGCACAACATGGCACAGTTTGGCACAATGTGACACACTATAGCACAATTTCCATTTCCACTAGGGTACTAATAAAAGCTACCAAACTCTACACTGAGAAAAAAATAAAGTTAGGGTTACTTGATAGCACAAAGTAGCACCAACCGGAGAGTCTCTGGTAGCCACAACCAGAGAGTCCGGTAGCCAGAGACGGAGTCCAACATAACCTCTAAATGTACCTACGCTGTTTTGCTCGTAAATAGCATTTTGCTTCTGGTTATACTGCATTAATCGATAATATTATCTATTATTGATAATTTTCTAGTTTACGAACAATGTAGATGCGGTAGCACGAGTTCGAAAATTCATCTACTCTGGCCTATGGATTTTGTTCAGTACCGGCTACCGGACTTTCTCCGGTTAGGGCTACTTGACAATGCTTACTTGAGCAACTCCAGTAGTGGCTACCGTACTCTCCGGTAACCTTAACTTTTTTTTCTCAGTGTAGTAAGATCTAATAGCTGTTATTAGCTTTTTGCTTTAAGATTATTCGACACACTCAAAAAAATTCATTAGAATCCAAATTCCACACTTTATAAATTGTTATTAAAATCTAATAAGTCTTATTAACAATTATACACGTGAGATTATTTCCATCTGGACTTTATGAAAAAATTTTAATATTAAATATTTAAGTTTTTTGAACTTAAAAATATCACTTCTGTTCCCTAAAATAAGAGAATTCATTGTGAAATATTGAAATCACTATATTGCTATTTATTTCTATATTTCTTTTGCTATATTGCTATTTATCATATATTCCAGCCACAAAAGCCCAGTAAGACCCTAAAAGTCCAGGTAAAAATATTGCATATGATCGCATTTCTTATTGGGTATTTGTACCCAACTGTCCAAAATGCTGTGTTCAGCGGTCACTATTATAATAATATAATTTATATTGGCCAAGTCTTATTTTTGTATGGTTACGCATCATTTTTGCAATAAATAACAAAAACTACAATGCACAGTAATAAAGACTATAATATTACTAAAATGGCCATAACTTTCATATACATAATTGAATAAAATAAAAGTTTTTACTAAATGAATCAACAAAAACTTTGTGTTCCCTGATAATCTATGTGAGCAATTCTCAATTTGATTTTTGATGATAGAAAGACATCCCCTTTCTAGGGCTAGGAGATACAAAGTTCTCAAAGCTTCGAAAATCATGTTGAAGAAAAAAAGTCAATCTGGGTAAGTAAGTTAAAAATCACCTATATGGTACATGGTATATATCAGTTTATTGAGATGGTACAAACAATAACCATGTACATGGTAAATGATAAATGAGATAACTCAATATCTTCCCCTGTTAAAAATAAATACATATTTTTTGTATGTATCTTTAGTACGTACTAAAAACATGTAATTTGCCTGGTAATACGTATTAAAAATATGTACTGATTTGGGACTGACTATTTAAAATATATTAAATATAAATATAAGTATTTGATGTGGCCATAAATGGAAGTACCATAAGGATAATAACACCATTTATGGCCACATCAAATACTTATATTTATATTTAATATATTTTAAATAGTCAGTCCCAAATCAGTACATATTTTTAATACGTATTACCAGGCAAATTACATGTTTTTAGTACGTACTAAAGATACATACAAAAAATATGTATTTATTTTTAACAGGGTCCACTTATGGTGAACTATAATTACTTGATCCAACAACTAATGCAAAAGGTTATTAGTTAAAGTGACTTAATAACAAACCACCAATAATAACCATGAAAGGTTGTATGAAGTAGGATATCGTTATAGTAACTTTATTTATAGTATACATCTTTTTGCACACAATGTTGACTAAAGAGCACACATATGTATACCATGTATTGCGTAAATGATTGGCTTGTACTGTCATGATAAACTACTCTATACTTTTATACCATTTACACACGGGTGGGTATACCTAGACAGTGCTATTGAGTTAAGATTTACCATTTTAAAAAAATCTATTTTTTCTATATTTTATATAGAAATCTGTTCAACTTCTATCAATTTTTTCCAACAGGAATTAATTATAGATGAAAATAAGTTTAATTATATTATACGAACAAATAATATAGATCTTAATTATCATAACAGAGGATATATTTTGCACTTGATATTCATAGAAGCTCGTTTAATCAATTAAAGAAAAAATTTGTCATAGGGTTTTAATAAATTTACAGGTCCTGGGTGTATACAAAAGAGAAACGAATTAAAAAACAAAAATGTTAAAGTTTTTGTATTTATAACTTTATACAATTATTACAAAGATGACAGAGTGTAATATAATATTCAGTAATCAGATGCAGCAAATTTACTTAACTAATGAAACTTTAAATTATATAAAAACTTACATTGTTATACTTATTACAGAATTTTGAGTCACAACTTAAAAAATTATTAGTATTTTGATAATTTATAAGCACCAAATTTTTAGATGTACTTAAAAATTTTAGATATTTTTGATTGTTGGCATCGAAGATTGCATTAAATTTTTCAATTATAGTAAAATATGAATAAGTATTTTAACAGGTGTAAATAACTTATAGCATTTAATGTAAGCTTTGTCCAACACTTCTTTGTGTAACTTAAATCTACATTTATATTAGTTGAATAGGTTATTAAACGTTATATGAAAAGTATCCAATAGCTTATAATTTATAGCAATCCATGCATAATTTTGCTAGTTTATCTCACTAACCAAACATTTTTTTAAATCTTATTACTAAACCTTCAAGAAACATTAACGGATTCGCTATTTGTTACTTAATATAATTTTATTTGAACATTTAGAAATATCTCATGTAGAACTGCATTTAAAAATTTAGAACTAAAACAGTAAAACCGCGTTAAGGCGCTAAAATAACTAGTCAAGTATATTTTTTTTTTACTATATCGACGATTGTAGTAGCAGATGATAATACTTTTATAAGTTAAGGGCATGCCACAGTCCTGTTTTATCGACCCTAACTTATTTAGATTCTACTTTTCGGCGAAACGGCTGCTCAGAATGAATTTTCCTTTTGAGAATCGCATTCTGATAACCTATTATAGAGCGGACGACCGCTTTGATGTAATTTTTCGTCAATAAAGTAAAATCCGTGCTAAATAGAAATCGATAATTTCATGAAAACACGTGGCGGTATTCGCTAAGGCTGCGTCCACAATTGAGCGTATACGTTAGGGTTTACAAGGTGTTTACCTAGAACATAACGTTTTGGGCAGTACTGCAAATCCACCGTAGCAGACTGCAGTTGAAACGAAGGAACACATGTAGGAAGAGGAAGTCTAGACTGGGTTAGAGACTGGACACTCTTCTCTCAAACAATCACTTTATTCTCTCTCTCTCCAGCTCGACCGACTCGTGCCGTGGTCTGCGGAACACTCTCGGCGTCGGCGCTCGCTCGCTCGCAGCATGACCGCTCTCTCTCTCTCTCTCTCTCTCTCTCTCTCTCTCTCTCTCTCTCTCTCTCTCTCTCTCTCTCTCTCTCTCTCTGCAGTCGGGAGGTGCTGCCAGCTAACGTGGGGCACCTACAGTACTCCCCCCGAAAATGAAAAACGGAAAAGTATTTTTATTATTTTGATCCATGAAATTATGACGGAGAGAGATTACAACATTTTTTATGATTGCGAAGTGTCGGTAGCTGGAGAGCGTTTACAGAAGTTATCATTAAAACTAAAGATATTAGAATCTGAGATTACAATATAACGATTGTGTAAATTCTAATGGTAACAATTCGTGGTATGAACTTATTAATATGAACTTAGAATATTTACAAAGTCTTTAGTAAAGAGACAGTATTGTCTAACGCTCGTAGACTAACGCCGTGTGTAGCGAGATATTGGCGAACGTGCGTCGGAACATTGATTCGACAGTTAACAAACTTAAAATCTATTTGTTCGCAGGCGTGAATCGTTCCAGCTAAGTTAGCTAGGTTGATTACTCGAGTTCTTTTCTTTCCCCAAGTATTGTTTATGAATACTTCAAAGATTTGTTTAGGACCAGCACTGATGAGTGCATTTACAATATGGTAGTTGTAATTTATCCGGATCGACCGTAATTGAGGTAAATTTGAAAGAAGTAACGGATAATTGAAGTCCAATCCTAATAATTTCAACTCGACTAGGTTTGGCGCATTGTCTATGATGTCTGTAACAAAATCTTTGAAATAGTCGTTGTTTTCGAGATTAAGTGTCCTGAGAGTATTCGTACGCAAGAACACTACTCGAGGAATGATCTCAGTACGGAATACTTTACAGGCTGAATAGTTGAAGTTAAATACTTCAGTGACATTGGACGGAGAGAAAATTGACATAATAAGATCGACTGTGTGTCTCTTTCTACCTTGAGAATTTGAGAAATTTAATTCTGCAAGGTGTGTGTTGTTTTTTACGAAGTCGAACAGGCGTTCGATAGGCACTTCTTGGCAGTTGTTAAACGATAGAGAACGCAGAGAACTGCATTTTTCTCTGGTTAAAAACTTAAGCGATAAATTTTTGTTATTTACAAAGTTCAGTGATTCTAAGTTGGCCACTGTTAGAAATTCGTCGCACCCACCTGGGGTGCTGCCCAACGTGAGCTTGTTTATTGCAAAACTGTCCGAGAGTAGATCGAAAGTTTTCTTAGAGACAGTGACAGCTGATAGGTCCATTTCGCGCAGACGAAGATACTTGTCGGGAATTGGCCTGTGGCTGACGCAGCGCCATAACAATTTGTTAATAAACGGAATTTCTATTATATTGACTGAAGTATTGAATGAAATACTAGTGAATTTGAAGTTATTGAAATCCTCAATCATTCTATTCAGACCACTGGGGTGAGAGTACCGATCGTAACAAGAGTCCAATGGAAGTGCTGTGCCATGGAATTGGGGGTCATCATGGCAAACTGTGTAAAGATTTAGGAAATTATTGTAAGTAAGATAGTGAGCTAAGCGTTTGATCACATCTCCACATTGTAAAATGTCTACAAGAGGAGTGGGAAGAAGCGTTAATTTGTTGAATGCGGGCTGAGTGCTCGGTAAAGGTTCTTGCTGAGTGAATTGATCGGGTCTCGTTTTGATGTATGAGATTCTGCCTCTAGGATCTGTGAAAGTCAGTTCTTTTTTACAAGATTTGATCTGAATAGCGCATGAGGATGACCGTAACTTGCAAGAAATGACCGCAACGGAGCCCTTTCTTGTATTCTTAAGACTATCTATGGAAAAATCGGTGCACCCTTGTGCTGACAAGCATTCGTAGAGCTTTTTCCTAGTAACGCGATACAGGATGTCACGCAGGAAAAGTCGCAATACAGGTTTGTTGTTAACGAACAATTGAGGAACTTGAGCATCTTGGATGACCGGAAAGTTTGACGAACTCGCGTATCTGGTGGTGAGTGCTCGTGTTTCGCGATGTTCGAGGGCTTGCTGAAGGAAGACTTCGAATTGCTCGAGGTAGATCCAGTTGTCATGCACGAGCTACCGTAGCCGCAGTGGTATCTGTAATTGGTATTGCCTCTGGCCATCTCGTGTAGCGATCGATGATGGTGAGGAGGTGCGTGTAGCCGTTGCTGTGGGTGAAGGGGCCTACGAGATCCAAATGGACGTGATCGAATCTAGCATCTGGAGCAATGAAATGCCTGGGCAAAAACTTATTGTGTTTGGTCACTTTAGATTGCTGACATGCTGTGCACGCTTTGCACCTAGAGGCGATGTCGCGACTCATGTTCGGCCACACATACTGCTGGTGGATGAGTCGGGTTGTGACTTTGACTCCAGGATGCGAGGGTGAGTGAAAGTTGTTAAAAACTTCCTTTCTCAATTTCTTGGGAAGGTATGGACGAATGACGTCCTCGTAGATGTCGCAGTAAAATGCTGCATGCGCGGATCCCCACATAAGTTTGCGCAGCTTTAAGGGGTGGTCCGGCATTTGCAGAATTTCTTTTAGCTCTTCGTCCTTTCCCTGTTCCTCGCTGAGTTGTTTGGCGTCGAACAGTGTTGGCAGCTTGAAAGCATTGATGTTAGCGAGGACTTCCCTGACTTGTGGATCAGCCAAGAGTTCAGAATCGCTCCAGTTGAAAAATGCAGGCGATCATCTTTATTATGTTTAATTGTTCTCTATGACTCTTTACTATTCGATATTCTTGATGATAAAAAATCAATAATATTTTTTTTCTCAGAGCTGCCTTAGAAGGGAGGAATACAAAAATAGCTGTAGTATTGATACAAAAGGAAGCCCCTCCATCTCCTTGTACTGAAGATATGGTAGCTACAGAGCGAGCAACTGCACTTTGTGCTGCATGCGAGTTACCAGCAAAAACTCTTTATTTTTTACCTTATGCAAATCATTTATTAGGCTACACATTTAGGTAGATAATTTTTATTATAGCAGCAGTAGTTTTTTAAGTCAGTATAAATAAAATATTTGTGTTTATTATTTTAGATTAGTGCATGTTTTATACAACTTAGCCCAAAGTTTTTATCATCAAGAATATCGAATAGTAAAGAGTCATAGAGAACAATTAAACAAAAACTGCCCATCGATACTTATTTGCAAGACATCAATTCAAAATGGCTTTTCTGAAGATTGAAGCAATATATTGTAAACCAAATTTAATGTCAAAACTATGTTCAATTAATTATAAACTATATGCTGGACAAAATTTTAGCATGAGCAAAATTTCAATTAGTTATTTTAAAATAAAATACGTATGATTCGTCTTTCAGTTTGAAGCTATTAATCGCTAACTTATACAATGAAGAGCATAATCATACAATCATTTCCTATGCTATTTAACTAATTATAATAATAAATTTTTCATTTGGTAATGTGCGTTATTTTTTATTCTCCTTTCCTTTTTTGAGACAGTGGTAGACCTTTTTTTAATCAGAAACTAATTTATTATAATACATTCTCTTACAAAATTTTATAATTTTATTTGAAAAAAGAATTTTACAATTCATTACCATACAATTCAAATTTAAACATTTTTATAGGTTAAATTTTGAGCAGGTGTGTCCCTACTGAAAAATGTCACTTGATAATCAAGTGAGATGTCAAGTGATTATCAAGTGACTATCATGCCAAAATCTCAAGTGATTATCAAGTGATTATCAAGTAATTATCAAGTGATTATCAAGTGATTATAGTTGAATTGTGATTTGAATTAAACAATTACTTTTTAATACTATTAATTTATAAACGGTTGTTAAAAATTTAATTCGCCATTTAAAATATAAAATACAATATATTCTAGGATATAATTTAAATTTAATTTTGGAAGTCAGAAAAAGAATTTTAATTCGAGTTTTAATAAAAAATATCGTGTATTGTTTAATAAAAGTACAAAATAAATGTTTCTTCAGAAGTAATCTTCATTATTAATTAGGCTTTTGGTAAAGTCTTTCATTTCTTTCGTGGAAACTTAAACTAGAAGTTGCATTTTTAATATATATATCTTTAACGTCTCGATCTAATTCGTTATAATAATTTGAGGTATTTAGATAATCCTAGTATAAACCTGTATGAAAAACATAAGATGAATTGCAAAACATATTTAAGGACGTCCAAAAATTAAATATTTATAAACTTTATCCTACTAAGATATAAATTTATCTTCTTCGGTGAAAATAACTGTATAGGCTGATTGCCAAATCTTTTATTTTTTAATTTAGAAAGGTCTAAGCATCTATGCGCTATTATTCGTTTTGTCCAAAACACATTCCCTATATCTCTTAAAAATTTTGACCTTCTGCTACGTTTCATTATTCTCCATGTATCCTTTCCTACTTTGACCTTTTCTCCGAGGTAAACTTTATCATCTACGATTTCATACCGTTCATGCGGTTCTGCGGTGACTGAAATAAAAAAAATATTTGATGATAAGTAAATGAACAATTTAAAATATTTAATAAGGAAGAGAATAGTATATTACGATACAAGTGACGTAAGTGGCACTTTCCAGCAACTTTCTCGCTACGCTTGGGCGCTAATTTTGCTGTGCCGGAAGTACTGCTTAGGACGCGCGTATCGTATATTATTTTATAGCAAGTGTGGCTTAAACCCGTCACCCCCAGAGGGGAGGTTAGCGTTCGATATGGTGAAGCCCCCCCTCCCCCGCCTAAAAATTTAAAACCTCTAATCCAATTTAAAACTGCTGCTTTACGCCCGCTGCTCGAACTTTACGCCCGCTGCTCAAACTTTACGCCCGCTGCTCGCACTTTACGCCCACTGCTCAAACTTTACGCCTGCTGCTCGGACTTTACACCAGCTGCCGACTTTTTACGCCCGCCGGTAAAAGAAATGGTACTTTAAGCCCCCTTTATAGGTACAAAAAACGCGAAAATCGTGCCTGTGTTACAAAAACATATATTTCGAATGCTTTTAGACTTTAGTATCTTACTACGAGCCCGTACAGCTTAAGTAAATAATTCATTCATTATTGCAACGTACCAAAATATGCTCCTTAAGACACGGATAACCGTGCGGTAAGTGCGGGTTTAAGACACTAGTGCTATCAATTATTGTTTGTTATTTTATTGCCTTTTTATAAATTATTACCAAAGAATTTTTTTTAATATACCTGTTCCTAAATCATATCCAGCCTTTTTATACGCCCTATATAATTTTGGTTTATACTGCATCACCATGCCAACTGCACACGGCTCAGAATCAGACAATCCTTCATTGTCTCTTGCTTCATTTCAAATCTCGGGTTCGTTCCTTTGTGTCCTACATCTTGGACCTGGACGGCGTGGTCTAGGTTCATAATTTTGCTGAGGACGTTGTGGTGTCGGAATATCAGGTAGGGTATGATGTCTACGCGGGGTACAAGGTGTTCGCGATCGACGAGGGGTTTGCGATCGATGAGGAGTTCGCGATCTACGAGGGGTTCGCGATCGACGAGGGGTTCGCGATCGATGAGTGGTTCGCGATCGACGAGTAGTTCGCGATGTACGAGGGGTTCACGATCTACGAGGGGTTCGCGAACTACAAGGAGTTTTCGATCGACGAAAGGTTCGCGATCGACGAGGGGTTCGCGATTGACGAGAGGTGCGCGATATGTCTGTGGTGCGTGATCCGCCTGAGGTGCGCGATATGTCTGGGGTGCGCGATCCGCCTGAGATGCGCGATCTGCCTAGGGGGATGCGCGATCCACCTGGGTAGCGCGATGCACCTAAGATGCGCGAACCGCCTGAGGTGCGCGATATGTCTGGGGTGCGTGATCCGACTGAGGTGCGCGATCCGCCTGGGATGTGCGATTTGCTTGGGGTGCTCGGTCCACCTGGGGTTCGCGATACATCGGGGGTACGCGATTCATGCCGGGTTCACGATCCGCTTAAGGTGCGCGATCTGTCTATGGTACGCGATCTATCCGGGACACGCGTTACATCAGGGGTGCGCATTCCGCCTGGGGTGCGCGATCGGTCTGTGGTGCGCGATACATGTGTCTGAGTAGAAGAGAACAATTCGCGCGATATCAGCTTCGACGATTTTCTTAGACTAACGGGAAGGGAAACAGACTTCGTGTGAGATAAGGCAGAATCTTTTGCCTTTTCGGGACTAACAATACGTTTATGTTTAGATCCAGACAGATTTGAAGAGCCTCCTATTGGTGAGATATCTGAATGATATATATACATATTTTAATACAAATTT
Organism: Nasonia vitripennis; assembly: GCF_009193385.2. Taxonomy (NCBI): domain Eukaryota; kingdom Metazoa; phylum Arthropoda; class Insecta; order Hymenoptera; family Pteromalidae; genus Nasonia; species Nasonia vitripennis. The sequence goes on from NW_022279590.1 coordinate 2,068,331, forward strand.
AGTGTTTTAAAAATTGAAATATTTCTGGTTAAAATTTTAGAAAGATCCGGAAATTACCGGACAGCAGTGTTATGTAATGTTATGTTATTCTTTAGATATTGATATTTTCTAGAGTATCATATCTCACAACAATTTTTAAATTAGATGTTATAGTTCAATTTTACAAATAATAGTATATTGTGTACCAAGGGCGTAAAGTGGGCTTTTTTAGGCCGAGTGTGCCCTACTGAAAAAAATCGCGAGAACAATCCCGCGATTAATAGCGTAAATTTATCGAACTTTTTTCGACGAGATTAGTCGCACGATTAATCGCGTGACTAATTGCGCGATTTATCTAAAAAAATTTTTTAATTAAATAAAATTATTTAGCGAGGTGGCCATTTTAGGTGTTACCATCCAGATGATAACACCTACACTGGCCACCCCGCTAACTAATTTTGCATTTTAAATAATTTTATTTTATTTAAAAATTTATGTTAGATGAATCGCGATATTTGTCCCGCGTTTAATCGTGCGACTAATCACGCGACTAATCGCGCGATCACGCCAACCAAATTTTCAAATAAATTAAAATTATTTAAAATCCAAAATTAGTTAGTGGGGTGGCCAGTATAATTGTTACCATCAGGATGGTAACACCTAAATTGGCCACCTCGCTAAATAATTTTGAATTTTAAACAATTTATTTTTTTTTAAATTTATTTTAGTTTTAAAAAGTTCGATAAATGTACGCGATTAATCGCGGGATTATTCCCACGATCAATCACGCGAATAATCGCGCGACTAATCGCGCGATTTTTTTCAGTAGGGTGGAGTTGCCAGTACGAGGCAAGGCGTTTACGAGCCGCAGACGAGTACTGCAACCACACGAGGGCAACAAGCCCACTTAACACAAATATTTATAAAATAAAGTATTATGGATTATCAACATTTTCTATTTATTAACACATTTATTTCCAATTTAAAAATTTTCAAACTTCAAAATTTTCAAAATTTTTTAAATATAACAGAAAACACAAAATTTTACGCCCACTGCTCAAACTTTACGTCCGCTGTTCAAACTTTCCGCCCGCTGCTCGAACTTTACGCCCGCTGCTCAAACTTTCCGCCCGCTGATCGAACTTTACGTCCGCTGCTCGAACTTTACGCCCGCTGCTCAAACTTTACGCCCGCCGGTAAAAAATGGTACTTTACGCCCGCTTAATAGGTACAAAAAACGCGAAAATCGTGCAAAAAATCTTTTTTTCATTAAGAGGCAAAACATCCCTGTAGTCTAAAAATGACTCATTTTTAAAATATTTAATGTGGTTGGGTCCCCTTTAATTATTATATCTTGAAACGTAACAAAAGTGAATGAAAGAATTTTAGAGTAGTTTTTGTCCGGAAATTTCGGGATCTTTATAAAATTGTAACCAAGGATACGCAATAATGTATTTGCTCCAAGCACATACGATAGTTATTCATCAACTTATTTATCAAGTAATGATTTAGTATGATTAATAATAAATCAGTTATTATTTAATAAATGTTATAAAAACATAACAAATTTCGTATTTTTTAAATGAATTGATTTCAGGGACAAACCACTTTTAAAACTCAAAAAAATCGATTTATTTTTTTATTTCTTATTTTTATAGAAAATTTTACTTAGAACACGCTCGAAATCCGTTTATAAAAAAAAATATCACAAAATTGGTCGAAAACAAGAAAAAAATTCAATGTTTTCAGCATTAAAAATTTTCTAAGCATTCAAAACAAAATTCCTGCATTCATACCAAAAGTACAAGTGTACGAAACATCCTCCTAAAATTTGAGCTTAATTTGACTACTCGTTCCCTTGGAATCCTACGGACAGTGCTCGAACACATAAAATAGTGCACGGAGTGTAACACATGTACGCAGGGGCTACTATCAATTTAGCCTGGTAAAAGTCAAGATTATATCTTTATATATTAGAAAATAGTATATTATGACACTGTTGTGGGATCTGCTTTTCTACCTTGCTCGAGGTTTTTCTCACTCGCTTCGCTCGTGCGAAAAACCTCGAGCAAGGTAGAAAAACGCCTCCCACAACAGTCTTATACGATATTTTATACCACGAGAGTCGAAAATTGCAATTAAAGTTTGCATTTTGAGATTAGAGTGGTATAAAAAACTTTATTTTAATAATAATTCATTTTTAAAAATGTTTAATCTAATTTTATTTTTCAGGGTTTAAAAGTGGTTTGTCCCCTTAATAGGACATGGGAATCATGCTTGCGTTACAAACAATATTTTTTATTTCTTAATATGATTACTTGGAGTGAATCTATAGTAATGCTTTAATTTATTCAAATACAATATGTCCTTTTTTATCATCATAGATTTATTTTAATATGGTCCATTATTCTGGAGGATGTTACGTCCTTTTTAAACTGATCTATTGCAAAACAGGAAATGATATCAAAAGTATTTTATCAGATTTATTTAAGAAATACGAAGAAAAAATTAATTTTTTTTAATTAAATATGCTGAGAATTGTCATATTTGTATATAACAATACAATACAAGTTTCCAGCTCCATTAGAATATAAGATTATATTTTTAATAAATTGTTTGTCTCCTCGTGTGTTAATAGAACGAAAGATCATTACACATACAACCAAAACGACTGTCTAAAAATAAATGTCTAGTCCATAACCGCACGTTTCTTTTTGAATATATACAAAAACTTCTGAATATTTCTGGAGATCTACATTTATTGTATAGTATTTAAGGTGTGGCCTCTTTTTTATAAAGTTTCTTAATCTAAGATCAAATGACTGTAAATAATAGTCGAAAAATTATGCTATATCTAATTTTTTAAGTATATTGATATTGACTATCAAGTAACATTTTTTAATATATGATTTAAGCATTTGTAAATTTCTCATTTTGAATATTTTGAATATTTAATAATTTAATAAATGATTTTTACGGATATTCAAATAATTTTATTTGTAATATTTGAATTTTAATAAAAGATTCAAAAGGGAGGGGCGGATAAGATGACTGAATAGATTTAAAATAATAACCTGTTTGTGATGACTGGAACGGAATAAGAAGTTGTTGCGTTTTTGGAGTTGAAAAATGAAAGGGCTCAGAAGGATGTACTTCATTTTCTTTATGATTTACTGCATTTCTTTTTTTCAAACCATCTACGATAAAACATTTCTTCAAACTTTCATTAAATAGGTTTAAAAAAATTTTAACAAATTTTATAAAACACATTATAACTTTGAAAAATTTCAATAATTAATAATTTTTAAATTATATTTTACTACATTCCGCAAATGTCTAAATAGTAAATATAAATTGTAAAGAGTTTTTTTTTAATGTTATCTAGATATGTATGCAAATATTTCAGGACAGTTGAATATGTATGAATAATTATTGATTTATAAATATTAAATTGATACATATTCATTTGCTTTTTACAGAATGTCGAAGCAAATTTCACAAAGGTATCATCGTATCTCAAACCACATTTTACAATATTTGCACGAAATTTATCTCGTAACATCAAAAACCAACTATTTTGCACAAATTTAATCTATTATTAAATGTTACCGTTTACTATTACTTTTACGTGTTGAAAATAAATACATATTTTCAACAGAGTTTTGTTCTCGAGGTTACAATTACAACCAATCAGCTAAGCTTAAATATTGCCATAAAGATGTAAAATCATGTATACAAAAATATGTGAAAACTAATGCGGATACTTTTACAAACATTTGTACAGATATGTAATTAAAATTCAATTTTTAATTTTTATTAAGATAAACATGTATAGATGTACTTTGTTTTTGAACTTACATATTATTGGCACTATAATAATGGTAGACATGATTTTATTGGAAATGATTAAACATGCATGATGTATAACGTATAACCATATTTTTCTCCATACATACCGAATTTTTGACAATCTTCTAAAAGAACAGGTTGACTGTGATTTTTATTCAAGTCGGATACGCTTACTTCAGCCACACTATTGTCTGTATTATTAAAGCTAAATCTCTTTCGACTATTAATATGTATCTGTTCATTGTATTTTTTAATCGTTTCTTGACTGTTAATGCACTGAACCATATTTTCTATAATTTTACCTTTTTTCTGTAAGAAAAATATCATATACAGTAAGTTAAAAAAATCGTATAATTTTAATGAAATAAAATACGTTACTGGTTTTTTTTCTTCAAATTCGAAACTGTCATTAGTATCGCTAGACGTCAATTTCTTTGGAATAATCAGTCTCTTTTTTTATTTTCTGCTTTGGACCTAGCGTCAGATTCTGATTCTAAAATTTGAATGAAATGTGGGATAAAAAATACACAAGACAAACTTATGCTAAAATATGAAAAATAATAACTTTCAAAAATATGAAATATTCTACGGATTTCGGAACAGTTTGAACATTGTGTATCATGCATTATTCGTCATACTGTTATAGGTACAGCTTTAATCTCTTTGTAGGTTATATACATATAAACATCTTTCTAATGTTACTTGCTTAGGAGGAAGATTATTTGTCTTTGGGATTATAATATTAGTTACTAATTTTTTTTCAATAGATAACAATATAAAAATTTTTATGTGTTATGTGCAGCTAATGAAAAAATATTAATCAAAAAGAGAACAATTCATTTTAAACTATTATCAGCACTACAAAAGGTATTGTAAATAAATTTATGGAAACAGTGTCAACATGAATAGGTATAAAAAAAATTTTGAAATAGGAGATGAAGGAATAACAAAACGAACTGCTCAATGATATAAAAATGTTCTTAATCAAACAGATACATTTGATGAGGTAAGCTGTTTTTGAATTAAAAAATCTAGCTCTTCTTACATCAAAAATAATAATAAATTTGTTTTGTTATAGATATGCAGTAGTCAAACCTCACTTGTACAAGCGGAGGAAAATAACTCCACCGATGAATTGTGCGAAGGAAGCAGTAACGAAAACATGGTTAGTATAATTAATTATTGTTAGTTTAGCCTACATACATTATCAAGTAATGTTTTTGTTAAACAAACTGCTTCAATAAATATTGATATCTATTTTCATGCTACGGACTATAAATAATTCACGTTATTTTAATGTATCAATTATATTAATTGTATCCATGATCAACGGATTTTATTGGCAAAAACATTATATGTTTATAACTTTCTTTTATTCGTAATAATTATATTAAAACCAGATTCAGAATTAGTTGTAAAATTAAAAAAAAATAGTTTAAATGGTATAATTTTTATTTTTATATAAGCACCTGTGTGTAAATTTAGATGCCAACACCATAGAGTTCAATAAAATACATTCAAAAAAGACAATTAAGTAAAAACTGTCATCGCAGGCAGTTTACCCATAATTAAACAAATAATTTTACAACTAATTCTATATTTATCTTCAATATTATAAATATAGTGTGATAAATGAAGAAGATTCAGACACACTGGCTAGCCCTCATACATATCCCACACAGCATGAAATATTTCAATGAAATATTTAGAAATATTTCAGTGAAATATATCCACGGAATATTTCTGAAACCTTCCAGTAATATTTCATAGAAGAGCTATTAATCGACTCAATGGAAATATTTCGTGAAATATTTCAGAAATATTCCATAAATATTTTGTTGGAATCTATGAAATTCCTTTTTAAATATTTCAATATGTTCTTTAGGAAATCTTACATAAATATTTCAGAAAATATTGCTCAGAATTATTTACTTAATACTACACTGAAATATTTTGCGGAAGATTTTTGGAATCTTTTTTAAACATTTCTTTGGAACTTTTGTAACGAATTTTTAAACATTTATCAAAAAGATTATGAAATATTCCATAGATATATCTTGTAAACTTTTACATAATTATTTCTTCATTATTACAATGGAATATTTCTTAAAATATTTATGAAATAATTCTTTAATATTTTATTGGAACTTTTAAATTACACTTTGAATATTTCTTGAAATATTTCTGAATTATTCCATACATATGTCTCGCAAACTATCATGTAATTAGTTCGGAAATGTTCCAATGGAACATTTCTTGAAATATTTATTAAATAATTCCTTAATATTTTATTGGAACTTTTAAATTACACTTTGAATATTTCTTGAAATATTTCAGAATTATTCCATACACATGTCTCGGAATCTTTTATATGATTATTTCTACAATATTCCAATGGAATAATTCTTGAAATATTTATGAAATAATTCTTTAATATTTTATTGGAACTTTTAAATTACACTTTTAATATTTCTTGAAATATTTCTGAATTATTCCATACATATGTCTCGCAAACTATCATGTAATTAGTTCGGAAATGTTCCAATGGAACATTTCTTGAAATATTTATTAAATAATTCCTTAATATTTTATTGGAACTTTTAAATTACACTTTGAATATTTCTTGAAATATTTCTGAATTATTCCATACACATGTCTCGGAATCTTTTATATGATTATTTCTACAATATTCCAATGGAATAATTCTTGAAATATTTATGAAATAATTCTTTAATATTTTATTGGAACTTTTAAATTACACTTTGAATATTTCTTGAAATATTTCTGAATTATTCCATACATATGTCTCGCAAACTATCATGTAATTAGTTCGGAAATGTTCCAATGGAACATTTCTTGAAATATTTATTAAATAATTCCTTAATATTTTATTGGAACTTTTAAATTACACTTTGAATATTTCTTGAAATATTTCTGAATCATTCCATACATATGTCTTACAAACTTTCATGTAATTATTTCTTCAATCTTTCTTTAATATTTAAAAATTTTTTTTTTAATTATTTGAAGGCGCGACTCCATGAACACGTAATTTTTTATATATTAGTGAATGTGTAAAAGCCATATGTCGTCAATGCGTCATTGGTTTATGTAAACCAGTACATATATTTTTTATAAAAATCGTATATCGAATCGTGTATCGAAAAGCCCTTTATTTTAACTCTAGCTGCCTGCGTATGAATTCACACTGGATTAATTATGTGTTTGTACCTGCTGTCAAACTATGGAGTTATTCTTTATATTCAAAAACAAAAGGGGTTCGAATTAACGAATTAACAGTTTATCCGCTTATATGATTTCAATTATTTTTCGTATAATTTGATCCAAAAGTTTAATATCACTAACATTAACTAGTTTACGAAAGCCGATGGCGTAAAAGCAAAGATACAAACTGTTTGTGTATTTACTATAATTATATATATAAAATAAGATATATTCACGGTGTCGTGGTACAGTCGCCGGACACAAAAACTTTGCTTTACGCGCCACAACATAGCGGCGGGTCTCTTGTTGATTGGGCTTTCAGAACAAGGTGGCGCATCGGCTTCGCAGTCGCATAGACAGCGAACCACGGCCATAAAAAGAAGAAGAAGAAGGTTAGGACGGTCATGACGTCAGATATCGCTTTCCTGACAGTCATGACCGATCTAAGGAGTCCAATTAACAAGAGACCCGCCGCCATGTTGTGGCGCGTAAAGCAAAGTTATTGTGTCTGGCGACTGTACCTTCAAGCAATTCGGGAACATTTGAAGAATATTTCACGGAAGATATGTGGAATATTTCTGAATTATTTCAGGTGAAATATTTTATTAAATTTTTCAGAAATATTTCTGAATCATCATTTCACTAGTAACTTATAGTGATTATTAAACTTAGAAACATTTCAGAAGTGTTTCTCAAATCTAGGAAAGAAATATTTTATGAAAGCTTTCTTGAATGTTCCGGAATTATTTTACTTCAAATTTTCCAGTAAATATTAAACACATAAATAATTCTGAAAGAAATCAGAATTATTTTAAAGAAATATATTTTGGAAGCTTGCTTAAATATTCCAGAATTATTTCAAATACAAATTCCAGGAGACTACGGGCTAAGAAATAATTTTGAAATGTTGCTTAAATCTAGGAAAGAAATATTTTATGAAAGTTTTCTGGAATATTCCAGAATTGTTATACTGAAAATTTTCCGGTGAAGATTAAACACTGAAAGAATTACGAAATAATTCAGATATATTTTAAAGAAATTTTTATGGAAGTTTTCTGGAATATTCCGGAATTATTATACTGAAAATTTTCAGGTGAATATTGAACACTGAAATAATTAGGAAATAATTCCGAAATATTTTAAAGAAATTTTATGGAAGTTTTCTGGAATGTTCCGGAATTATTTTACTGCAAATTTTCCAGTAAATATTAAACACTGAAATAATTCAGAAATAAATCAGAAATATTTTAAAGAAATATGTTACGGAAGCTTGCTTAAATATTCCAGAATTATTTCAAATGCAAATCCCAGGAGACTGCGTGCCACAAAATAATTTAGAGACATTTCAGAAATATTTCATGAGAGATTTGCAAGGCAGGGCATTTTATGAAATTATATTATTGCAGTAATATTTCTGATATATTTCGTGAAAAATTTCAGAAATATGTCTGAATTATTTCAAAAAATATTTCAATATAGGAATTTGAGGGACATAACATTATTTCAGAAATATTTCGTCGAAATATTCCTGGAAGATTTCAAATATTTCGTTCCAATATTTCCGAAATATTTCGGAAATATTTCATGCTGTGTGGGATGGTGTACATATTTCAGAAGTAAAAAAATTAATACTATATGATTTTAAATATCAATATTTGTTTGTCTTCTATTAATTAAAAGAGTCATTGGTGCAAAAAGTTGTGTGTACATTGAAAAAATACATTTAAATAAAATCGAAAAAAAAATAATAAATTTTTTGAATTTTACCCATATGTGATGTTCATAATTAAATTTCAAGTATTGACGATACAAGGAGTAATAAAGAGTTCATATACGAACTAGAAAATGCAAAAGACATACATAAAATAGTTATAAATATCGTTCAACTTAATTTTTCGCGTGTATTATGCCCACTTACCGTCGCCAGTAGGTGGGTCATACAATCTGCCGACTGTACATATTTTTTGACATAATATGAGTGTAAACACCTCAATTTCCTACAAGGGTTTGTAATACTTTTTTCAATGGATTTATTTACTAAGAAATCGGTGTTAAAAAAATCAGGAATAGTCTTTATCAAAGTAAAATTTTCTAAACTTTTGATTTATAATGTCAGAATTTTAAAAAATCTTTGAACATTATATTGGATTTGCCATCGCACATTTTCAAAATGTGATAGTGAATTCATAATCAGCGACCCAAAAAATCCAATCTCGTGTCCGTTTCGGGCACCTACGGCACCCTTTCAACTCCCACTCGTGCTCAAATATCATCCTCGCTAGAAAAATTCAATTTTCCCCCCTCGTTGCACAATATACTATTTCGTCATAGTTTACTGAGATTTTAAAAATTGTTATAATTGTTATAAATTGTTATAGTTGTTATAAATTGTTATAATTGTTATAATTGTTATAAATTGTTATAAATTGTTAAAAAATGTTAAAAATTGTTTAAAAAATGTTAAAATGTAATTTTATTCACTGCTTAACTGTAATAGCCACTTTATTCCCTGAAAAGCAGGACTATAGTAGCTTTTTATTCCCTCGTATCTTTTACTCCCGCATTTTCGGGAATAAAGTTTTTATTCCCGCAAATGAGGGAATAAAGTACTTTATTCCCGCAAATGTATTATTGAAGTGATATACACTGTAGAGTCCTCAATTTCCTATTCGTTTTTTGTGCACGAAAAGGGGCCTATGCAGGCCCGAGTTAAAAAAAAGCACGGTGTGTAACAAGGGGGGAAGTGGCTTTTTCAGTCTCGGGTGCCCTCGACTCTCACTCATGCTGAAACATCATCCTCGCTAGAAAAATCCAATTTTCCCCCTAGTTGCACATTGTACTATTTTAATACGCATTTTTTGTAAGGTTCAGAAAATTTTACTTCTTAAAAGATTATCCCTAATTTTTTTTTAACGCCGATTTCTTAGTGAATAATGAATCTGTTGAAAAAAGTAAAAAAGAAATAGAAAAATAGTTCATTGCTCCATGCGCAACAAGTGCAATTTTACGTACACCAAGTCATGGACAGTGTGCGTAATAATATATCATGATTGCAAAAAGGTCACACAAGGGAAAATTATGTTCTCGCACAACACATGTTCTGTACAAATCGTGATTTAAGAATTGTGTTCTGGACGTAGTGTGCACAAAACCCTGTTTTACTTTACCTTCCTTTCCCTCTCTTTCTTTTTCTTTACCTGACTCTAATTTTACTTACTTGTGTCTTCCTCCTCCAATAACTTTTAACTTCATGAAATTAAAATTTTTATATTTATTTCAGACATTTTCTGCATATGAATCACAAGATCACGACTTAAGCAGCTATTTATGTAGCATTATGTTAGATGGCGTGAAAGAAAACCAAGATCAGTCTTTTAAGTGCCCTAAAAGCTTAACTGAAATGATGAATAATGTTGATTTTATGGATTCTATAAAAGTATCTGTCAATATAAAAAAAGGAGAGTTATTTTTAATGATTTTAAAATTTTGTATTACAAATAGTTTATCGGTTACAGCCATGACAAATTTATTTAAATTGATAAATATAATTTTTGACTCGCCAATCCTGTCAGATTGTCGATATTCTCTTGATAAATTGTTGAACCCAAAAGAACACGCAGAGTTTCATGCAGTTTGTCATAATTGTACAGCTTATGTAGGAAAATTTGGCGAAATATCCTCTGTAAAGAACTGTAAAATATGTGAAGCTGAATTGGATTTAGATAACCCTAGTAGTACCAGTTTTTTCGTTCTTCTTGATCCATCGACACAAATACAAAATTTATTAAACTTGTATGAAGATCATTATGAGTACGTTGTAAACGAAAGAATTTCAAAACCTGATCGTATAGAAGATGTATACGGTGGTCAAGAATATCGTAAATTTGTTAAGACCTTACCGCCAGAAGAAAAACATAGTTATGTTAGTGCTGTATTTAATACGGATGGGGCTCCAAAATTTGAGTGCTCACAATATTCTATTTGGCCTTTGTATCTGATGTTAAATGAATTGCCTAAACAACAACGAATGCAGAAGTTAATCACCTGTGGATTGTGGTTTAATAAAAAAAAAACCAAACATGAGTATTTTTTTAAATTCATTTGTTGATATTATTAATAAATCCACTAAAGATATTGTGTGTACTGTACATAATCAACAAAAAATTGTAAAACTTTACGTTGTAACCTGCTGTGTAGATTCTGTGGCTAGAGCGCCAGTTCAGGGTATTAAACAGTTCAATGGTAGTTGTGGGTGTAGCTGGTGCCTGCATCCAGGACAATGGGCTGAAGGGAGTATGAGGTACTGTTTACTAACATCTCCTCCTGAGTCTCGAGTTCATACAAAAACTGAGGAAGACATGATGATTGCAACGCCTACTAATCCTATTAACGGTATTAAATATCCATCACCTCTTATAAACTTTTCAAAGTTTAATATTATATCTGGCTTCTCAGTCGATTATCTTCATTGTTGTTTAGAGGGCGTTGCAAGCCAGCTTACGAATTATTATTTACTGTCAATGAGTAAAGATGATCTTGAAGAACTCGATGAAAAGATAAAAAAAATTACAGCTCCACACCAAATTTCTCGTTTAACCAGATCAATAAGTTCCAGAAATGATTGGAAGGCTCGCGAGTGGGAGAACTATGTTTTGTATTATAGTGTACCTCTATTAGAAGAACATATAAGCAGAAAGCACCTTTTTCATTGGCTTCTTTTTGTAGAAAGCTTATATATTCTTTTGCAAAGTAGTATTAACATCGAACAATTAAATAAGGCCAATGAAATGTTGTACGAATTTGTAGCAAAATGTGAGGAATATTTCGGAATTAAAGCAATGACCTATAATGTCCACCAATTACTACATATATCTGAATGTGTATTAAATTGGGGGCCATTGTGGTGTCAGTCTACATTTTGTTTTGAATCTGCGAATCGATATTTATTAGGAGCAATAAAATGTTCAAAAGGTGTCACATTACAAATCATAAGATATGTTAATATAAACCATATGATTTCTATTGTACAAGAATACATTTATCCAGACACGAATGAATTAGTTAAAATGTACTGTGACAATATTCTTTGTGCCAAAGTACAGAATGTCTGCAAATTAAAGAAAATTACATATTTTGGGCTAGGTGACTGCGTCAATGATGATATTTTGGAAAAAGTACAGCTGTCAGAAAATAGTGCTAAAGTATATTACAAAATGGTAAAAGATGGCTGTTTATATGAATCGTCTCTAAAAATTAAAAAAAGATCTAATAATTCATTTGCACAACTGAGAAACAATAAATTTGTACAAATTTTAAGTTTTATTATTGACGAGGAAACCAAAGTAGAGTTGACTGTATGTAATGTCATAAAAACAAGGCATCGTTTCGCGAATAAATATAGTAATCTGCAAATAATAGACAACATTTGTAACGATTCTATTATTGTGCCAACGGAAGAAATTATGACTATTTGTATTTTTATGAAAATTCTTCAAATTATGTATATTTGCCCAATACCTAATTTACTTCATTATTGAATGCCTATAGATAAATCAATGTAAGCGATAAAAACAATTTTGTATTTTTTTATTAAAGAATTTACATTTTTTAAATAAATTTATTAATTAACAGTCAATGCAATGCAATTTATTTACTTCTCCCACGAAATAATCTTTTTTAATGCATGCTATGTCATAAATCATTAATAAAAATTATTTGTTTATATAAAGTCAGTATTCAACTTGATAATCACTTGATAGTCACTTGATAATCACTTGATAATCACTTGATAATCACTTGATAATCACTTGAGATTTTGGCATGATAGTCACTTGATAATCACTTGACATCTCACTTGATTATCAAGTGACATTTTTCAGTAGGGGTTCCTTCGTTTCAACTGCAGTCTGCTACAGTGGATTGGCAGTACTGCCCAAAACGTTACGTTCTACGTAACCCCCTTGTAAACACTAACGTATACACTCAATTGTGGACGCAGCCTAAGGAGATCAACAAGCACGCGCACGCGGCGAGCGAGCTGTCGCCGTGTATGCATGATATAGTGCTATATATATATATATATATATATATATATATATATATATATATATATATATATATATGTGTGTGTGTGTGTGTGTGTGTGTGTGTGTGTGATCGCGACTGTTGTGTCCTTGTTTTATTCATGCAAATGATAAAACAGCACATTTTGTAAACACGTCAATATTGTAAAGCAACATCGCATTATTATAGTGCGATGTTTCGCATGGATGATATTGACATATATACAGCGATGCTTTTTTATGTTATTTTGTGAATTTCATCCAATTCCGTTCACTCAATCGTAAGATATTAGGTTTTAATACAAAAAAAGATTTGTCACACCGTGCGCCGTCACATGTTTTCATGTAATTATCGATTTCTATTTAGCACGGATTATACTTTGTTGACGAAAAATCGCATAAAATCAGTCGTTTGCCCTTTATTAGGTCATCAGAATGTGATTCCCAAAAGGAAAATTCATTCTGAGCAGCCGTTTCACCGAAAAGTAGAATCTAAGTTATATAGGGTCGATACTACAGGACTGTGGCATGCCCTTAAGGCCAATTCCACATGATCCCAAATCTACATTCACCGTAGATTTGGGTGGCTCCTGACCACGGGGCTCAACTGCCAGTGGTTTCGCAGGAGGGCTTTGATCGAAGTAGGGCAGCTGCTGTCCAAAGCCTGGCATGGTGAGACCCTTCACCAGCATCTCAATCCCGGTTAAGAACATCTTGTTTTGTTCCTGCATCATCCACATGACCTCACTCCTGGTGATGGAGTCCACCGAGTACCTCAGCTGGAACACGAGTTGCTTCTCTGCAGCCGGTCACACGCGGTCAATGACCGCTCTCTCGGTTTCCGACAGGACCTCGTCGAACCTGCGCAGCTGGAGTTCGCTCCTTAAAAAATACAAGGAGCCGTCCTTCTTCCTTAGCAGGGTGACGGTGTCTCGGTGGTATTTGTCACCATACGCCTCGTTGGCTTCCAACCTCGCCCATTCCCGGAGGATGATGCGACGGAATTCCTCTTGATCAGCACCTGTTGAGTTAATTAGCATATAAGTGTTTTGTTTGTATGTATATACAAAATATTATTCCAGATATCCATGTATTAGATAATTAAAACAATAAAAATAATTGTTCAATTACGACTTTGACTCGGAGTTTCTATCAGCAAATATCTTTTGACTTTCCTCTCTTGAGGAGCGACTCTTGTCGCATGCTCTTGCTCTCCCAATCAAGTGGGGCAATTCTAATCGCGCGTTCTTGGCATATTGTAAGATTAACCTGTTTCTTTGGTCGATGTTCTTTTCTGAATCTTACTTTCACCTGACTCTTGTCTATCTTTCTTGTTCTAGCTACTGTGTTGACTTTTGAATTATTACAGCTTGCTTGAATTTAAGCGAAAGCCGGTTACACATTATGTGGGGCCCTCACAAAATACGATTTTTCATGAACTGCAGTCCATATTTATTTTGCACCACAGGCTTTTAAAGAACACTATTAAACATGCTACTCAACGGTTACTGATATGAGGATTTTAAATCTCTTGCTTCGAAGCATTTTCTATTTCCGATTATCGTTGTAAAGAGCATATACACAACGCGCCGCTGACCGGCCGTCGCGCTCTAACATGCATGCACACACTCGCCACTCACGCCGTGAGTGCGAGAGAGAAGCCAGGCGGAGAGAGAGAGAGAGAGAGGCGCCCCAGGCATCGCTGCCGCGCGAGCAGGCGCGCGCACTCGCCGGCGCTACCACTCTCACCTCGATAGAAGACGGTGGCTCCCTCCTCTCGCGAACATGCGGGCACAGCGTGTGCCCCCCTTCAGACCACGCGGCCAGCAACCGGTGGCTTTAGAGAGAGAGAGAGAGAGAGAGAGAGAGAGAGAGAGAGAGAGAGAGAGAGAGAGAGAGAGAGATAGATAGATAGGTCTTTATTTGCAAAGGCAAAAAAAAATAATACAATTAAGGTCACATAGACTGTGTCGCTACAGTCTAACAAAATTATAAAATACAATATATACAAATATCGTCACATATAATCACATAAAAACATATTTGGTCACATAAAACTTTTCAAATATTACGTTGCACATTTATGGTTTGGTCATAGACCTATCTGTATTGCACATTGGAAATCTAAATTACGTAATACTGAATGAATTATTACGGCCTCAGGGCCGAGTCTGACTAGATTAAAACTAGATTAAGGTTAAAAATCAAGCGCCAGAGGGCTCAGAGTCGTCAAGATTCCGTGGCCAGCAGGTGCCGCCGTAGTGCCCCCTTAAAGGAAGCGAGAGATGGCAGGTTTCGCAGAGTAGAAGGGAGAGAGTTCCAGAACCGAGCACCCTGGACCTGGAAGGCCCTAGCCCCGGTTTCAGTACTGACGGTAGGGATGCTCAGTTCCGGGGGAACTCTCCTACTGGAGGGTCTCGGCTCGTGTTTGCTGAAAAATGAGGCCAGATACGAGGGTTCACCGATCCGAATTACCTTGTAGAGTAGAATGGCCTCATAGTAGAGCCTTCTGGAATCGGTGCGAAGCCATTCTAGACGCCTCCGGTAGGGACTGATGTGTTCATCCCTCCCAACCCCGAAGATGAATCTCACTCAGAGAGAGAGAGAGAGAGAGAGAGAGAGAGAGAGAGAGAGAGAGAGAGAGAGAGAGACAAAGAATCACAACATAACACCGGCGGCCGCCATCTTAGCTTCGTGCCTCTGTTCTCCCCTCTTCTCGCGAACTCATGCTCGGCTTCTCGGAAACGCGGGATTTGCTGCGTTTTGCTTTGAATTCTTGGAATCACAAAGCTTGCCACGCCTTACTTTTCGGGTTTTTGCTCTCAGCTTTTATACGAGTTTTGCTAAACTTTCCGTATTTTCACAAAATACTTCTAATTTTCGCGCTTTTGCTCTCGGGTTTTTACACAAATTTCACTGTGATTCGGCACTTCTGAGATTATTCTACACTTTTGTCATGCATTTTTCATTAGTAGCACTTTTCGCGACTCTACGTTCTTTGTACGTTATTCTAAATTTTAACACTGCGAACTTTTCATGACTTTACACTTTTTCATCGGTATTAATTTTGTATTACTGAAGAGCCTGTCGCTGCAAGTTGCTGCATGATGCTGGTCTCGTCCAGGCTTCCTCTCGATGGCACCTCGGGTCCTGGCCTCGTGGCACAAAGGTGCGGATGGTAGGATAGGCTCTTACTGCTCTTTTTACAGCCTTTTGCCACCTGACACTTCACTTGCTCTTGTGAGCTAAAAACACTCCCGCGTCTCTAGGCGCGTGTCACGCACTTTATTTTTGCGTAGTGGAAGCATGGCTCACCCGGCCCATAACCTGTTGGAATCATGTGGGGCGAGTCTCGCAAATAACCGAAATGCAAAAGGTCTCGTGGAAAAAGTAATTTATTAAAACTCCTATACAAAAGTATTAGCGCTATCTCGGAGGGCTAGCGGCGAACTCGCGCGCCGAGTCGAGCGGCGCAGCTCGGCGAGCTTGCGCATGCGTAGAATGTGGGAGAGTTCCAAGTGGTTATCTCTAGCTTCAACACTTTTACTGAGTTTCACGGCCGTGTTTTGCAAGTTATATCCTATATGTCACATACCCTGTTGGAAAAGGTCGATAGAAGTCGATTAGATCACTTATAGTGAATAGTGAATCTTAATTTCACTTTTTGCATTAGAACTTGATAAAAAGTGATAAAATACGATAAAAATCGATATAAATCGATAAACCTTAATATGAAAAATTACAATTGAAATTGATAGAATTTCAAGAAGATCATGGTCTATCGATTACAATTGCAATTTTTCATATTGAGTATTATCGACTTATATCGATTTTTATCGTATTTTATCACGTTTTATCAAGTTCTAATGCAAAAAATGGAATTAAGATTCACTATTCAAGTCAATTGAAATCTTATCGACTTTAATGGTGAATTCTATTCGATTTCAATGGATTTCTATTCACTTTTTCCATCAAGGTACTACCACGGAGTAGGAGGGGAGGAGACCAAACTCTTATGAGCCGAGGCATCAAAAGTGGCTAGCTTTTCCCGACAGAGATCCGTTTAGCGTAACCGCTGAAGCCAGCGAGTTTGAGAGGCCCCTTGCAGCAGCTTGAGAAAATTACGTACGAAAATGCTTACGGATACGTAAGGTCGATAATCGACAATTGCAGAGATCTCTTCTTAATATTTTAAAAATTAATATACGATTTACTAAATACATGTGTATCTAAATTATATATTGATTTAACGTTTGTGAGCATGTAGATTTGTTAATATAAGAACATTTCGCAATATGTTATTCTAATAATATACGCTCTTTACACTTAATGATATAGTTTTAAAAAATGTGATACGTCAATGTTGACTGTATAATAAAATAGTACTGTTGCGAAAAATAAAGAAAAGAAAAAGATGTGTGCTTGGGCTGCAGTGTCCTCGTCCGGAGGTAGCTAAGCAGCGTCCAGGTGTTATTAGCAGAAGGGCATGAGGGGTGAGAAGGTCACCGTCAGGAATGCCCTTGGCGAAGTTGTTGTTGAAAAGCGTCCTTCGCTGAACATCCTCGGGTGCCGAGATGCGCCATGACATCGGTGCCGAGGATGCGGATGAAGCTGGACGATGCGCTGCGAGAGGCTTCGCGGCGGCAGACCGGAGGTGCCAGCACCAGCTAATATGGAAGTGACGCTGGAGCGGGCGTCGGCGAGCGTCCTCGACGGTGCTTGCCCCTGCGCATAGTCGAGCGCAAGGCCTTGTGGTTTCTGGTGGCCCCTAGAGACTGGCGATGCGGTGGCTTCGAGCACGATGGTCTGCTCCTGCCAGGTTGCTGCAATTAAGGATTTGAAATTGAAGTTTATTAAAATTCGAAAAGACCCATAAGGCTAGATTTTTGAAAAGATGTTATAATAATTAAAAATTTAAATTAAACAATGAACCCATAAATCTTAAGGCATTAATGGCCATAAGCAAATGGGCGACTACTGAAGGAAGCTATATATATTTGTCAGTGGTTATTGGGGTGGCTGATTATAAATCTGGCATTAGTTTTGCAAAATTGATTTGTTTAAACAATTTATTTAAATAATTTATTGCAGAATTATCTTCTTTTATTCGACTACTTTAGTTTAGTCTAGTTTTGCACTGGGTACTTAATTGCCCGTATATGTGCAGCAGCGTTCATCACCGCACCAGTAGTACTGCGCTTGGCCGCTAGGCGGTGACGACACCAGTTTTCGTTACCGTCAGCGAAGCAGCGTCCTGAAAGGCATATAATGATGCACTTATCCATGAATTTTTACGTACTTTTTTGTGTTAAAAATTTGCCGTGTCAGAGATCACGTTCGAGTGGCAAGCTAACGGTTAAATATTATTATAAATAAGCATTAAAATTAGACTTCAAAACTAGAATAAATATTAGGAGTTTTCATCGATTATCGTTGCAAACAATTTTTCTTCAGCCGTTTTCACGGCTACTATTTTCATAGATGATTTTCACGATCATTATCAGTCGTTCTCACGACTACTTTTCCAGCTATTATCTACTGTTTGCATAGATAATTTTTACGGTCTTTTTCAAACAGTCATTTTCATGACTACTCCGGCGATTATTGTTGCAAACAGTTTCTTATCAGCCGTTTTCACGGCTACTGTTTTCATATATAGTTTTCAGGTTGATTTTCGAGCAGTCATTATCACGACTGCATCAAAGTTACCTTTCATTCATCCCCTCTAAGCGAAACCTAACAATGAATACTTTTTCCATTCAAAACGGTATATTGTGTAATATACTGTTGAAATTAGACAATAAAAGTAGAAGTGTAAATTGCTTGATTGATTATAATACAGCGCAATATGAGCTCAGCGATGAGAAATCAAGCATCGTTAAAAAAAAATTGAGAGTTTTTTATGGTCACTTTCAAGTCAAAACTGTCTGCTGTACTTTGTAAAGAACATATATTTAGAAAAAAATATGTATCTTGGATAGCAGATAATTTTGTTGTGAATTTCGATAACAATCTGATACCGGATATTTTATCTAATTTCAAAACTAGTGAGGCTGAATACTCTCTAGTTTTGACTAGTAAATGGGGATGTGACGGATCATGAGATCATAGCCAGTTTAAGCAAATATTCTCCGATGGAACTAGCTCAGATGAAAGTATTTTCATGATGTGTATGGTACCACTTATCTTAGAAGTCAATACTTCAGACGGTGCAACAGTAATTTGGCGTAACCCTCAACCTTCATACAGAATATTTTTCATAATCGGGCAAATTTGTTTTCAATTTGCAACACACATATACACTTTTGTACATTTATATACACTTTCATTTAGGATATTTTTTATAACTGAACAATTTTTTCTTTGGGTTTGACATGGAACGTACACTTATATACACTTTTGTACAGAATTAAAAAAATTATGCTCATAAAAATAAAAAATTCTGTTCAAATGGATGTAAATACACAGACCACTATATATTAACTTTTATAGAAGAATAATGAGAGAGGGGGGGCATTAACGAAGTAAAATGAGAACGTAGGTTATGAACGTTTATTTATTACTTCATGTAATTAACAAAATAATTTCCATTTTGAATACGCTGATTGACATATACTATGTATATAATAATTATATTTTTATATATATATTTTAATAAACTGAAAAGTAATAATATTGTTGGTGTTGCGCCAACACATTTACTTAAATTACTAGTTACAAATATTAAAGCTTTAACGTTTTATATAATTGTCATATATTCACTAGAAATATGTGAATTTATATTTGTACTATAATGTGTTATAATCTAAGAAGTTAAACAAGTAATTAAATTATAAATTAAGTTTATTCTTCTGCTTCTTGTTCGGCTGTTTCTTCAGCGGGAGGCATACAATTTTGCTGCTTTCGCAAAGCAGCAAGTGCTGCCTCCACTTCATTTTCTGCTCTTTCCTGTCTTTTTAATTTGCCTTTTGCACAAGAAATGGCATTATGGTGATATCTATTTAACTTCTCCAATTCATCATGAATTTGGGGTGCTGTAAACCCCTTAACTCACAAAAAATTAAAAAATTGTTCTTCAATGACTTCAGTTTTTTTTCGAGATAATGGTGTTAAGTGCTCCGTTCCTTTCTGTACCCGCACACACCATTTCGCCCAATTTTCGCGCCCATAGATTCCAATAGATATTCTATTTATAAATTCGGAGGGCTTTTTCGTTTTATAAGCATTTTTGTATGCTACTGAATTGCACTTAACACCTTTCTGCAGTGTCACGATGTTCTGATCTTCATCAGAGTTGGAATTGACTTTGTTCATTTCAATTTGATTCGTATTAAATACTTACCGTACCCTTTGATAGTGCTGTCATCTAGAATAATAATAGGAGAATGTCACATAAATACTAATTATCGCATTTAAATAATAATTCTGAACGTAAAGCATATGTAATTTAATAATAATGTATAAGGTTGTTAAAGCTCTTAAACTTTATAATAAAATTTTTTCATTGCGGCTGGGAATACAATAAATTTACAAATACTATTATGAGCTAAGGTATCCATATTTCTTTTTATTTAATAACATAACTATTCATAATTACATTTTTAAAACGTTTCATCGTCAATTTTATTAAAAGGAAATAAAATAATTCAATTATTCTTTCTTTTCCGCCTGTAGTCAAGTCTATTTTCATAATTGGCGCGCGATGTGACAGTCATGACTGTCACGGGTCGCGTTCTGTCTATCGTCCACCACAAAACATGTGATCGACAAAGATCCACACCGACAAGTCATGTCTTCCATAACCACAAAGTTATATTCCACTAGAGGATACGGCCCCAGTGCCTATTGTTACTTTTCTATTTAGCCGTGTGCGTTCACAGACTAACACATCGGACGCAGCCAATCGGAACGTGAGAGTATCTAAGTATACACTACGCGATAGAACAAAACTGCGAGTATCGTTCATAAGTCTTACGAGTTCAGAAAAATTTCAATCCTCAAGATGTCAGCACTGCCCATGCGAAAACCGCCGCAACACGCATGGTATATGCTCTACTATATACTGCCTGGACAAAATAAGTTTGAATTTGATAAGTAACATTTCACTTTTACGTCATGTTAATGGTTATAGATTTAGATCAGAACAGCAATTATTAAAGACATAATTATTTGCTCCTTTTTTATTTAGCCTCGTCGTACCGAAACTTCTTAAAGTAAATCCAAAGTTTATTTATCCGATCATCAGACGGTGTATACGTAAATAACGACACTCCGAACTTCGACTGGACACTGCGGCCGCTGTGCCTCGAGGTTACATTTTACGCCATGGCGCCACCATGTAGGTTTGTAGGTGCCCCACGTTAGGTGGCAGCACCTCCCGACTGCGGAGAGAGAGAGAGAGAGAGAGAGAGAGAGAGAGAGAGAGAGAGAGAGAGAGAGAGAGAGAGAGAGAGAGAGAGCAGCCATGCTGCGAGCGAGCGCCGACGCCGAGCAGAGTTCCGCAGACCACGGTACAAGTCGGTTGAGCTGGAGAGAGAGAGCCCACCCAGATAACAGCGTGCTCTGAAAATGCTGAAAACGTGCCGGCACAAAATGGGCACGCATGACGGTCCACTTGCATCCGCACATGAAAGTCATATGACGAGCATATGACCGAGCATTTTGCTTGCTTCCGTGGTGGATCTGTCCAGCACGGGTGCCGATAAAATGCGAGCATAATGCCGTTCGTATGCAGGCATTTTGCGCGCATGTTCCCGATTTCGTGGACGCGTATTTTTCGCACGGCACGGCATGCTCCTCGTATGCAGGCATATGCAGGGGTTCGTGCGGGCATAATGCGAGCACTTTTCCGGAAAATCCGGAAATGCGTGCTCGCATTTACTGGAGGCCGAGCCTCGCAAATAAATGATCGAGACAGATGAGGATTGTAGGTAATTAATATAGCTCCGTGAAGTCCTAAAATAACTTTCATATATCGTAATAAAAAAAATACCAGTAATTGCGGAATCGATAACAACGTTAACAACCGCAAGTTACAAAATTGCGGGTGGTTTTCTTTTTTTGTAAAAAATCAAAAACTTTTTGAGTCGTCAAAACTATGGGTATACGGTTTTGTAAGGAGATACCCATTATTTATAGATATGAAACCAATATGAATCGTTCCCAATTTAATTGCGGTCTTTATAAATAATTGCGTTACCACCAAATTTGCTGTAATTAATTAGTTATTAATTAATTTTATTTTGGCGATAAATTTGTCCATTCCATAGTCCGCGTTCCGGCTGTCCGATTGGTTCTGCGCATGACTCGAAGTCGAAGGAGCAGACAGCAGTACACAATTTAAATTCGCGTTACCACGTAACCTCAAATTAATTGTAAATAAAGCTAACGCTTGTGAATCGTGCTTCTAACAACGCTGAAGAATAATGGATCAGATAAATATCAAAGTTTTAAAATAATCGAACGTAAAGAAAAGCAAGAATAATTTACTTTGTTTTTCTTTTATTATTTTTACAGGCAACAGTGATAAATAGGATTTGTGCAATGGTAGTAACAAATCATCATCTGTTGAAAATGGCACTCAAGCAAAATTGTGCATTGATTCTGATCTTAATAACATCAGCCACAATATAGAAAACCCTCTATAGTTTTCTACTTATTCTCCGGACAAGTTATGGATGGCGAATGTGAAAAGGTTACAATTTACAATTTGGTGGCTTATTAAGAGAATCAGTTATCAATGAAATTAATTTTGATGATGTTAATTCACAATGCCAAACGACAAACTCCATTTGTCCAAAGAATAAGCACATCCAATGCGATATACACTCCTCTGACATGGCAGCAGGGAGATCCAAGAAGATCATATACCACAGATATTGAAATGAGCAAAATCTGAACCTGACTTTACGATGACTAACTAACAATTATTTTTCATATTTATACTTTTTACTATATTTATATTTATACTATTTATACTTATGTTATTTTCAACTATTTATAGTCACCAGCTGTACCTGCAAGTTCCAATGGTGGTACTGGAATAATAACAAAAGAACATACAAGAGCATCTCTTTTATCCGAGCTTTTGTCAATCATAGGAGATACAAACTACAACTACGACGACTAACAACTATATGATAACCAATCTATTGAGGGTGATGATACTGTTACTACAGTTTCTCCATTATACAAACAGTATGTATTGGCATTCAAAAAAATTAATTTGTAAGTATCTTAATGTGATGAATCTTTTTTTTCTGTAGAATGCTGAATGTTTTTGTGGAGAAAGCTGCTATTGAAGATGCAATTTACTATCTTGCTGAAGGATTGCGAAGCAGCACAATTGATTTGGATGCTTTCCTCAAACAAATCAGGCACCTATCGAGAAGACAATTCATACTCAGGGCACTCGTGTCTGCACTTTGAAAGCAGAAAGCTGGATTAGCAAATTAAAAAAAAAGAAAGATCCTTTCACATTATTATTTTATTTTTCAAAATGTAGTTAGCGCCACAAAAAACGACTCTTACTTTTCTTAATTTTATATTTTAAGCTTTATTAAAATAATGATTTTTTATAGGTATCAAAGTTTGCTGATACACGTCTATAGTATCATCCTCATCCATCTGTATAACATAGAAGTCCAGTTCATGAACAGGTTGACTGACCATCAAACCAGAATCGCACTGCAGTAATTGCAAGTTGTCTGCAATTGCTTGTTCATAAAGTGTTTGGGATAAATTAAATCCTGCGTAAGTAATCAATTGGAATTCCTAGACTATGGTTGTAGTTGATCAAAAATTTGAAAATCCAAAAAACTATTTTTCTAATTGAGAAGTTATAAAAAGGTGAAACAAAATGCGTTAAAAAACTTATATTTTGTAATCCACAGAAGTTTGTGGTCGATGCGTGATCTTGGTATTTTGTATCTTTTTTTTCATATTAATAGTGTTGGCCATTATTGAAAAGAAAAACTTACTATCTTTCTTACGAACAATCAGACTGCCATTTATCATTCTGATAAGTAAGCAGATTAAGAATCCTGACTAAAAACTAGGTATATCTAAGTACACACTGTACAAAGCACTAAAGAACTACGATTTTCACTCAATTTTTATCATCTATATTTCCTTTGTGGATTTGCACATCATTTTCAACTAACATCTTGCATACATATTTGATACATCAGCTGATACTCTGATTGGTAGCCTTGCGTTCAAAATTTAAAATAATAGCTATATAAGTGTTATACTAAAAGAGATTGGATTCTTGAATCAGCAGAAACTTTTAACTTGTTCTTGATCAAACGTGTCAAGCATGACATATATTTAATAAATATATATACATTATCTATCTTGAGGTGTTCTACGTTTTTATAAGTACTTGTCATAGGAGCTGAAACATATTAAAGTGAAATAGAATTATGTATAGATTGATTGTTCGTTCATAACACTGTTAAGAGATGTATTTTCATATTTTTACCGTTTATATACATTTTTTCTTGCGTAAAACAATATAGCTGGTTTAATTGTTATTGTACTTCGTTTAGAATGACGTTTGATAATATTGGTCAAATTATTTCTTTCTTCCCATTCTGTGTTTGGTAATCTAATAAATACGTAATAATGAAGTAAACCATTTTCATGAATTGGTAAATCAAAAGCTATTACTCCTAGTAAATTGTACTCTTCTTTACATAAATTTAAACGTGTAGGAATACTATTCAAGCGAGCCTGCATGTCCTTATGAATGATGAAATTAGTTTCTAATTCAATACATAAATAACTGTTGATCTTGTAAGTTAACCGAGCGTCTTTTTGACATTGATAGCATTTTTTAATTTTTTTCGAAAAATATGTTTGTAAATAATTTTCTAATTCAAAAATTAAAGAATCTTCCATTCTTAAATCAGTGTTTATATGTTGTATGCTATATTTTTTTTTGTTAACATAATTGCATGTGCAAGTAATCGTTTTTTCAATAGAGTGTAGTAGCTCTCCTGACATTATAGACTCGAATAATCGAATTACATTATCTTGGCAGTCAATTAAAAGATAATCTGTTTTTATTGTTTGTGTATATAATTTCGGTTTGGATATGCAATAATCCATTCTCTTTGTGTAATATATATTTCTTGATTTGTTCATACAATATTCCCATATGATTTCAAAAATCTCATTTTTTTTGTTTTTTGATAATCCGATTTCAAATATTAAATAGTTGACTGATCCTTCAAAACAATGAGCGGCAGTCAATAGTTCTGCAATACAGTCTATTGGACAAGTATTAATTAATTTAACATCTTGAGTTGGCAATTTAATGGGGGGCAATTTTGATCCGTTCTGTATTAAATGTCTCCATGGATGGTAACTCAGAAAGGCATGCACATTGAATGAAGATTCTACCGAGCTCGTGCTCTCATTATTAGACCAACACGTTTCAGTATAACTGTTGTTTAAACTTGCATCTACACTACTGCATTCTGGCTTTTCTTCATTTTCAATCATTTTATCTAAATTTGAACTATCTTCATATAGCAAATTGTTTGAAGAACTTACATCTTGTATACTCGTTTCGACAAATTCTACCACTACTTCATTTCCAATCATATCATCAAAGTTCATCAGACTATCTTGATATTGAAAATCATTGGATGGACTTATATCGTGAATATGTGTCTCTGTTTCACTTTCAATATAAGTTTCTTCCTCTACTTTTTTTTGTAATATTATTTTGTTTATCTCCAGATTGCAGTCTGGCAGTAAATTTGAGTTGTTGTTGCTTATATCCTCGCAAACATCTACTTCATGTACAACAACACTACATTGGTTTTTTTCTTCAATGCTTTCATACTTAATATAGAATAATAATGCTACTTTTATACCTAAATTGTTTTTTACTTTCTCAGGTTTTGAGAATTCAATATTAATATCGTTGTACTTATTCCAGATACCTTTCAGACTTCTGACATAAGCAACATAGTGACGTAACACATTACTTGCAATGGGTTCTTCATATGCTATTACACCAGTTAAAATAAACTTTCCAGTAGAAAATGTTAGAACAGGTACTAATTGATCTAAGTTTACGATTTTAGCTTCTTTTTCCACATTTATACAAAACAGATCACTTATTGAATATTGACATATAATATCTGTGTTTGAACAAATATTGCAACAATTTCTTTTTGCTAGCAGACAATTATGTATGATAACTGACAAGTTTTCAGAGACTAACTCTTCAAATGAAACTTCCACTAGATTACAATATTGATAATTACTTAGTTTGCAATCAAGACACTCCATTTTTATAAAAATGTTTGGATACATGATATATTCAAAAAATTCTCCTATTGACTTATTCCATGTTAATTTATTATTTGTTGATTGGCACACATTCTCGATTAATTTAATTCTTTCCGCATACAATTTTGTAAAATTAAATGTTCTAATATACTCTTTAAATAAATTCAAAAAAATCATTTTAGTGTTGCTCAATTTTTCAGAAAATTCATTTATTGAATCCTGCAACTTTTGTATGTTAAAGTAGGATGATACTAGCACTTCCAATACAGAATCAAAAAAACTTGATGTGGTAACAAATAATTTTTTTTTTCCGACTGATCTTGGTTTTAATAAATTATAATTTTTGATTATCTTTCGATTTTTAAGTTTTGACGATGGTTTTTGATTTAATAAATCTATTTCTGGGCATGCTTTCAAGTATGTGCCTCTTATTTTAACTTCTTGCTTACAATTTGACTTAATGTTTGTTGTCATGTTATCAAGATCTGATTTTAGAGTATGATCTTCGACATCAAGTGATATCCTGGGAGAGTCTTTGATTGATACATTTTGCCAAGCAGATTCAATAATTGATGTGATATCTTGAGCATCGAAATCTGGTCCACTTCCACTAGAGTAGTTTTCTTCATCACCATCATCGGAGCAAATTTCTGAATTATCGGAACTAGCATCATCATCTGAGGAACATTCCAAACTATTATTACTAACATCATCTAAATCAACTATGTTATACCCCATCCAGTTCTCAGTATGGTACAAATGTTCTAGTTTATTATTTCGTTTTGCTGCTGTCTGATTAAACGTCTGAATATTATTCTTAATAATTTCTAACGATTTGCTTGAATATTCGATATTTTTTACTAAATATGTATATAGTGAAGGCTGAGGATTTATTAAGAAACGTTCAAAATCATTCTTATAATAGTGAACCAATTCATTAACTGATAAACTATGTTTAGTTTCACTTATGTTCATCACTTTTGTCCACATAACAAATTCTACGCAGCATTTGATTAAATTTTGACAAATTTGTTCACTGTAATAAGCATTTCTCTGCCATTCGGTATTTTCTGTCAGTGTAAATTGTTTGGCTCTTATAACTATTTCGACAATGTAATTCAAAATCTCTATACATTCTTCTTCATAATTAATTTTTGAATATGTATAAGAATCTGTAACACTTATAAATTCTTCTTCGATAATTTTAATATTATTCTGATCATAAATTTCGTCTATCTTCAACTCTTTTACTTTTGACATGATATCTTCAAAAAAATCGTGTGTGCTTTGACCTTGAAATTCACTAAGAGAAATA
This sequence comes from Nasonia vitripennis, assembly GCF_009193385.2. Classification (NCBI taxonomy): domain Eukaryota; kingdom Metazoa; phylum Arthropoda; class Insecta; order Hymenoptera; family Pteromalidae; genus Nasonia; species Nasonia vitripennis. The sequence goes on from NW_022279590.1 coordinate 2,096,066, forward strand.
ACAAATACTTTTAAAAGTATATCCTCGAAGTCTTCCAATCTATTTTGATGGCTAAGCAAAACAATGCAGTATACATAAAAATATTTAATAGAATTAGTAGAAATGTTATGAATACAGTTCCAATTCAAAACTGTGCCTATTAAGAATTTTATATCTGTCATAATCAAACATTTTGGTAAGGTTTTAGTTTCATTACCTCTTAAGTACAGAAAACACTGAGTTAAATATTTTTCAAGTGATACATTTACATTGTACGCAGAATTTGCAGCTTCATAGACATTATAATTATAATCAACTATTAATTTGTTAGGTATTGGTGCGTCATTTCTCACAATTTCATTGAAAAATCTTTTGAATATGGTAGTGCTATTTTCATCTGTTGATAAATGGCATATGGGAATAAATTTATTGCATATACTTGCGCCAAAAATATATAAATAAATGAATTTGCTCGTTGTTCCATCTTGATAACAAAAATTTTTACAAAAATTCCCTACTCGTACAAAAATGTAATCTGTATTTTTCGTAGAATTCACTGCAGCGAAATCGATAGCTTCTGTTTCCCAATGAAAGATATTTAATGGAAAGGTAGAAACTTCTTTTATAATGTGCTTATACATGACATTATTCTGTAAAGTAAGCAACTCTTTTTCTTCGTCAAGATTTTTCATCTCTTTTTGTTCCGAAAAATAGCTTTCTTGAGTTACATTTCCCACTTGCAGATCAAATAAAACACCATTACGATTTTGTGCTACGTAATTTTGAATATTTCGTATTGTCATTTTCTTGGAATCGGGAAAAGCATACTTAGCATTGATAAAATTGCAAACGTCTTGCCATACAGGATGGCTTTCCTTTTTGACTTTGTTCAAATCATCAAAAATTTCAAAGATTTTTAATGCCTCTACTTTTTCTTCATGAGACATCAACGGTTTTGGCCCGCGTTTACTCATTGTTCACGTCGTTTACTCGCAGTAAATTAACATATCTATTATTCCACAATAATAAAGGTATTGATATTTGTTTTCTTTCTATTGTCAGTACTGCGTGCTCAATGAACAAAAGACGATGTATAACATAAGTCGATGCGTGCGTTATGACATGTGTACATCGCAGCGATAGAGGACATCGCTAAGACACTCAGCTTCTGCCCGCCAACCGATCTGGACGTTCTTCTCTGTAACTCTCCAGAAGACTCCATCGAGCGCCTGTGACCGCGTCTCCGAGATCCTGGACGTCCGTTACCGCGCATCACCAGATCTCTCCATCTGCAACCCTGTGTGCACAAAACCGATCTTGCGAGCCCAACTGTAAACAAACTTCGTGACGACGCCTTCGCCTCGCTGGCGTGGCGACTTAACGAACCCTTTTGAATAAAATCGTTGATCAATTCAAACTGGTTCTCGAAGTCCGATCTTTCTCCTTCACCTGCCGGCATTCTCCGTCTCGGGATTCAGGAAGGGGAGCTCCTTCCACTTCGCTACCTGCTCCAGAACCTGTTGAACAGACCCGGACCTGGACACAGCCTGGACGTGCTGTGAACAACGCCAGCGCTTGCTCTCCTGCATTGAGGGCCCCTGACAAACGGAAAACATTTGTTCGGCACATGTACCGCCATCTAGTAGCAACATGGTCAAAAAACTTCTAAAAACGAAACGTTATCTGTTTCATGGAAATGTGTACAAATTATGTGAGCACGCTCTTTGTGTACAATATCTGTAATCAGTATATCCACACGACGTATAGAGGCAGCAATCTTTTGTTTATTATTTTTGTTTTCATATCAGCAATGTTCTAATAAATTATAATATGCCTAAAAAAGCAGAAATATCGACAACATTTCTTACAGCTGAATTGAAAAAAAGGCCAGATATTTTTCAGGATAATGGATCACTTCAAGGAAAAACGTGCAAAGTTTGGAAAGACTTACAGAAATCGTTGAATTTACGCATGCAACCACAGTCACTGTATTTACTTTTGTACAAGAATAAAGCTCTATTAGATGATTTAAAGAGACATTTCAAAATAAAAAGTGTTGAAAAAAAAAGAGATCATTAGATTTCGATCCAAATTATGTACCTAACGTAGAGAATGCAAATCCTTACAATTGCGAAAAATTAGAGTTCTTTATACAAATACCGAGAGATAATGTGATAGAATGTTTGAAAAGAAAAAAAAATAAAGAAGATTGGCGAGAAATAGTGCGTGATGAAATTTGGAAATCAACACATTTACAATGTGCTTTTGCCTTAAATGGGTATATAACAACCGAAAAATTCAAGTTTTTTGGTCAGTGTTCTGATTGTAAAAGTGGTATCGTTGGCGAATGTGTTAATCATGAGAATATTTTAAAAATCTGTGTAAAGACTTTTAAAACATACGATATACCTCATTCAAAAAAAATTAGACTTCGAGGATCAAGGAGATGTGCTGTAAAAAAAGCTCTTGCTCATCAAACTGCAAGCAGTTATCGCGAGGAAGAATTGCAAAAGCTAGATATGAACTACGAACCACCACAATTAAATAATACCATCACTTTAAGAAAAGTACGAGAAGAAGCATTGGATGAAATAATAGGGTATAAGGAATTCAAGAGATTGTCTATTACAAACCAAAAGTTTATAAATTATTGTGGTATAAGAAGGTTATCTATAAACCCTTTTTATGTCATATACTTTTCCAATGAGCAGCTTGATTTTTGGAATCGAATTCAGGATAAAATGTTACCTGTATCGTTTGATTCTACAGGGAGTTTGGTTAGGAAGTATAATTTCTACCCAGATGTTAAATCAAAAACTATGTATTATTATGAAGTGGTGGTTGGCATAGGTAAAAAAATTATACCATTGATTCAGGCCATACTTTCTATTCATCATGTTCCTGTAATTCAAGAAATTTTAGATAGGTGGTTAGAACATGGAGCAAAAGTGCCAAAAGAAATAACAACTGATGGTTCCTTAGCATTGCAAAACGCTGTTTGTCTCTCTTTTAATGGAATGACATTCAAGCAATACAATAATCAGTGCTTTGAAATACTCCTAAATATTAACAAACATGATCTTCCTCCCTGTTATTACCGACATGATATAGCACATTTTTTAAAAGCTGTAGGAAATTGGAACTGCATGAAAAAAGTTAATGATGTAGTTCAAAAGTTTTATTTAAGAGCTGTTGGATATTTGAGTCAAGAAGATAATTTAGCAAACTTTTTAGAAGTTGTGACATGGATTATTATAATTGCAAATAGCTCAATAGCCAAAGAAGGTACAAAATCTCACACAAGTCTTTTAAAAATGATGCAGTTGTTGAAGACATATGAACATCAGTTAAATGAATTACCAATAATTACTGAAAGTAAAACATTGAATCAACAAATAAGCAACAGTAGCGTCGAAGAAGAGTCAAATAATAGTTGCAGTCTAGTATCATTTATAGACAGTCTATTTTCTACAACTATGTCTGATTGTACAACTGATGACATCATTACAAATAAAGCTAATTTTTATTATTTTCCAGAATTTTCAATTTTATTTCAAAAACAGTGTTACACTTTTCCTTCCTGGACTAATTGCATCAAAAATCATTTCAAATCACCAAACGAAGTTGGGACGTCTAGCAGATCAGAAGCTAATTTTAAAGATTTAAAATCTTCAATTCCACATCCTCTGAAGACTCAAAAATTCATCTTAAAGACATGTAAAAGGAATAAAGCCAAAGTCAAAGTTGGACTCACAAAACTTCAATCTGAAGAACAAGAAACAAAAAAATGTGAGAAACAAGAGAATAGTTTATTTGATTTAAGTTTAAAAAACCTTATTGATACAGTTGTTAAGAAATATGAAAAACTACATATTAAAGAGAACAACTAAAAATGGTAAAAATTTGAAAAATACATAACTCTCTTAACAGAGTTATGAACGAACAATGCATAATTCTATTTCAATTTAATATGTTTCAGAGCCTACAATAAGTACTTATGAGAACACAACTTCAAGATAGATAATGTATATATTTATTAAAAATATGTGGTGCTCAATACGTTTAAAGAACAAATTAAAAAGTTTCTGCTGATTCAAGAATCTAATATATCTTTGTATATTAAGTATACAGCTATAATTTTAAATTTCTAACGCAAGGTTATAACCAACATTGTCAGTTTCTATATTGCATATATACAATCAGAGTATCAGCTGTCAGATGCATATGGTTTGTTTACATTAGAGAGAATCAGATGTGTATTTCATCAAAATTTCTCAGAAGAAATTTGTTCTAAAAAAGAAACTAAAGATAATGTGTAATAAATCCACGTATTTGATAAAAGTTTCTACAATAAGTAAAGTACAAAAAAACACTTGTTCAAAGCTGCTGCAAGCATTGGAGCACCAAGAGACCGCTGTGAGTCAGGTGCTGCGACAAGTTGACCTCCACTGATCTCAACTCATTCCTACTGAGCATCTCCAATTGTATCATCCTCCTTGAGGATGTCATCCTGGTGAGGATGTCTACGAATCTGCTTGTATCAATGTAGATCCCTTCAGCGAGACACCACTTGATATAGATGTCACTTATACAGGTACATATGTGTGCGCTAATCTCCTAGGCTGATCTTGCTTCAATTAAAGCTTCCATCTCCTTCTTTTTGACACCGTGCATCCAATACAGATTTTGTACAATCCTTATGATTTTCCTGTAAAATTAAAAAATTATTGTATGAGATTAATAAAAGATTATTCATTTTAATCTTCTGGATATTTGGTAATAATAAATTGTTTTTGTTTGGTTTTTAGTTTTTTCTACTGCACCTTACAAATACTTACATACAAATAGCAGTCAACCCAGAAGGTACGATAAAAGCTAGATGTTGTGTTGATGTTCTTATGCAACATGAACTGTACAGTTAATAAATTCACAATACAGGTGCTTGAGCATCCGACAAAACAAATAAGTAGTTTTTAGTTTTATCTTGATAATTTTTCAACTAGATGGATATATTTTAATAAAATACATTTTACAGATCATAGAAAAAAAAACATTGAAGATAAGCTTATAAGCAGAATCCCAGAACCTTTCGAAAGTGTTACACCTGATCCATCCTAATAATTCAGCAGACAAACTTTATCAATTAGAGTTGGAAAACTATCAAGAATATGCACCTTATTTTTTAACATTTATAATTTGTAAATTTTATATACTTGTCGTTCCTCATCTTGGATGTTAGTCTGTAAGCTTTGGCCTGTTGGAATAAGGAGGAAGAATATTTCTGTACCTAAAACTATTTTATATGCATTTGAATTCCATACATACAAAAATGCAAAAACAAAACAAAATATAAGTAAAAACAAAACTATAAGTAAATACCATACTAAATAAAAAACGTAATATATAAATAATTCTTTTCAATAAATATGAAAAAAAAAGATACAAAATACCAAGATCACGCATCGACCACAAACTGCTGTGGATTACAAAATATAAGTTTTTTAACGCATTTTGTTTCACCTTTTTATAACTTCTCAATTAGAAAAATAGTTTTTTGGATTTTCAAATTTTTGATCAACTACAACCATAGTCTAGGAATTCCAATTGATTACTTACGCAGGATTTAATTTATCCCAAACACTTTATGAACAATTAGCAATTGCAGACAACTTGCAATTACTGCAGTGCGATTCTGGTTTGATGGTCAGTCAACCTGTTCATGAACTGGACTTCTATGTTATACAGATGGATGAGGATGATACTATAGACGTGTATCAGCAAACTTTGATACCTATAAAAAATCATTATTTTAATAAAGCTTAAAATATAAAATTAAGAAAAGTAAGAGTCGTTTTTTGTGGCGCTAACTACATTTTGAAAAATAAAATAATAATGTGAAAGGATCTTTCTTCTTTTTAATTTGCTAATCCAGCTTTCTGCTTTCAAAGTGCAGACACGAGTGCCCTGAGTATGAATTGTCTTCTCGATAGGTGCCTGATTTGTTTGAGAAAAGCATCCAAATCAATTGTGCTGCTTCGCAATCCTTCAGCAAGATAGTAAATTGCATCTTCAATAGCAGCTTTCTCCACAAAAACATTCAGCATTCTACAGAAAAAAAAGATTCATCACATTAAGATACTTACAAATTAATTTTTTTGAATGCCAATACATACTGTTTGTATAATGGAGAAACTGTAGTAACAGTATCATCACCCTCAATAGATTGGTTATCATATAGTTGTTAGTCGTCGTAGTTGTAGTTTGTATCTCCTATGATTGACAAAAGCTCGGATAAAAGAGATGCTCTTGTATGTTCTTTTGTTATTATTCCAGTACCACCATTGGAACTTGCAGGTACAGCTGGTGACTATAAATAGTTGAAAATAACATAAGTATAAATAGTATAAATATAAATATAGTAAAAAGTATAAATATGAAAAATAATTGTTAGTTAGTCATCGTAAAGTCAGGTTCAGATTTTGCTCATTTCAATATCTGTGGTATATGATCTTCTTGGATCTCCCTGCTGCCATGTCAGAGGAGTGTATATCGCATTGGATGTGCTTATTCTTTGGACAAATGGAGTTTGTCGTTTGGCATTGTGAATTAACATCATCAAAATTAATTTCATTGATAACTGATTCTCTTAATAAGCCACCAAATTGTAAATTGTAACCTTTTCACATTCGCCATCCATAACTTGTCCGGAGAATAAGTAGAAAACTATAGAGGGTTTTCTATATTGTGGCTGATGTTATTAAGATCAGAATCAATGCACAATTTTGCTTGAGTGCCATTTTCAACAGATGATGATTTGTTACTACCATTGCACAAATCCTATTTATCACTGTTGCCTGTAAAAATAATAAAAGAAAAACAAAGTAAATTATTCTTGCTTTTCTTTACGTTCGATTATTTTAAAACTTTGATATTTATCTGATCCATTATTCTTCAGCGTTGTTAGAAGCACGATTCACAAGCGTTAGCTTTATTTACAATTAATTTGAGGTTACGTGGTAACGCGAATTTAAATTGTGTACTGCTGTCTGCTCCTTCGACTTCGAGTCATGCGCAGAACCAATCGGACAGCCGGAACGCGGACTATGGAATGGACAAATTTATCGCCAAAATAAAATTAATTAATAACTAATTAATTACAGCAAATTTGGTGGTAACGCAATTATTTATAAAGACCGCAATTAAATTGGGAACGATTCATATTGGTTTCATATCTATAAATAATGGGTATCTCCTTACAAAACCGTATACCCATAGTTTTGACGACTCAAAAAGTTTTTGATTTTTTACAAAAAAAGAAAACCACCCGCAATTTTGTAACTTGCGGTTGTTAACGTTGTTATCGATTCCGCAATTACTGGTATTTTTTTTATTACGATATATGAAAGTTATTTTAGGACTTCACGGAGCTAATTAATATGTATGATTTATTAAAACATTAATATAAATAAATAAATACAATTGAAACAATAAAACTATAGCGCAGTACAAATATAAAAATATAACAATGATATCGAATAAAATATACATAACAATTTTTGAGCTTTGATCAATCTAATATAATGATAACAAGAATAATAATAATATTAATAAACGAACAATATTAAATAATAATAAAGCAGTTGAAAATTGGACGACTCCTGGAGGCGAGGAGAACAATCGGCACACTTCCTTGTTATTATTGTTGACTTTGCTGCTGCCGCTGCAAATAAATATAAAACAGATTTAAATTTGTAATTGAATAAATTATAAACGCTAGATAATATACTTATCTATAAAGATAATCCTAATTTTGACGCATATTCCTGGCTGCGCTTCTGATGGTGCTTAAATTTAAAAATAAAAATAATGATTAATATTTTTGGGTGAGAGGGGCCCCGACCACCGCCCCTCTCCGTGAAGCTCGACCACAGCATCAGCTCCTCCGACGCTCCCTGATCCTTTTTGATTTAAAAATATACAAAAATAATAAAGCACTAAATAAATAAATAAATAAATAGAGATATAGAAATATTAACAATATCTATACATCTTTGAAAAGTAAAAGATCAGAGAGCGTTCAATAATATTTGTAAATAGATTATTAAAATCATTTAGAACAAAAAGTCCCTGAAGCATTTTTGTTCCCAAGTCACTGGATTTTGAAAAAAATTACTCTATACCAATCACATGTTTATACCATCATCTTTCTCTATCTCAAGATCTATTGACTTTAGAAGAAAAATACTTGAGGGACTTTTTATTCTAAATCATTGAAATAATCTATTCGAAAATTTAAAATGATTCTAGACCTCAAATTAAAAAAGTTCAAAATGGCTGCCAATTGCCGATGAATGAAGTTTTTCAAAAAATGACATTTTCAATAATTCTAAGAGTACTTATAGGTTGATATTGTTATTCTAAACAAAAAAGACCTCTTTCAATTTTGCTCTACATTGAATAGATTTAGAGATAAGTTCACTTTTTGTATCTCAGTTATAGTCATTAGCGTAGAGTCACTTTTATCTAAATACGAGTATGGATCTCTAGGCAAAGACTAAAAAATAACAGAGTTAATCGAATATATATGATTTATCTTGTTGTACATGATTTATCTAATATATGTTCAGAATTGAAACACAATGGTTTATCAAAATCAAGAAACCCGGGTGCTGCCTTTCTGGTAAACATGTATTCAAGATGCATTGAAATAAAATGTGGCACGGTAATAAGTTGTGTAATTACATTTGAAAACTGTGTACAAAATTTGATATCTCTATTTCAAAAATTAATGACTTTTTACTGACATCATGTCTGCCCAGAGATCATTATTGTCAATAAAAAGTCAATGATTACTAAAATAGAGATGTGTAAATTTGCATACATGTTTTAAAAGCAATTTTACAACTAATTACCATGATACATTTTATTTTAATGCAATCTACATATATGCTTACCTGAAAAGCCACACCCGGCTTTTTTCTTTTTGACAATAAATTGAAACATGATATATCATATGAAGTCTTATATCAACTTTTGAACTGTCCAATGTAATAAAATGTTATAAAGAAAGTCTCAGATGTTAAGATATCTTGTATAACACTATATCTTACAATTCCTTGTCGAAAAGGCAAAAGCCGGGTGTGGCTATTCAGGTAAGAATATACATAGAATTCATTGAAATAAAATGTGGCACGGTAATAAGTTGTGTAATTACATTTAAAAACTGTCTACATAATTTGACATCTCTATTTAAAAATCAATCACTTTGTATTGGCAATATGTCTCTCCAGAGATCATTATTGTCCAAAAACCATCTATTATTATTAAAATAAATATTTATAATTTTCTACTGATACTTTAACAGTACTTTGAAAAGTAATTACTGTGACACATTTTATTTAAATGCATTCAGAGCAGATGTTTATCTGACAAGCTACACCCGGATTCGACCTATCAGACTTAGACTTTGAAAATGTTTTATCACTAAAAATCTCTTACTAGCTGGGACTTTGATAAAGAGAAGTTACTTGATTTTAGTAAATAAATAAACATCCTAGCTTACTTTTTGCTATTCCAACTATATTGGTGAGTATGGTGAGCTGAACCTGTCGAAGTACCTCAGAAGCAAGCTGCAATTCTTATCTTCCGCTGAGTGGCTGTTGTTGTCTGTGGTTTTTTTTCAGCTAACTATAAACACAATTTTATATTAGAAAAAGTATTTGGAAGACGGTTGAGAAGAATAAATAGGAAATGTTTATAGGAAATCATTGAGTGAATTAGGAAATGTTGCAGGGACAGGTTTAAAATAAATAAAGAATTATACAATTAAATATTAAATTAATAATTAAACAGAAATTAGGATTTATCCTGCTTACCTTTATATAATATTCTAGGAACCGCAGGTGCTGTGGTGTGGTAGATGGTCCAGACGATGGTGTGGTTGACAATATTAGGCTCGAAAATAGAAAGTATAAGAAAGAATGAGTAAAGTCTATATGAACTATTGTTGTAATGAGAAATAATGAAAGAAAAGTAATCAAGTTGCAGGATGGAGTGTATGAAACAGAAAATATATGTATGTGTAAGCTGCCTGACAAACTCAATGTCCATCAGGTGCAGTCGAAGAAGACGAGGCTTCCAGGACCTGTTGAGCAGCCCCTCTCTAGCTGGAGATGGACGCAAGCGAGGGTCGACGATCAACAGCTTCCTCAGGAAATGCGGCAAGATTCTTCGACTATCCGGGTCTGATAAAAAAAAGCAAATGAATGTACCAAAATTTTGTTGCTGAACTAATAATTATTGAAAGAATGGTACATGTAGCCATAATGACTGTAAAATATTTGCACAAAAGTTGCATTAATAAGGCATTGACAAAGAAATCGTCTCCGCGAACGATTTTTCTAACCTCACTTTTACCGCACGACAATTACTTGATTAATAAATAACAAAATTATAGCTCTAACTTACCTAATTGAGTTGATTAAGCAATAACACAAGTGATTATCCAAGTTTGCAGAAACAATTGTTGATATTCAACGATTATTCAGCGAACGAAGTTTTTTGCTGTTAACGAGGGAAATCATCAAAGCAAAAAGTAATATACTTTGTTGCGTTTCCCGCTTAATTAACTATAGTACAATGACAGAGACAACGGAAAATCACATATATAGTGCACGTATCGCGCGGCGCGAATTCAAACGTACTATTCAAACTTTTGAAAATGATTACAATTAAATTATTTAATTATTAGGTAGTTGTATTGACACATGCAAAGAAAACAATAGCATTGTGCATAATAAATAATAACGTTGATATAAATAAATAAATAAAAATCGAAATGTATGCAGTGCATTAATGCGATATATAATAATGAATATACGTATTCACATACGTGGTAAACAATTAATGCATAAGCAAATAAATTTGCATTAAGTTTTAGATAAACAAATAATAATGTGAATCGTTTACTTTCATAATAACTATTATGCGTATATAATGCAATGGGTAGATCGCATATATATATATATATATATATATATATATATATATATATATATATATATATATATATATATATATATATATATATATATATATATATATATATATATATATATATATATATATATATATATATATATATATATATATATATATATATAATTTATCGAGTTGCATTATTGTTAGGAGTGTATATATATATGTACAAAAATACATATAAACACAGATATTTGTAGTTGCATTGCAAACAATGTTTTTTTATACTATTTTAATGGCCCAAATTAACCTGTAAAATCATTGAAAATGGAACATTTAAAAATTTGGCACATGTGCCGAGGATGTGTTACATTAATCAAATTTTAATTGTGAAAATAGTAATTTTTAAACTGATGTACGTTTGAGCAATCATCTATCATAGGGTACAACTCGTAATTAAATCATTTTGATAGTACACAGCGCCCTGAAGCTGTTTTTTCCATAGACAATTATCGGTCTCGGGACTTAGCCGAATTTTAAAAGATGCGCACGCGTGTCGTCCAAATGCCCCGTATATGATGCACCTGTGCCGCACGCATGCAGCACGCATGCCAGCACCTAGCTTCTTCAAGTGTCTGCACGCGTGCTCCTGGAATGCCATCGAAAAGCGGGCACGAGTGCCGAAATCATGCAGCACGCGCGTGCCGCCAACGTGCCGTCCAGCGTGGCGGGAAAAAAATTTTATATAGATAACAACGTGTCGGCACAGAGACGTCCCCGTGACGGCACGAGATGGCGGCATCCACGACAGCACGTGACGTCCAGCTGCCGCAGCACAGAGACGGCACGTGACGGCACGGCGAGACAGCACGACGTGCCGTCTCTGTGCCGTCTCTGTGCCAGCAGAAAACGCTACCGGCGGGGAGCGATTTTATCGCATATAAAAATAACTCTAAATAAAAATTAGTCAGAACGCATAACTAAGCATCTACATCATAAATAATTAATAAATTTTGTTATATAGTATAAAAAAAATTTTATGTAAGAAAAAAAAATCTGCCGGGTGTAGGGCTGGAACTCACGATCTTTGGATCAGAAGTCCGAAGCTCTAGCCTCTGAGCCACAACTCTTCTTACAATTTGATGCACAATTGCACCTAATAATCATCGCTAATAATTAGAATTATGTAATAAAATAATGTTTAAATGTAATTCGGTTTGGAGAGAATAAAAAAAGTAATAAATGTATGCTCTTTACTAATTAAAGTCCATAATTATTAATAATGCAACATTCTGAGCACGCGGCACGCGTGCTGTCGCTGTGCAGTCTCTGTGCCGTCGCGTACAGACGCCCCCAATAACATCACGTGCTGGGCATTTTTGGGGCATGCGTGCTCGTCACGCGTGCTGTCGATGTGCAGGCAATGTGCCGACATGCGTGGACAAAAATCTTTAAAATTTTTTTCCCGCCACGCTGGACGGCACGTTGGCGGCATAGTGCGAGCACGCGTGCTCAGCACGAGTGCTGTCAATATGACGACACGAAATGTTGGCACATTGGCGACACAAAATGCCGATCCATGGCCGATTTTTCGAACGTTTGCATGCCGGCAATGTGCCAGCATTATGACAGCACCGCGCGCTGCATGCGTTGAGCAATTCGTGAGCATGCGTGCCTCGACACGCGTGCTCGCACAGTGCTGTCATTTTGATGGATTACCGTGCTCCGCGCGAAAATTTGAACCAACACGCGAGACAGCACGTTGGCGGCACGCGCGTGCTGCATGATTTCGGCACTCGTGCCCGCTTTTCGATGGCATTCCAGGAGCACGCGTGCATACACTTGAAGTATATATATATATTGCACCATACGCTCGCGCGGGGTCGGCATTTTGGCGACACGGATGTTCGGATCGGGATGTCGTGGCGCGCGTACGCGTGTTTGCCGTGTGACGGCATAATTTTGGCGAACCGTGCGCAAAAACTTATATAAATTTAATCAGCGCAAATTTCTATCGTCCTGCTTATTATTTTTAACGTTCCTTGTTAAATTTTTATTGCGTTGAGATTTATTAGCGGTAAATTGTATTTCAATTATATTAATAATCGTACATTAGTCTATAATTATTAATAACAATATATGTGAATAATGTCAACTACAAATCAATTATGAAATAAATAAATAATTTTTGAATATAATTTAAAATCAATATTTCTATTGAATAAAAATGCTGTCATACAAGCTTTTCAAATGTTTATAAATTTTCTTTATTATAAATAATTAAGAGATGAATCGTTGAGTTTCATTTGAATTTGGCGCTGGTCATGTGATTCCATCATTTCTCTGCCTATGCGGAAACCGGGAGATTTTCGATCCTTTTTGCCTTAGCGACTCGCGCGTGAACAGCAAAAAATCTCCATTGTTCAATAAATATTGTTTAACAATAATTATTTAACGTTTCAACAGCTGCACCGATATAGTGTTCTTTGGTAAGTACAATCACGACTTTGTCAAGTCTTTTTTATATTAAAATGAATAAAAATCTAGAAGATTTTGATCGGACAATGATTACCGAAAAGTCGATTTTTTGTTTTGATATTTCGATAGTAAATGCACCAAAATCATTTGCAATTCACTTAAATTTAATAAATTATTATGTGAATAATCGTGTAAAGTAGGTTTGAGATCGATAAATGATGTCTTGTTCATTGTATATCATCCGCGAAAAGTCGATCGTAAAAGTAAGGTTATGTCGGCAAAATTTCTATCTTGTATTGTCGCAGTTTCAGAGAATCGAGAGACAAAAATCTGTGGCACTGCAACCCTTGGCTACGGCTACCATCAGCGAGGCTTGTCCAGGAGGAAGCGTGTCCAGGAAGCAACTGCTTTTGCCATCCTGAGCGGCCTTTATTTCTCTTTTTCTCTCTCTCTCTCTCTCTCTCTCTCTCTCTCTATTCATCTATCAGTCTTTGTGTTTTATATATATATATATATATATATATATATATATATATATATATATATATATATATACATACACACACACGCACGCACACACACACACACACTATTTCTCTCTTTCTTTTCATCTGTCAACCATTTCATAATATTTTGGAAATTCTAAAGTATTTCTCTCTTTTCGAGGAAAATTCGTTTGGGATTGCTGACCATCCTCAACACCAGGAAACAGCTTTACTTCAGCAGCAGTTTTGGCAGTGTTCTACTGTACTTTTTATCCAGCAGGTAATAGAGCAAATATTTTAATTAACATTGAAATATATTTATTGATTTCCAATGCTCATTTAATAACTTTTTTATATTGTATACTCCTCAGGATGTGTAATGCTGCTTATATTTCTAGGGAATCATCGTAATACTCTTCAATATTCTAATATCGTACTGTGCTTGTAGGTGGAAAACTTTATTGGATCAACCCAGTCAACAGCTCAGGGCAGCGGATCCAGCTCAACAGTCCAGTTCTGCATTTCATCGAGTGAAGTACTCAATCTATGTCAACTGAAAAGGTACCTTATCATTTTAGTTACTGGGTATCTCTTAGATCCTGAGCTTTTACCTGAATGGCTGAAAATTCTTGTTAAAGAGTTTACTTTAGTTTTACTTAGTTTTACTAACTACCATGCCAAAACACTATTATCAGTGAAAAGCCGGGTGGTTGATTTCAGGTAAAGTAGTGTACAGGATTAAGTAGAACAACAAATACTCTGGTACTTTGTTTTCTTTTTGCTTTTATAGTGCTGATACCGAGTTTCAGCTCTGCGAGTGCAAAATTATTCAAATAGCATGGAAATCATGCATCCAGAAAGGATTCTTTCCACTGCCAGTTGAACAATTTTGTACGTACTGATCTGAAACTTGATATCAGGGCTGTAAAAGTGAGCAGAAAACAAAGTGCATCAAGATTAATAATTAAAATGCGTTCTGTATACCACTGCACCTAAAACCTCCACCCGGCATTTCACTAAATGGCTCCAATTTATAGAAAAGACTGGTTAATACTTTATGTAACCATTGACAAATGTCAGATATTAGAGGTTTGAAATTCTACAAATTTGAAAGAAATCACCAGGATGTTTAAAAACTCTTTAGCAAGAATTGTCAGTCATTCAGTGAAAAGCCGAGTGCTCGGTTTTAAGTAAACTGTTACACAGAATGCTTTCTATTTATAGATACTGCTATACATTGTTTTTTTTACTTTTTTATATTCTTCATCCCAAGTTTTAGATCTGTAGTACAAAAATTACTCGAATGACATTGCAATCATTCTTCCAGAGAGGAATGTTTTCAGTGTCATTTGAATAATTTTGTATCCAGAGATCTCAAACTTAGTATCAAGACTATAAAAATGTAAAGAAATCAAAGTACATTAATATTTTTAAGTTAGAAGCATTCTGTATACCAGTTTACCTAAAACCCACACCCGCCATTTCACTGAATTACTGAAAATTGATGCTCAAGACTTTTGGTTTATGCTGGTGATTTATTTCAACTTTTTGTAGAATTACAAACCTCTATTATCTAACATTTGTGAATGGTTACAGAAAGTATTAACAAGTCTTTCCTATAAGTTACAGCAATTCAGTGAAAAGCCGGGTGGTTGGTTTCAGGTAAAGTAGTGTACAGGATACAGTACAATAACAAATACTCTGGTACTTTGTTTTCTTTTTGCTTTTATAGTGCTGATACCGAGTTTCAGCTCTTTGAGAGCAAAATTATTCAAACGGCATGGAAATCATGCATCCAGAAAGGATTCTTTCCACTGCCAGTTGAACAATTTTGTATTATTTTGAAGGTAGCAATAGGTAATATTTGTTATTTCAAGCAAGAAAGGACTCTTTCAATTTTCTTGTAGAATCAAATGAATGATACTCACTGACATTCTAAATTTTCTTGCAGATATTAATTTATTATTCTTTTTACATAACGATTTTTTTTCTTCTAATCACATATAACGTAATGCTATCCTTTTCTGCCATGTACATATTTTAATGCATGTTTACGTATGTTTATGCAGCGGTTCCAGAATTTTATCTGCCAACTACATTCTTCACGTCTTCTGTACACGACTACGTTCTGCTGGAAAATCAAGTTTTCACGGTACCTTCACTGGGACGTACGAATGTATTATTAGTTTCTATTAGTAATAGTAGTAATTGTAATAAGTAGTATTGTATCGGACGTTATTTGAATATCGCGATGTATAGGGTTCGAACATTCCGTTCGAGGAAAGCTTTAAGGGATTGCGTGCCTCAACATAGGGCTCGCGTTCAAAGAATTCTGAAAAGAGCTTCCGAAGAACGTTCTCTTCCAAGTTTTTCGAATAATTCTTCGAATGTTGAAGCAATCGCACGTCTTCCTATCGATTGCCCATCTCCTGACATTTCTTATGTCTCCGATTCGAGCGAATCTGGTGCGAATGAGGAACAAATGTTAGCTGCTGCTTCTTCATCCGTTATAGTTAATGCAAGTGCTTGCGAGAACGCTGCGAGTGAGTGCGATTCAGTTGAATCAGATCGTTTCGAGAGCGTTGAGGATTTCGAAGAAAAGTTGGGTATCCTTTTTGCCGAGGAGAATCTGACGCACACTCAGATAAAAGCTGTTTTGCGATTGTTAAAAAGTCACGGGTGTTTCTCCAGCATGCATATAGATCCGAGAACTGTTTTGAACACTCCGAACGTGAGTGTGTCTCCGGACCAAGTTGCTGGAGGAGAGTATCTTCATCTAGGTGTAAAGCAGGCTTTACTGAAAATCGTTTCTTCGACTCCACCGCATATGCGAAGTAATCATATCGAAGTAGATTTTAACACAGACGGAGTTTCCCTCGATAAAGTAGGTAAAATTGTCTTATGGCCAATTCAAATTCGAATAGCGAATTTTCCAAATAGCTTTCCAGAAATAGTTGGAATATTCAAAGGTACAGCGAAGCCATCGAGCGCGTTAGATTTTTTTCGGCCGTTTATTCTAGATTTACTGGAGGTTCTTCGAAACGGTTTCGACTTCATGGACGAGAGTTACCATGTTGCCTTGAGATGCTTTATCGGTGATGCTCCAGCTCGTTCATTTTCGTTGGGCCATCGTAGTCACGGTTCCAAGGCTCCTTGCTCTAGGTGTTGGGTTCGAGGCAAAAACATACGGCCAGGCGTTATGGCTTATTTTGGGAGTAATCATATGCCTCGTACGAAAGAGGAATATATGTCGAAATTGGACGTAGATCATCATAGTGTAGGAATAGATTGTCCTCTAGCTGATTTGAATCCTTTTGTCGACTTGGTCAAGTCTACGGTGTTTGATTACATGCACCTTGTATGTCTGGGTGTAATGGACAAAATTTTTGCCGGTGTGATAGACGGCAGGTTCGTCGAGTCAGTCAAAATCTCCGACCCAGCTGCTATACGAGTCCTCAATGATCGTCTGGAGCAAGTGAAAAAATACTGCCCGCAAGATTTTGCTCGTAAGCCGACGAATATTGAGAAGCATGGGAAATTTAAGGCCACCGAACAACGGCAGTTGCTTCTTTATACTGCTCCTGTTATTTTGAATGGTTTGGTTAACCCCGCTGTTTACCAGCACTTGCTTCTACTTCACGCGTCTATGAGAATTTTGACTAATCCTGACGTTCATTTAGAGTCTGTCGCTTTCGCTGAAAAATGCATAAAGATCTTCGTCGAAACAGCTCCCGATGTATACGGCGTTGAATTTCTATCGTTCAATTGTCACGCTCTTTTGCACCTTGCTGATGATGTCAGGGCTTTCGGACCTTTAGATTCATTTTCAGCTTTTCCTTACGAAAGCAATATGAGCTATTGCCGAAAATTATGTAGAAAGCCGAACCAGCATTTGCAACAGATTGCAAACAGAAGGGCCGAAAACTGCAAGACAGCATCTTCCAAATACATTGATCCAAATGCTTTGAAATTCGTTGGTCAGCATGCGAGAGGTCCTACACCGCCAATCGACGGCTTTACGAATTACATTCAATACAGAAAAGTTGTCACCGGGGCCATTCACTTGTCGATTCTTCACCCGGATAGTACCATTTGTCTCAGAGACGCATCCATCTGTGTTATTCAAAATATTATTAAACACGATGGATGCTGCTATCTTGTCGTCAAAAGTTTTGCCAAAGTCGAAATTTTTTTTAATCGACCCTGCGATTCTTCCTTACTGGGTGTTTTTCTTTGCTCTATGATGAGCACAGAGGCAAAAGTTATCACACTCGATCAAGTCTCGGACAAATGTTTTAGAATGCCATATTGGCCTGTAGACGCTCGAAGGATGGATCGGTATTCTGACTTTTTTGTAGTCGTTAAAATTTTGTCCACTCATTGTCCAGTCGATTAATTCGTTCTTGTAATAATCGTTGTTGCTGTTCCGATTATTCTTATTATTATTATTATTACTATACTACTATTATCATTATTGTTATAATTTTTATTATTTCCAAAAGCAAAATGAAGAAAAATCCCGGAGCGTCGTCTGTAGACTCGGCATTAAATAAAATGTGCGGTATGATGCCTTCCGATACGCACAGTTTCTCGGCACCCGCACTCGCTCAGCCATCCACGTCATCCGCGCATGACAAAAAGAAGAAGAAGAAGAAGAAGAGTAAGGAGGTGGACAAAGAGCGGCCGAAAGGACCATCAAAGAAGCAACCTTCAAAGTAACAGCCATCGGACAGACCACACTCAAACTCGCCACAGTTATACCCACGACGTTCAGCCTCACAGCAATTACACAAACAAGACTCAAACTCACAGCAAAACTCACAATTACACGCATCACAGTCATCCTCACAAGATCCATACGAGAAACACTCAAACTCACACGTAAACTCACAAGACCACGCATCACAATTATCCTCACAAGAACAGAACAAGCAACACTCGAAATCACAGCTACACTCACAATTACACGCATCGCAATCACCCTTACAAGAACCGTACAAGCAACACTCAAACTCACACGTAAACTCACAAGTACACGCATCACAATTATCCTCACAAGAACAGAACAAGCAACACTCAAACTCACAACGAAACTCACAATTACGCGCATCGCAATCACCCTTACAAGAACCGTACAAGCAACACTCAAACTCACACGTAAACTCACAAGTACACGCATCACAATTATCCTTACCACAATCAGGCAAAGAACGATCAAACTCACACATAAACTCACAATTACACGCATCACAATCATCCTTTCAGCAACCGCAGCATTCAACGCAAAAAAAGCCAAGAAAAGAAACAAACGTGCAGCAATCGACACAGCTTCAACGTAAGAACATTTTCAATGTTATAATAATAATATTCTTTAATTGTTAATATTAATTTTAATTATACTTTAACTTTTATAAATTTAATAGCATGCACTTCAACTGAACCACGTAGAAACGTAACACCGTCAGCGCCGATAACAGTCGATCTGTCGAAAATTTTGGATAGATTAGAGTGAGTAATAATTCAATTATTTATTTTCTTTTTTTTTACAATGAAACAATATTGAATACCTCAAACTCGAATTTTACAGTTCACTTAACCGAAGAATGGTTAAAATCGACGGCAACATAACGTACGTATTCTTTATTCATCATTTTTTTATTGTGTATATTTATTTATTGTGTACTTCATTTATAGAGCCACGAACGCGAGAATGGTCACTTTGGAGAAGGATATGAAGTACGTATTACCAAATGAATATTGTTATTGACATTTAAAGTTATATCTTATTTCAATTTTTAATTTTCAGATTGGTGAAAGAAAGTCTAGCTCAAGTGGAACAATTAGACACGTATGTAAAATATTTTTTATTTTTGATATGTATTTTAGTTGAAAAATAATACAAATATTATATAACCATTCGTTTTCCAGATCCATAGACAGAACGCTGAAGGGCATCGCCAAAAAGCAGAACAGAAAGGCCGTACCTCGTCCTTCCTTCCTGCCCTTTAAAACGTCAGCGGATATTCTGGCGTTTAACTATGCCAGTGAGGAGGACTACAACACTCTCGTAAGTATCAAAATTATTTATTAACCTTAACACACATTAATAATATAATAATTTTAATCAAGTCATTGAATATATTAAGGTGGAGTATCTAAGCAGCCAAGGTGGCGCGAATTTCACTGATTCAGCGGCCATATACTTCAGGGAATGCATCGTCATCGACCAAGATATTTTCCGCAACGTCACCTGGAGTACTTCCAAAGCTGAAGGTACAATGGCCTTAAAGGACACACGCTTTGCAAATGCTTGTAAAGGTACGCAACATATCTGTATTTCATAAATTTCATTCTTTGCATTATCTTAAAAATGTTTCATTTTTCAAATGTTTTGCAGATTCGATGCCAGCGGACAAGACGACCTTGCGAGCACCCGAGCCTACTGATTTCAAAGTGGCTATGATGAAAGCCTTGAAAAGTGCCAAGGAAGCTTTTCGGCGCAAAATGAAGCGACCTGCGGATAATCCTATTGAACCACCGCCGCCGATACATCGTCCGCGCGTTGTCTTGGCATCGGACCTAGATGAGGAGCAAGACGGAGAGCAAAGCGCCGGCAGCGAGGACGACAACGACGAGGAGCAGGATACCGAGAGCAAGAGCGGTACAGACGACGAGAGCGGCACAGAGAGCGAGGTGGACGATGATGATGCTGGGATCACCGACGGCGAGATCAGCGACCAAGGCGACGACAACGATGATGACCACATAAAGCGTGACTACGCCTCCGATGCCTCGGAAATTTTTAATAATTTCTAATTTCTTTTCAAATTTTACTTCTTTCTTTTCTTGTGCTTCTTCTTCTTTCTCTTTATTATTTCACTATTATGCTCTTTGATGTTTTAGTTTTTTCAGTTGTTCATTATTTGAGTTTATTTTCTAATGGAAATGTCAGGGAGCATCAGTGGGGTTTTCGCGTGGTGGAGGTCTTCCGGTTTCTAATTACTTTCATAAATACTGTTGCTCATTTCTTCTTCTTTCGCTTTACTATGTTTTTGTTCTATTAATTAATTTGTTTTCAGGTCTATAAAAATACACATGGTTGCCTTTCATATTATTCTAATTATTAATTATTGTATTAGTGCACATGTGAATTTTTGAACGCTCTCTGATCTTTTACTTTTCAAAGATGTATAGATATTGTTAATATATCTATATCTCTATTTATTTATTTATTTAATTAGGGCTTTATTATTTTTGTATATTTTTAAATCAAAAAAGATCAGGGAGCGTCGGAGGAGCTGATGCTGTGGTCGAGCTTCACGGAGAGGGGCGGTGGTCGGGGCCCCTCTCACCCAAAAATATTAATCATTATTTTTATTTTTAAATTTAAGCACCATCAGAAGCGCAGCCAGGAATATGCGTCAAAATTAGGATTATCTTTATAGATAAGTATATTATCTAGCGTTTATAATTTATTCAATTACAAATTTAAATCTGTTTTATATTTATTTGCAGCGGCAGCAGCAAAGTCAACAATAATAACAAGGAAGTGTGCCGATTGTTCTCCTCGCCTCCAGGAGTCGTCCAATTTTCAACTGCTTTATTATTATTTAATATTGTTCGTTTATTAATATTATTATTATTCTTGATATCATTATATTAGATTGATCAAAGCTCAAAAATTGTTATGTATATTTTATTCGATATCATTGTTATATTTTTATATTTGTACTGCGCTATAGTTTTATTGTTTCAATTGTATTTATTTATTTATATTAATGTTTTAATAAATCATACATATTAATTACCTACAATCCTCATCTGTCTCGATCATTTATTTGCGAGGCTCGGCCTCCAGTAAATGCGAGCACGCATTTCCGGATTTTCCGGAAAAGTGCTCGCATTATGCCCGCACGAACCCCTGCATATGCCTGCATACGAGGAGCATGCCGTGCCGTGCGAAAAATACGCGTCCACGAAATCGGGAACATGCGCGCAAAATGCCTGCATACGAACGGCATTATGCTCGCATTTTATCGGCACTCGTGCTGGACAGATCCACCACGGAAGCAAGCAAAATGCTCGGTCATATGCTCGTCATATGACTTTCATGTGCGGATGCAAGTGGACCGTCATGCGTGCCCATTTCGTGCCGGCACGTTTTCAGCATTTTCAGAGCACGCTGTTATCTGGGCTAGACGTCCTCTTCCCACAGGTTTTCCTTTTAACTTAAAGTCGACACTCGTCGACATATAGCATATTTCGTATTTTCGTAGTGTGCCAAAAACCGTTGAAAGCCAGTCTTAACCTATATATTGTGCATTACGTATTGCATTTGCATATTCAAAGCAAGTTTGACATTTATGACTAAGAAAATCAAATGATTTGGAGAAAATAACGTGTAGTATTATTATCAGTTTTTGTACATAGTAAGCGTATATCGTAAATCGTCACTATTTCTGGAGTTTGTTGAGGCAAGCCGAGCATTGGCATATTAGTATACCTATAGCTTTCATTAAGTTTTGTAAAGGGAGGTTAGTATCCGTATGGATACTTTTTCTCTTTATTTGAACTTTAAATATAGTTTTGTACTGTTACATTAATATTTTTGCAGTATTTATAAACTGTTTACTTAGTATACCAGAATTATGTTTTCTTTTTCAGAAATAATGTCCAAACGTGGTCCTTACAAAAATTATTTGGACCGATACAGTACAAATGTTACTATTCCACGCACAACGAAGCTTACACAGAATTATAGAGACACAACGTAAGAAGAATTCCAAACTTAAGAAGAATTTAAAACAATATGATGAATATCAAAGCACAATGCAAGATGTAAGTTGTAAATTCAAAAATTTATTATAATGTATCTCAGCATGCCGGTGGCTAAATTCAAAATTTAGAAAGATTTTTTAAGCATTTTATGTAACCAGAGTAAGTGTACAAATTTCGGATAACGTAGCCCTACATAGTTGTTACTTTATACCAAGCTTTTATATAGCATATGTTTCTGCAGCACTCATTTTTAAAACTGGTACGTTGTTGGAACTTAAAAATTGATATACAATCCCTTCCAGTGCATCAAGCCTGTGTAGTTGGATGACCTTTCACAGAGTAGAAGATGTACGTTGCTCTAAAAATACGGTTTCGATGTAAGTGCATCAGAGCTAAGTGTACCTTCTGATTTCAGAAAATTAAAAAAACTATACGGATATGATGCAATATATTATGAGGGCTATTATACCAATTTTGAAGTCAAAACAATGTACCAGTTTTAAATTATTCAATTTTGAAACAAAAATTTGCAAATAATAGAATATATTAAAACTAGTGGATTGTTTGAAATCAAAAAATTTTTCTTTTTCAGAATGACTAAACATCATTTTGATATTCTGCATTTGCTTTGTTTTATTTTCTTTCATCATCATTTTTTTTTTTAGCAAAGTTCTAGTTCTTCAGTTGCTGATGCTGCATTCTGGATTGATGAAGATTTGAATGAATCAATAATATATAACAATGAATTGAAATCTGTAAGTCGAATATTATTTGCAATGAATTAAAAATGAATATATTTGAAAAAATCTTATACATATATCCCTGGTAGAATTGAAAATTGGCAACCTAACCCTACACTTACATAAGTATGATGAACAGACCCAGGATACACCGATATATGCTATTCTGACAGACCTGTGTCAAATATTACAAAGATGAGGTGTTATCTGTAGGTCAAATATAGCCAGCGATGAGCTCTGGAAGTGATTTTCAAAGATATTTGCACATGAGCATGAGATCTGGACAGAGACGATAGCTAAACTCTCTAGGTATAATAGTTTTTAAATGAGAGTCAAAACAATTTATATGACAAAATCATTCAAATACGAGTGATAACAAAAATTTTGTATTAGCTCTCATTTAAAAACTGTTATACCTAGAGAGCTGAAATTTGGCATGTAAATTTGTTTCAATTTGTTAAAAAAAGAAAATAAGTTATTTTTATCTTAGGTGATATATCTTAAATATAGTAACTTAAATATAGTGCATATAACACTATAATATCAAGTAGTTTAGCTATCGTCTCTGTCCAGATCTCATGCTCATGTGCACATATCTTTGAAAATCTGTTGTCACTGCCCAGTTACTAGTCTACTAAGCAGTTTCACTGCTCTATTTTTTACCAGGGATGTATGTGGAACCAGTAATTTATAGATGAATTGTGAATGAAATTAACTATAGCTTTTTTGCAGGTTAACTTTACTACAGAAAAAAGAGAACATTTGCTAAGAAGAACTGTTTGTAAATGTACAACAGTCAATGTAGCTGAAATTTTACTTTTGTGTATGCAACTCGTAACCAAACATTCGTTGACATGGATAGCCTTAATTGACATTTTCAAGGTACTTAATTGTATTTTTGATATAAATAGTTTACCTACAACCAAGTACATGATAAACTATCTAATGAATGTTAATACAAACTGTCTTTCTTATCACATCATTTGTCACGAATGTAATGCATATTTAGGAAAGAAATTAGATTTCAAAGATACTGTGACGTGCACTTGTGGCTGTCAATTAAGCTCTTCTAAAGTGGGAACATTCTTTATTGAAATCGACGTGAGAGATCAATTAAAGAACCTTTTTTCAGATCAAATTGTCACTAATAGTTTACAAGATTTAATCGAAAAAAGAAAAATGCCGATGGACTTGAAGATATATATGATGGACAAATTTATAGGGAATATGCTGAAAAAAGTAATTTATTAAGAAATCCAAACAACTTGTCTTATACGTAATACTGATGGCTGTCAAGCTGAAGATCACTCTAAAGTTAGTATATGGCCTGTATATTTAATGCTGCACGAACTACCGGATCATATGCGTAAGAAGAATATGCTGCTAGCAGGTCTATGGGTAGCTAAAGAAGAACCTGACATGAATATATTTCTTGAGCCACTTGTTACTCAAGCGAATGAGTTATCTGATAAAGGATTTGAGTGGATTCACAATGGCATAAAAATAACAAGCAAATTATTCCCACTAGGATGTTGTGTTGATTCCGTCGCAAGATGCTCAGTGGTAAACATGAAAAAATTAAACGGCTACAACGGTTGTACTTATTGCGAGCATCCAGCACAATTAGTCAATAATATTTGTAAGTATCCTATACAAAACGACGTGCCAGCTGACCGTTCAGATGAATCAATCAAAAGACAAATGTTTGAAACTTATCAACAGAATTCAGGTGACATACAAGGAGTTTGGGGGCCATCCTCTCTTATGAATATGAAGCATTTAGCAAGAGGAATGATTTTAGACTTCATGCATTCATGCTTATTGGGAGTTACGGAGTTGTATACAAGAATTTTGTTAGAAAATGTACAAAAAGAATATTACATCGGTTCTCCAGCTAGAATCGATATTATTAATAATCGATTAATGTCAATTAGGCCACCAACGTGCATTGCGAAAACACCAAGAAGCATTAAAGAAAGAAACATGTGGAATGCATCAGATTGGATGAATTGGCTGTTGTTTTACTGCATGATATGTTTTAAAGGAATTTTAAAACCCAAATACTACAATCATTTAGCTTTGTTTGTAGCAGCTATGAATATTTTTTTAGAGGATTCTATAACGCCAACAATGCTAGAAGAAGGAAGAATTTTATTAATAAAATTTGTATTTTATTTCGAAGAATTATACGGTGCATAGTATATGTATTATAATGTTCACCTACTGTTACATCTGTCTAAAAATGTTAAGAATTGGGGCCCATTATGGGCAGACAGTACTTTTCCTTTTGAAAACCAGAATGTGTTATTACTTAGAATGAAAAAATGCAACTATCGAATTGCACAACAAATAGTAAACAAGCTTATGTTATATCAACAACTTCCTTTGCTACAAAATGAAAATTGTATATCTTTAAGATTAAAGAATACTGTAATAATTTTAGTAAGCAGAGAGTCAACAATTGTAGTAAAATTAAAGGCTGCACTTTAATAGGTTCGGGTAAGGTATGTGTATGTACATTTAGTGTAAGAGAAAAAAAATGCTTTCTTAATTTTGCTGACATAAAAAAAAATTACTGAATGTAAAAAATATTCTCGAATAATTTATAATGGTTGCAGATAGACAACATGTTCATATTCAAGAAATAAAAAAAAATAATGACTGCTATTATAACTACATATGCAGAATATGGAGTCATTCATAAAATATATAAAATAAAATATGATAAGGAAGATTTTGTTATTATTTATATGTACAAAATAGATGTAAGTCACGAGTCAATAGTTTTCACTAATGATGTTAATGTTAAACATATAAAGGTTTGCAACGAGCAAACTAATACAACATTAAAAGTTATCTTGCATGACATGATTTCAAAGCCATGTTTGCTTACATGCTATAAGAAAAAGTATCATATAAGAGACATCGCTAAAGGAATAATGGGTAAAAGTTTAAATTAAATTGTATATTTGATACTACCTGAAAATAATAAAATTCTTATTTTTATACATACAATCTATTATATTGTTATATCTTCACACTCCTTTTTAAATTAATGATCCCACAATCTGGCAAACAATTTTAGGAATAAAAAAATACGATACTGTATACAAATGTACAAAAGTGTATACAAACGTGTCAAAGTGTACACAAGTATACGTATATACGAATAAAAAAATTTTGATTTTTAAAAGTGTACAGAAGTGTATATAACTGTTCGAACATTTCAAATATATCCATAAATATTTTTGTACCAAAGTATACAAAAGTGTACAAAAGTGTACAAAAATGTTTCAGATTTCTGATAAAATACTAAATTTTATTGTCGAATTGCAACAGAAATATACACTTTTATACACTTTCGTACATTTTTATACATTTGTATACACTTATGTACATTCATATACACTTTTTTATTTCCACCAGGGATGATAGATGGAAAAGTATGCCAAGTAATAACAGGTTCCCGTGTTGCATTTGCAGAGCAAACCTTCACAAATGAATGTTTTGTATAAATTGGCTGAAAGAATCGAAAATGAAGAAAATTTTGAGTATGGCCTTTCATCTTTACATGCAAAAATACGATTTATGGAAAACATACTCGACATAGCATACTGTTTGGATTTTCGTAAGTGGCAGGCAAAATCAGATAAAAAAAAAACAATGCCAAGAAAGAAAGCTTAGAATTCTACACCGATTCAGACAAGAAACTGGCCTCATCGTAGATTATCCGCAACAAGGATCGGGTAATTCTAACGATGGTAATACTGCTACGAGATTTTTCCGTGACCCTGCACTGACTGCTGAAATTACAGGTGTCAATGAAAGTTTAATTACAAGATACAGTGTAATACTACAAGCTCTTGCTTCTGGATCTAAAATAGACTTCGACAAATTTGACGATTATGCAAAAGAAACTGCTAAGTTATACAGTTGTACATATGTATCTTTGTTCGATTGGTTCTACATGCCTGCATCTGTGCATAAAATTCTCTTCCATAGTGCGAACATTATAAATCACTTTCTCATTCCAATCGGTATTTTATCCGAAGATGCTCAAGAATCACGGAATAAAGATTTGAAATACTATCGTCAATTTAATACTCGAAAATGTGATAGAATCTACACGAATATAGATCTATTGCATAAATTATTAATATCTTCTGATCCCTATATATCTAGTTTAAGGCACAAGGCAAACAATATAGTCGGTAGTTAAAATTTCGGATGGCTAAATATTCGGATAGCTAAAAATTCTTATGGCTAATAATTCTGATGATGAAAATTTCTGATGGTTACACGGACAAAAGTTTGGGAAGCTGAAAATTCGGAAAATAGTGATTCGGAACGGTAAAAGTAACGAAAATTGAGAAAGCTAGAATTACCGAACATCGAAAATTTGTTAAATCAAAAATGCCGAAAGATGAAAATCTGTATAGACAAAAATACCGAAAATTAAAATTAAAATACCAAAAGAAATTTGTTTATTTGATAATACATTTTGTTTCTACGATAGTAAATTTGAGGATTGTGAATATTTACAGTACGCCAAGTTAGACTAAATGAATTACATTAGTCGGCGTGCGTTGTCAGATACCGCGGTAGGTGCTGCCATTAAGTCAGGTAGTGTCGAGTATCGCCCGTACATGTTTGGTACATCGACAGCAATTCAAACCAAAAAATGAATTTTGAAAGGTTCCGTTTTGCAAAATATACACTTTGCAACTGTTGTAAATAAAATAATGTACCGATCTCTCCAGATCTCCAAGATTATGTTCGGCTGTACGGCCGAGGGATAGGCAGTGTATTCTATAGTTTTCAAAGTAGTCACGGAAAAGTTTTATGATTACAATTATAGTGATTATTTATACTTGAAATATACGAATTTTTGTTCATGTAAATAGCTTTTATCTTTAGACGATGAGTTTAACTATGTCACCTGAATCTCTTTGAGATGATGACGTGAGCTGTGACATAGAAGTGACACATACATTGCACTACGCCCACCGTAAAAATAATATCCACACACTTTTACGACTCATAGCTTTTAATCTATCAAATTTTGTTCAGTTCAATCAAAATCGTATCATAAAACTCATTGTCAGTTTTTATATAGAGCTTTAATAGTATATAACGTACCTATAGGCCGGGAAGAGAAATAATGTCCGAGATCACATTTGAGTGTGTCTCCGCGGCCGATATCGCGTACGCGAAATGTAATTTAGCGTGCGCGAAAACTTTGTAGCGTGTGCGAAATCAACTAACAAATTTTCCTGGAAAATTTCGCGTGCGCTACTAATCAACCTTACGCTATAAATCTGTCGCGCACGCTAGAAAAATCAACCTTTCGCGTACGCTAGATCTTTCGCGCACGCTAGATATAAACTTTTCGGGCACGTTAGTATTTTTATGAGCAATTCTTTCGCGTACGCTAAAGTGCTCCAAATTTTCTTATAAGAAGCAAACGGAGTACTTATACATAGAGATGTTCCATTTATCCTTCATAAGTCACTCATGTTATGTTGCTTCTTTTATATATAGGAAATGTAGATCACTAGCGTACGCGAAAGAATTGCCTAAACAAGAAAAACTCTAGCGTATGCGAAAATCTCTCGCGCCATCTCTCATACAAGTACTCCGTTCGCTTCTTACAAGAAAATTTGGAGCACTTTAGCGCACGCGAAAGAATTGCTCAAAAAAAAAGTTCATTTATACCACTCTAACCTCAAAATCCAAACTTTAATTGCAATTTTCGGCTCCCGTGGTATAATATACTATTCTAGCGTACGCGAAAAGTTGATTTTCTAGCGTGCGCGACAGATTTAGCGCACGCGAAAGGTTGATTAGTAGTGTACGCGAAAAATTTTATTTATTTATTTCCGGTCGTGGTACGTGGTTATTTTTCATGCCATTCTTATGCCAAGTTTTTATACAGCATCGATCATGAAATAATACTGAACAAAAATAATTTTCACGAAGGCATTACAAAAACAGAGAAGGCAAAATTACAGTTATTTTACTAAAAAAATATATAGGCTTTATGACTATATATGAATTGACAATTTGCGCTCTGCTGCTTTGACGAGTTATTGCTGATTTTATTCAGGGAATATTGTTACGTATTTTGCGGTTAAATTATAATTAATAATTACGTAAAGTTTTCTCACTGTATTCATCGCTCGCACTACTTTCTTTCATTCTGTGTCGGGGTCTCTCTTTCTGTGCTCCCTGTGATATACACAGTCTTGCAATATATTAAGGTAGGTAGCTGTATAGCAAGTCATAACATATCATCATTAAATTGTGTACTTATATTTTTGATCAGGATTAAATTCCCTCTGTATTTTACTACATCCCTACAATGATCAGAGTGGCTCTTATCTTCACTTTAAGCAATTTTTGTTAGGTTAAGGCCTGCTGTTATGAACAGTTCGCAACCAATAGAATTTTGAAAATAATATATCTATATTTTTAGTAGTAAAGAGCAGGATGTACTTTATCACCTTAAATAAAAATGCGAAATCTTTAGAATTATATTATCTTTATTTTATTAATACTTCCATGTTACTTTATTAAACTTTTGTTTTAAATTGAGTCTTGATTTATAAATTGTGCAGTACATATAAAGTCAAATCGTTATTATTTTTTTTTTTATACATACATGAATTGCATTCTCACGAGTCATGTGATATAAGGTATCATAATATACAAGAAGAACTGTACAAACTTGATTTGCCAAAAGAAAAGTTAATAAGGAACTCGCGTACCGCGGTCGTGCCTAAAAAAACTAGTGCATTTTTTTACAATAAAGTTTTTTATTTGTTGTTTAAATATTTCAAAGTAATTAATTTAATGAAATCATTTCTAATGAAGCGAAAACTAAGACAATCATTATATGGGTATTAATATTTCAAACTTGTCAGTCATTTGCTGTCTTTTTTACATCAAGCAATATTGCAAGCTTTAGTTGGAATCAAAGGGGACTTTATTTGTACATTAGTTATAAACGCATTTCAATAAGGACAAAATTGAATTATATTTTATGAATCACAAATCTTACTGCTACATAATTTATTTTGTAGAATATAATATGGCAGTGTACTTGAACTTGAACTTTATGCTTAAAATATATCTATATGTATGCATCAATGAAATATTGAATAGATATATATATATATATATATATATATATATATATATATATATATATATAAATATGTATATATTAATTATTAATTTACAATACAAGTACAATTTATCACAAAACAAAAAATGTCGCCTATACAAATAGTTATGTTTTATTAATTATTTTCTTTTTTTTAATGTACATACTATAATTGTCAATCTCGAGGTAATAACGGCACTACTAATTGTGAAAACTGAAACTAAATATATATATATAGATATTATGTATACTAGAGTACAATATGGAACAGCGATCGTCTAATTCGGAATGCAGGGATTTTATACCTCGTATGCGTTCCACGTTGTTACACAATTGTTGACATTTTTTCACTTTCCTTGCGTCAGTCTTTGTCAAAAATTATAAAGATGCCAATGAAACCATATAATCTTACAATCTTTAATAAAGTTTTATTCGCGGTGAAATGTAATTGTCATACATTGCTGCCGCGTGTATGCATCAATATATACTAACTAACGATGAGCACAATATGTAAGGCGCCTATTCTAAAGAGTCAGGCATAATTGTCGGCAGTGCTTAACGGGCAGACGAATAATCAACAAAACGTTTTATGTTGATTGTGCGTGATTGATTTTCCTTACATAAGAAATCGTAATAAGGTTTTATATCACATAATCTACATCCAACGCAATGCAAACCTTTTAAGCTTTCAAATTTTTTTTTATGGTTCTTAGGATTTTCATTAAGTGCTAAAATAATATATATATATATATATATATATATATATATATATATGTTTGAGTGTGTATAGTTACGCTTTGAGCTGGCTATTAAAAACTAAAATAAAGCATTTGTTTCAATAAAACTACAATAATTATATTAAAAAATTATCAATATTCTGCTAAATTAACCATACTATGGTGCTTGTATAACATCTATATTATAGGTATATGCGCAATGAGATTCCGGCGCAACGATCATTACTCGACATAAAGGCAAATATTACAATTTTCAATGCTCAATAATCATAACATCTGACCTGATAGTAAAATTAAATCGGCGATATACAACTTAAAAGTAAAAGCCATGCGATTCTTTTCGCATGTGTGTATCTTAAAAACTAGTAAAAAAATACATATATTTATTCTTATATCTTATCGGACTGTCATCCCAGTTGAAGTCACAAAGCTCGATATCAACTTTTCAATAAGTCGCAAAGTTACAGAGGTGACATTCGACAGTCGATAATATCAAACAATATTCTCTACATTTCGTCAAATCGTGAGTTTCTGTACATGATCAGTTTACTGATTTCATATGTCACTGCATGAGATCCTGTCCACCTGAAACAAACTAAAGAAAAAAGTAGTACGTGTCCAATGCAAATATTTTAGTTGAAAAATTAATTTTACAATTAAAAAAATCGATTATTGAATAATTATACATATTTTCAATCCTAGGTGACTCAAAAAACATTATAATTTTCATTGTCTCATAATTTTTTTAAAGAATAAAAGAATTAAAAAAAAATTATCTTCATTTTATTAATAGAATGTTTAATTCGTACTCAAACGACCGTGATTCCAAAAAAGGCATTTACATTATAAGGTTAACCAGAAAAAAACGAAATTTACGACTGAACCATGAAGATATGCAACCTAACATACACAAAGCGGAATCGTCCGACATCCTCCTGTCCAAAAAAACTACCACTCTATATCTTCAGCATCATTGACAAGACAAACCAACCTAATAAACATTTCAAACGAACGAATCGACGAATTCTATGACTACTTTCACCGCCACCAAAGGATGAGAAGAAAGTTGCTGCAGTCAAGCTATACAAAAGTAATTTACGTTACTGCTCTGTTATAGGAGCTCATGACACCTTGGTTGTGTCTGCACTACTTATAGGAATTCAACACATACGAATTACGCTGGTTACTCACTATTCGTAGGAGCTGACAACACATTATCATAATGACTGGTTGCGCTTAAAAAACACAACACATAATCAAGATGAGCGGCCTACACTATAACCAAACAGTATCGTAACAATGAAAATAGATCTAAAAATAAAATACTGCTGAAACCTATATCGGCTTGGTTGCACTGAACATGTAATGCCTATTTTGGAATCGACATTTCTAGTTTTACAAAATATTTAGTCTTAGCTAAAAGCAAACTAACTTTATAACAACTTTATTACAATTATAGTGATTATTTATACTTGAAATATACGAATTTTTGTTCATGTAAATAGCTTTTATCTTTAGACGATGAGTTTAACTATGTCACCTGAATCTCTTTGAGATGATGACGTGAGCTGTGACATAGAAGTGACACATACATTGCACTACGCCCACCGTAAAAATAATATCCACACACTTTTACGACTCATAGCTTTTAATCTATCAAATTTTGTTCAGTTCAATCAAAATCGTATCATAAAACTCATTGTCAGTTTTTATATAGAGCTTTAATAGTATATAACGTACCTATAGGCCGGGAAGAGAAATAATGTCCGAGATCACATTTGAGTGTGTCTCCGCGGCCGATATCGCGTACGCGAAATGTAATTTAGCGTGCGCGAAAACTTTGTAGCGTGTGCGAAATCAACTAACAAATTTTCCTGGAAAATTTCGCGTGCGCTACTAATCAACCTTACGCTATAAATCTGTCGCGCACGCTAGAAAAATCAACCTTTCGCGTACGCTAGATCTTTCGCGCACGCTAGATATAAACTTTTCGGGCACGTTAGTATTTTTATGAGCAATTCTTTCGCGTACGCTAAAGTGCTCCAAATTTTCTTATAAGAAGCAAACGGAGTACTTATACATAGAGTTACTGCTCTGTTATAGGAGCTCATGACACCTTGGTTGTGTCTGCACTACTTATAGGAATTCAACACATACGAATTACGCTGGTTACTCACTATTCGTAGGAGCTGACAACACATTATCATAATGACTGGTTGCGCTTAAAAAACACAACACATAATCAAGATGAGCGGCCTACACTATAACCAAACAGTATCGTAACAATGAAAATAGATCTAAAAATAAAATACTGCTGAAACCTATATCGGCTTGGTTGCACTGAACATGTAATGCCTATTTTGGAATCGACATTTCTAGTTTTACAAAATATTTAGTCTTAGCTAAAAGCAAACTAACTTTATAACAACTTTATTACAATTATAGTGATTATTTATACTTGAAATATACGAATTTTTGTTCATGTAAATAGCTTTTATCTTTAGACGATGAGTTTAACTATGTCACCTGAATCTCTTTGAGATGATGACGTGAGCTGTGACATAGAAGTGACACATACATTGCACTACGCCCACCGTAAAAATAATATCCACACACTTTTACGACTCATAGCTTTTAATCTATCAAATTTTGTTCAGTTCAATCAAAATCGTATCATAAAACTCATTGTCAGTTTTTATATAGAGCTTTAATAGTATATAACGTACCTATAGGCCGGGAAGAGAAATAATGTCCGAGATCACATTTGAGTGTGTCTCCGCGGCCGATATCGCGTACGCGAAATGTAATTTAGCGTGCGCGAAAACTTTGTAGCGTGTGCGAAATCAACTAACAAATTTTCCTGGAAAATTTCGCGTGCGCTACTAATCAACCTTACGCTATAAATCTGTCGCGCACGCTAGAAAAATCAACCTTTCGCGTACGCTAGATCTTTCGCGCACGCTAGATATAAACTTTTCGGGCACGTTAGTATTTTTATGAGCAATTCTTTCGCGTACGCTAAAGTGCTCCAAATTTTCTTATAAGAAGCAAACGGAGTACTTATACATAGAGATGTTCCATTTATCCTTCATAAGTCACTCATGTTATGTTGCTTCTTTTATATATAGGAAATGTAGATCACGTTATGTTAAATCCGCGCGCTTCGGATCCTGTTCCGATCGCAGGTGAGTCCACCGTTCTAGAGGTGATAACACCCATACCTCTCTAGAACTAAGTATCAGAGCTTTCCGACTTTGACGAGAACAGTGTCAACTCGTCGTCAGACACACTACGGTTTCATTCTCGCATCCTAGCGCCTCCCTGCAAGGCAGCGCGCCTTCGCTGGCATCGTTATCGCGTAAGACCAGGTGACGATTCATTCAACGCATCCCCTTTCGGGGCAGTTGTCATCGCTCCCGCATCCTCCTCGGCAGCAGCATTTTTGCCCATTTTTGTAATGTGAGATGAAAGAGATAGATTGAGAGATAAGAGTTAATGTGAAGTGTTTTTGTTGTTGTGGTGCTTGCGTAGTGTTTCTAGAAGAATGCGTTCGACAGTGTGGACTCATCACATCCACGCCTGTTCCTATCGGCTGTCCGCGGCTGCTTATTCAATTTATTCGCAGCTAACCTCTTTCTCAGGGGCTGTTCCTCTATCCGCAACCTAAGAACGCGCTGTGTAGTGGTGATACGCACCCACCCGTCCGATCTGGACGACAACGCCCAAGACCCGCTTAGGGTAGCGGCATTGTAACAACAGTAACTTATATAGTGAAATTTATTTTAAAAATCTTTTTTATGATGGTATTATATAATTCTCACTTTCATAGAAGAATTTTCCCTTCTTCAAAAAAAGTAATCAAAAATCGTACCAACATATCTTAATACACATTATGTGATAATGACGACTGCTCTATATATTAACCCGTATCACAAGACGTAATCTGCAGATTTGGTCTACATAAAAGGGATGCTGGGATTAATCATCCGTATTTATATGATCTGGTTTTTTAAAGATATTGAGCGAAATGCTGCCAACAATCATTTGTGAGAATATGATCTGGTTTTTCAAGGATATCTGTTTGTGAATGTAAAATGACGACAGCTCTATGTATTTACGTATATCATAAGACGTTATCTGCAGATTTCATTCGGATAAAAGGGTTGCTGCAAACAATCATCTGTGCAAATATGATCTGGCTCTTTAAAGATATTGGTTTGTGAATGTTAAATGACGACTGCTCTATGTAATCACGCATATCATAAGTAGACATTTGCAGATTTAGTCCGGTTGAGAGGAATGCTGCGAACAATCATTTGTGCGAATATGATCTGGTTTTTAAAGATATTCGTTTGTGAATGTTAAATGGCGATTGCTCTATGTAATCACGTGTATGGCAAGGCGTAATCTGCAGATTTGGTCTACATAAAAGGGATGCTGGGATTAATCATCCGTATTGATATGATCTGGTTTTTTAAAGACATTTGTTTGTGAATGTAAAATGACGACTGCTCTATGTATTCACCCGTATCACAAGAAGTAATCTGCAGAGTTGGCCTAGATAAAAGGCATACTGCGATTAATCATCCGCATAGATATGATCTGGTTTTTTAAAGATATCTGTTTGTGAATGTAAAATGACGACAGCTCCATGTATTTACGTATATCATAATACGTAAACTGCAGATTTGGTTCGGATAAAAGGGATGCTGCAAACAATCATCTGTGAAGATATAATCTGGTTTTTTAAAGATATCTGTTTGTGAATGAGATATGACGACTGCTCTATGTTTTCACGCATATCATAAGAAGACATTTGCAGATTTAGTCCGGTTGAGAGGAATGCTGCGAACAATCATTTGTGCTAATATAATTTAGTTTTTCAAAGATATTGGTTTGTGAATGTTAAATGGCGACTGCTCTATGTAATCACGTGTATGGCAAGGCGTAATCTGCAGATTTGGTCTACATAAAAGGGATGCTGGGATTAATCATCCGTATTGATATGATCTAGTTTTTCAAGGATATCTGTTTGGGAATGTAAAATGACGACAGCTCCATGTATTTTCGTATATCATAATACGTAAACTGCAGATTTGGTTCGGATAAAAGGGATGCTGCGAACAATCATCTGTGAAGATATAATCTGGTTTTTTAAAGATATCTGTTTGTGAATGAGATATGACGACTGTTCTATGTTTTCACGCATATCATAAGAAGACATTTGCAGATTTAGTCCGGTTGAGAGGAATGCTGCGAACAATCATTTGTGCTAATATAATTTAGTTTTTCAAAGATGTTGGTTTGTGAATGTTAAATGACAACTGATCTATGTATTAACCCGTATCACAAGAAGTAATCTGCTGATTTGGTCTACATAAAAGGGATGCTGGGATTAATCATCCGTATTGATATGATCTAGTTTTTCAAGGATATCTGTTTGGGAATGGAAAATGACGACAGCTCCATGTATTTTCGTATATCATGATACGTAAACTGCAGAATTGGTTCGGATAAAAGGGATGCTGCGAACAATCATCTGTGAAGATATAATCTGTTTTTTTAAAGATATCTGTTAGTGAATGAGATATGACGACTGCTTTATGTATTCCCGCATATCACAAGAGGTAATCTCAAGATTTAGTCCGGTTGAGAGCAATACTGCGAACAATCATGTGTGCGAATATGATCTGGTTTTTAAAGATATTGGTTTGTGAATGTTAAATGGCGACTGCTCTATGTAATCACGTGTATGGCAAGGCGTAATCTGCAGATTTGGTCTACATAAAAGGGATGCTGGGATTAATCATCCGTATTGATATGATCTAGTTTTTCAAGGATATCTGTTTGGGAATGTAAAATGACGACAGCTCCATGTATTTTCGTATATCATAATACGTAAACTGCAGATTTGGTTCGGATAAAAGGGATGCTGCGAACAATCATCTGTGAAGATATAATCTGGTTTTTTAAAGATATCTGTTTGTGAATGAGATATGACGACTGTTCTATGTTTTCACGCATATCATAAGTAGACATTTGCAGATTTAGTCCGGTTGAGAGGAATGCTGCGAACAATCATTTGTGCTAATATAATTTAGTTTTTCAAAGATATTGGTTTGTGAATGTTAAATGACAACTGATCTATGTATTAACCCGTATCACAAGAAGTAATCTGCTGATTTGGTCTACATAAAAGGGATGCTGGGATTAATCATCCGTATTGATATGATCTAGTTTTTCAAGGATATCTGTTTGGGAATGTAAAATGACGACAGCTCCATGTATTTTCGTATATCATAATACGTAAACTGCAGATATGGTTCGGATAAAAGGGATGCTGCGAACAATCATCTGTGAAGATATAATCTGGTTTTTTACAGATATTGCTTTATGAATGTAAAATGACGATTGCTCTATGTTTTCCGGAATATCATAAGAAGACATTTGCAGATTTAGTCCGGTTGAGAGGAATGCTGCGAACAATCATTTGTGCGAATATGATCTGGTTTTTAAAGATAATCGTTTGTGAATGTTAAATGGCGACTGCTCTATGTAATCACGTGTATGGCAAGGCGTAATCTGCAGATTTGGTCTACATAAAAGGGATGCTGGCATTAATCATCCGTATTGATATGATCTAGTTTTTCAAGGATATCTGTTTGGGAATGTAAAATGACGACAGCTCCATGTATTTTCGTATATTATAATACGTAAACTGCAGATTTGGTTCGGATAAAAGGGATGCTGCGAACAATCATCTGTGAAGATATAATCTGGTTTTTTAAAGATATCTGTTAGTGAATGAGATATGACGACTGCTTTATGTATTCCCGCAGATCACAAGAGGTAATCTTAAGATTTAGTCCGGTTGAGAGCAATACTGCGAACAATCATTTGTGCGAATATGATCTGGCTTTTAAAGATATTGGTTTGTGAATGTTAAATGACGACTGCTCTATGTAATCACGTGTATGGCAAGGCGTAATCTGCAGATTTGGTCTACATAAAAGGGATGCTGGGATTAATCATCCGTATTGATATGATCTAGTTTTTCAAGGATATCTGTTTGGGAATGTAAAATGACCACAGCTCCATGTATTTTCGTATATCATAATACGTAAACTGCAGATTTGGTTCGGATAAAAGGGATGCTGCGAACAATCATCTGTGAAGATATAATCTGGTTTTTTAAAGATATCTGTTTGTGAATGAGATATGACGACTGTTCTATGTTTTCACGCATATCATAAGAAGACATTTGCAGATTTAGTCCGGTTGAGAGGAATGCTGCGAACAATCATTTGTGCTAATATAATTTAGTTTTTCAAAGATGTTGGTTTGTGAATGTTAAATGACAACTGATCTATGTATTAACCCGTATCACAAGAAGTAATCTGCTGATTTGGTCTACATAAAAGGGATGCTGGGATTAATCATCCGTATTGATATGATCTAGTTTTTCAAGGATATCTGTTTGGGAATGGAAAATGACGACAGCTCCATGTATTTTCGTATATCATGATACGTAAACTGCAGAATTGGTTCGGATAAAAGGGATGCTGCGAACAATCATCTGTGAAGATATAATCTGTTTTTTTAAAGATATCTGTTAGTGAATGAGATATGACGACTGCTTTATGTATTCCCGCATATCACAAGAGGTAATCTCAAGATTTAGTCCGGTTGAGAGCAATACTGCGAACAATCATGTGTGCGAATATGATCTGGTTTTTAAAGATATTGGTTTGTGAATGTTAAATGGCGACTGCTCTATGTAATCACGTGTATGGCAAGGCGTAATCTGCAGATTTGGTCTACATAAAAGGGATGCTGGGATTAATCATCCGTATTGATATGATCTAGTTTTTCAAGGATATCTGTTTGGGAATGTAAAATGACGACAGCTCCATGTATTTTCGTATATCATAATACGTAAACTGCAGATTTGGTTCGGATAAAAGGGATGCTGCGAACAATCATCTGTGAAGATATAATCTGGTTTTTTAAAGATATCTGTTTGTGAATGAGATATGACGACTGTTCTATGTTTTCACGCATATCATAAGTAGACATTTGCAGATTTAGTCCGGTTGAGAGGAATGCTGCGAACAATCATTTGTGCTAATATAATTTAGTTTTTCAAAGATATTGGTTTGTGAATGTTAAATGACAACTGATCTATGTATTAACCCGTATCACAAGAAGTAATCTGCTGATTTGGTCTACATAAAAGGGATGCTGGGATTAATCATCCGTATTGATATGATCTAGTTTTTCAAGGATATCTGTTTGGGAATGTAAAATGACGACAGCTCCATGTATTTTCGTATATCATAATACGTAAACTGCAGATATGGTTCGGATAAAAGGGATGCTGCGAACAATCATCTGTGAAGATATAATCTGGTTTTTTACAGATATTGCTTTATGAATGTAAAATGACGATTGCTCTATGTTTTCCGGAATATCATAAGAAGACATTTGCAGATTTAGTCCGGTTGAGAGGAATGCTGCGAACAATCATTTGTGCGAATATGATCTGGTTTTTAAAGATAATCGTTTGTGAATGTTAAATGGCGACTGCTCTATGTAATCACGTGTATGGCAAGGCGTAATCTGCAGATTTGGTCTACATAAAAGGGATGCTGGCATTAATCATCCGTATTGATATGATCTAGTTTTTCAAGGATATCTGTTTGGGAATGTAAAATGACGACAGCTCCATGTATTTTCGTATATTATAATACGTAAACTGCAGATTTGGTTCGGATAAAAGGGATGCTGCGAACAATCATCTGTGAAGATATAATCTGGTTTTTTAAAGATATCTGTTAGTGAATGAGATATGACGACTGCTTTATGTATTCCCGCAGATCACAAGAGGTAATCTTAAGATTTAGTCCGGTTGAGAGCAATACTGCGAACAATCATTTGTGCGAATATGATCTGGCTTTTAAAGATATTGGTTTGTGAATGTTAAATGACGACTGCTCTATGTAATCACGTGTATGGCAAGGCGTAATCTGCAGATTTGGTCTACATAAAAGGGATGCTGGGATTAATCATCCGTATTGATATGATCTAGTTTTTCAAGGATATCTGTTTGGGAATGTAAAATGACCACAGCTCCATGTATTTTCGTATATCATAATACGTAAACTGCAGATTTGGTTCGGATAAAAGGGATGCTGCGAACAATCATCTGTGAAGATATAATCTGGTTTTTTACAGATATTGCTTTATGAATGTAAAATGACGACTGCTCTATGTTTTCACGCATATCATAAGAAGACATTTGCAGATTTAGTCCGGTTGAGAGGAATGCTGCGAACAATCATTTGTGCGAATATGATCTGGTTTTTAAAGATATTCGTTTGTGAATGTTAAATGGCGACTGCTCGATGTAATCACGTGTATGGCAAGGCGTAATCTGCAGATTTGGTCTATATAAAAGGGATGCTGGGATTAATCATCCGTATTGATATGATCTAGTTTTTCAAGGATATCTGTTTGGGAATGTAAAATGACCACAGCTCCATGTATTTTCGTATATCATAATACGTAAACTGCAGATTTGGTTCGGATAAAAGGGATGCTGCGAACAATCATCTGTGAAGATATAATCTGGTTTTTTACAGATATTGCTTTATGAATGTAAAATGACGACTGCTCTATGTTTTCACGCATATCATAAGAAGACATTTGCAGATTTAGTCCGGTTGAGAGGAATGCTGCGAACAATCATTTGTGCGAATATGATCTGGTTTTTAAAGATATTCGTTTGTGAATGTTAAATGGCGACTGCTCGATGTAATCACGTGTATGGCAAGGCGTAATCTGCAGATTTGGTCTATATAAAAGGGATGCTGGGATTAATCATCCGTATTGATATGATCTAGTTTTTCAAGGATATCTGTTTGGGAATGTAAAATGACCACAGCTCCATGTATTTTCGTATATCATAATACGTAAACTGCAGATTTGGTTCGGATAAAAGGGATGCTGCGAACAATCATCTGTGAAGATATAATCTGGTTTTTTACAGATATTGCTTTATGAATGTAAAATGACGACTGCTCTATGTTTTCACGCATATCATAAGAAGACATTTGCAGATTTAGTCCGGTTGAGAGGAATGCTGCGAACAATCATTTGTGCGAATATGATCTGGTTTTTAAAGATATTCGTTTGTGAATGTTAAATGGCGACTGCTCGATGTAATCACGTGTATGGCAAGGCGTAATCTGCAGATTTGGTCTATATAAAAGGGATGCTGGGATTAATCATCCGTATTGATATGATCTAGTTTTTCAAGGATATCTGTTTGGGAATGGAAAATGACGATAGCTCCATGTATTTACGTATATCATAATACGTAAACTGCAGATTTGGTTCGGATAAAAGGGATGCTGCGAACAATCATCTGTGAAGATATAATCTGGTTTTTTAAAGATATCTGTTTGTGAATGAGATATGACGACTGCTCTATGTTTTCACGCATATCATACGAAGAAATCTGCAGATTTAATCCGGTTGAGAGAAATGCTGCGAACAATCATTTGTGCGAATATGATCTGGCTTTTAAAGATATTGGTTTGTGAATGTTAAATGACGACTGCTCTATGTAAT
The DNA here is from genome assembly GCF_009193385.2 of Nasonia vitripennis. Taxonomy (NCBI): domain Eukaryota; kingdom Metazoa; phylum Arthropoda; class Insecta; order Hymenoptera; family Pteromalidae; genus Nasonia; species Nasonia vitripennis. Next base: position 2,138,037 of record NW_022279590.1, read on the forward strand.
CACGTGTATGGCAAGGCGTAATCTGCAGATTTGGTCTACATAAAAGGGATGCTGGGATTAATCATCCGTATTGATATGATCTAGTTTTTCAAGGATATCTGTTTGGGAATGTAAAATGACCACAGCTCCATGTATTTTCGTATATCATAATACGTAAACTGCAGATTTGGTTCGGATAAAAGGGATGCTGCGAACAATCATCTGTGAAGATATAATCTGGTTTTTTACAGATATTGCTTTATGAATGTAAAATGACGACTGCTCTATGTTTTCACGCATATCATAAGAAGACATTTGCAGATTTAGTCCGGTTGAGAGGAATGCTGCGAACAATCATTTGTGCGAATATGATCTGGTTTTTAAAGATATTCGTTTGTGAATGTTAAATGGCGACTGCTCGATGTAATCACGTGTATGGCAAGGCGTAATCTGCAGATTTGGTCTATATAAAAGGGATGCTGGGATTAATCATCCGTATTGATATGATCTAGTTTTTCAAGGATATCTGTTTGGGAATGTAAAATGACCACAGCTCCATGTATTTTCGTATATCATAATACGTAAACTGCAGATTTGGTTCGGATAAAAGGGATGCTGCGAACAATCATCTGTGAAGATATAATCTGGTTTTTTACAGATATTGCTTTATGAATGTAAAATGACGACTGCTCTATGTTTTCACGCATATCATAAGAAGACATTTGCAGATTTAGTCCGGTTGAGAGGAATGCTGCGAACAATCATTTGTGCGAATATGATCTGGTTTTTAAAGATATTCGTTTGTGAATGTTAAATGGCGACTGCTCGATGTAATCACGTGTATGGCAAGGCGTAATCTGCAGATTTGGTCTATATAAAAGGGATGCTGGGATTAATCATCCGTATTGATATGATCTAGTTTTTCAAGGATATCTGTTTGGGAATGTAAAATGACCACAGCTCCATGTATTTTCGTATATCATAATACGTAAACTGCAGATTTGGTTCGGATAAAAGGGATGCTGCGAACAATCATCTGTGAAGATATAATCTGGTTTTTTACAGATATTGCTTTATGAATGTAAAATGACGACTGCTCTATGTTTTCACGCATATCATAAGAAGACATTTGCAGATTTAGTCCGGTTGAGAGGAATGCTGCGAACAATCATTTGTGCGAATATGATCTGGTTTTTAAAGATATTCGTTTGTGAATGTTAAATGGCGACTGCTCGATGTAATCACGTGTATGGCAAGGCGTAATCTGCAGATTTGGTCTATATAAAAGGGATGCTGGGATTAATCATCCGTATTGATATGATCTAGTTTTTCAAGGATATCTGTTTGGGAATGGAAAATGACGATAGCTCCATGTATTTACGTATATCATAATACGTAAACTGCAGATTTGGTTCGGATAAAAGGGATGCTGCAAACAATCATCTATGAAGATATAATCTGGTTTTTTAAAGATATCTGTTTGTGAATGAGATATGACGACTGCTCTATGTTTTCACGCATATCATACGAAGAAATCTGCAGATTTAATCCGGTTGAGAGAAATGCTGCGAACAATCATTTGTGCGAATATGATCTGGTTTTTAAAGATATTGGTTTGTGAATGTTAAATGGCGACTGCTCTATGTAATCACGTGTATGGCAAGGCGTAATCTGCAGATTTGGTCTATATAAAAGGGATGCTGGGATTAATCATCCGTATTGATATGATCTAGTTTTTCAAGGATATCTGTTTGGGAATGGAAAATGACGATAGCTCCATGTATTTACGTATATCATAATACGTAAACTGCAGATTTGGTTCGGATAAAAGGGATGCTGCAAACAATCATCTATGAAGATATAATCTGGTTTTTTAAAGATATCTGTTTGTGAATGAGATATGACGACTGCTCTATGTTTTCACGCATATCATAAGAAGAAATCTGCAGATTTAGTCCGGTCGAGAGAAATGCTGCGAACAATCATTTGTGCGAATATGATCTGGTCTTTAAAGATATTGGTTTGTGAATGTTAAATGGCGACTGCTCTATGTAATCACGTGTATGGCAAGGCGTAATCTGCAGATTTGGTCTATATAAAAGGGATGCTGGGATTAATCATCCGTATTGATATGATCTAGTTTTTCAAGGATATCTGTTTGGGAATGGAAAATGACGACAGCTCCATGTATTTTCGTATATCATAATACGTAAACTGCAGAATTGGTTCGGATAAAAGGGATGCTGCGAACAATCATCTGTGAAGATATAATCTGGTTTTTTAAAGATATCTGTTAGTGAATGAGATATGACGACTGCTTTATGTATTCCCGCAGATCGCAAGAGGTAATCTCAAGATTTAGTCCGGTTGAGAGCAATACTGCGAACAATCATTTGTGCGAATATGATCTGGTTTTTAAAGATAATGGTTTGTGAATGTTAAATGACGACTGCTCTATGTAATCACGTGTATGGCAAGGCGTAATCTGCAGATTTGGTCTATATAAAAGGGATGCTGGGATTAATCATCCGTATTGATATGATCTAGTTTTTCAAGGATATCTGTTTGGGAATGGAACATGACGACAGCTCCATGTATTTTCGTATATCATAATACGTAAACTGCAGAATTGGTTCGGATAAAAGGGATGCTGCGAACAATCATCTGTGAAGATATAATCTGGTTTTTTAAAGATATCTGTTTGTGAATGAGATATGACGACTGCTCTATGTTTTCACGCATATCATAAGAAGAAATCTGCAGATTTAGTCCGGTTGAGAGAAATGCTGCGAACAATCATTTGTGCGAATATGATCTGGCTTTTAAAGATATTGGTTTGTGAATGTTAAATGACGACTGCTCTATGTAATCACGTGTATGGCAAGGCGTAATCTGCAGATTTGGTCTACATAAAAGGGATGCTGGGATTAATCATCCGTATTGATATGATCTAGTTTTTCAAGGATATCTGTTTGGGAATGTAAAATGACCACAGCTCCATGTATTTTCGTATATCATAATACGTAAACTGCAGATTTGGTTCGGATAAAAGGGATGCTGCGAACAATCATCTGTGAAGATATAATCTGGTTTTTTACAGATATTGCTTTATGAATGTAAAATGACGACTGCTCTATGTTTTCACGCATATCATAAGAAGACATTTGCAGATTTAGTCCGGTTGAGAGGAATGCTGCGAACAATCATTTGTGCGAATATGATCTGGTTTTTAAAGATATTCGTTTGTGAATGTTAAATGGCGACTGCTCGATGTAATCACGTGTATGGCAAGGCGTAATCTGCAGATTTGGTCTATATAAAAGGGATGCTGGGATTAATCATCCGTATTGATATGATCTAGTTTTTCAAGGATATCTGTTTGGGAATGGAAAATGACGATAGCTCCATGTATTTACGTATATCATAATACGTAAACTGCAGATTTGGTTCGGATAAAAGGGATGCTGCAAACAATCATCTATGAAGATATAATCTGGTTTTTTAAAGATATCTGTTTGTGAATGAGATATGACGACTGCTCTATGTTTTCACGCATATCATACGAAGAAATCTGCAGATTTAATCCGGTTGAGAGAAATGCTGCGAACAATCATTTGTGCGAATATGATCTGGTTTTTAAAGATATTGGTTTGTGAATGTTAAATGGCGACTGCTCTATGTAATCACGTGTATGGCAAGGCGTAATCTGCAGATTTGGTCTATATAAAAGGGATGCTGGGATTAATCATCCGTATTGATATGATCTAGTTTTTCAAGGATATCTGTTTGGGAATGGAAAATGACGATAGCTCCATGTATTTACGTATATCATAATACGTAAACTGCAGATTTGGTTCGGATAAAAGGGATGCTGCAAACAATCATCTATGAAGATATAATCTGGTTTTTTAAAGATATCTGTTTGTGAATGAGATATGACGACTGCTCTATGTTTTCACGCATATCATAAGAAGAAATCTGCAGATTTAGTCCGGTCGAGAGAAATGCTGCGAACAATCATTTGTGCGAATATGATCTGGTTTTTAAAGATATTGGTTTGTGAATGTTAAATGGCGACTGCTCTATGTAATCACGTGTATGGCAAGGCGTAATCTGCAGATTTGGTCTATATAAAAGGGATGCTGGGATTAATCATCCGTATTGATATGATCTAGTTTTTCAAGGATATCTGTTTGGGAATGGAAAATGACGACAGCTCCATGTATTTTCGTATATCATAATACGTAAACTGCAGAATTGGTTCGGATAAAAGGGATGCTGCGAACAATCATCTGTGAAGATATAATCTGGTTTTTTAAAGATATCTGTTAGTGAATGAGATATGACGACTGCTTTATGTATTCCCGCAGATCGCAAGAGGTAATCTCAAGATTTAGTCCGGTTGAGAGCAATACTGCGAACAATCATTTGTGCGAATATGATCTGGTTTTTAAAGATAATGGTTTGTGAATGTTAAATGACGACTGCTCTATGTAATCACGTGTATGGCAAGGCGTAATCTGCAGATTTGGTCTATATAAAAGGGATGCTGGGATTAATCATCCGTATTGATATGATCTAGTTTTTCAAGGATATCTGTTTGGGAATGGAACATGACGACAGCTCCATGTATTTTCGTATATCATAATACGTAAACTGCAGAATTGGTTCGGATAAAAGGGATGCTGCGAACAATCATCTGTGAAGATATAATCTGGTTTTTTAAAGATATCTGTTTGTGAATGAGATATGACGACTGCTCTATGTTTTCACGCATATCATAAGAAGAAATCTGCAGATTTCGTCCGGTTGAGAGAAATGCTGCGAACAATCATTTGTGCGAATATGATCTGGTTTTTAAAGATATTGGTTTGTGAATGTTAAATGGCGACTGCTCTATGTAATCACGTGTATGGCAAGGCGTAATCTGCAGATTTGGTCTACATAAAAGGGATGCTGGGATTAATCATCCGTATTGATATGATCTAGTTTTTCAAGGATATCTGTTTGGGAATGTAAAATGACGACAGCTCCATGTATTTTCGTATATCATAATACGTAAACTGCAGAATTGGTTTGGATAAAAGGGATGCTGCGAACAATCATCTGTGAAGATATAATCTGGTTTTTTACAGATATTGCTTTATGAATGTAAAATGACGACTGCTCTATGTTTTCACGCATATCATACGAAGACATTTGCAGATTTAGTCCGGTTGAGAGGAATGCTGCGAACAATCATTTGTGCGAATATGATCTGGTTTTTAAAGATATTCGTTTGTGAATGTTAAATGGCGACTGCTCTATGTAATCACGTGTATGGCAAGGCGTAATCTGCAGATTTGGTCTACATAAAAGGGATGCTGGGATTAATCATCCGTATTGATATGATCTGGTTTTTTAAAGATATCTGTTTGTGAATGTAAAATGACGACAGCTCCATGTATTTACGTATATCATAATACGTAAACTGCAGATTTGGTTCGGATAAAAGGGATGCTGCAAACAATCATCTTTGAAGATATAATCTGGTTTTTTAAAGATATCGGTTTGTGAATGAGATATGACGACTGCTCTATGTATTTACGTATATCATAAGACGTAATCTGCAGATTTGGTTGGGATAAAAGGGATGCTGAGAAAAATCATCTGTACAGATATGATCTAGTTTTCAAAATTTATCTGTTTATGAATGAAAAATGACGACTGCTCTATGTATTCACGCATATCACAAGACGAAATCTGCCGATTTTGTCCAAATGAAAGGAATGCTGCAAATAATCGTCCGTGCAAATATGATTTAGTTTTTTGAAGATATTGGTTTGTGAATGTAAAATGACGACTTCTCTATGTTATCACGCATATCATAAGATGAAATCTACAGATTAGGTCCAGATAAAAGAGATGCTGAGAATAATCTTCTGTGCAGGAATAATCTGGTTTTTTAAAGATCTGTTTGTGAATGTAAACTGACGACTGCTCTATGTATTCACGCATATCACAAAACGTAATCTGCAGATTTGGTTCGGATAAAAGGGATGCTGCGACGAATCATCTGTGCAAATATAATCTGGTTTTTTAAAGATATCTGTATGTTAATGAAAAATGACGACTGCTTTATGTATTCACGCATATCATGACATGTAATCTGCAGATTTGGTGTAGATAAAAGGGATGCTGCAAACAATTATCTGTGCAAATATGATTTAGTTTTCAAAATATATCTCTTTATGAATGTAAAATGACGACTGCTCTATGTTATCACGCATATCATCAGACGGAAACTGCAGATTCGGTCTATATCAAAGAGATGCTGAGAATAATCATCTGTACAGAAATGATCTGTTTTCTAAAAGATATCTTGTTGTGAATGTAAAATGACGACTGCTCTATGTATTCACCCGTATCACTAGATGAAATCTGCAGATTTGGTTCGGATAAAAGGGATGCTGAGAATAATCATCTGTACAGATATGATCTAGTTTTCAAAATATATCTGTTTATGAATGAAAAATGACGACTGCTCTATGTATTCACGCATATCACAAGACGAAATCTGCCGATTTTGTCCAAATGAAAGGAATGCTGCAAATAATCGTCCGTGCAAATATGATTTAGTTTTTTGAAGATATTGGTTTGTGAATGTAAAATGACGACTTCTCTATGTTATCACGCATATCATAAGATGAAATCTACAGATTAGGTCCAGATAAAAGAGATGCTGAGAATAATCTTCTGTGCAGGAATAATCTGGTTTTTTAAAGATCTGTTTGTGAATGTAAACTGACGACTGCTCTATGTATTCACGCATATCACAAAACGTAATCTGCAGATTTGGTTCGCATAAAAGGGATGCTGCGACCAATCATCTGTGCAAATATAATCTGGTTTTTTAAAGCTATCTGTATGTGAATGAAAAATGTCGACTGCTTTATGTATTCACGCATATCATGACATGTAATCTGCAGATTTGGTGTAGATAAAAGGGATGCTGCAAACAATTATCTGTGCAAATATGATTTAGTTTTCTAAATATATCTCTTTATGAATGTAAAATGACGACTGCTCTATGTTATCACGCATATCATCAGACGGAAACTGCAGATTCGGTCTATATCAAAGAGATGCTGAGAATAATCATCTGTACAGAAATGATCTGTTTTCTAAAAGATATCTTGTTGTGAATGTAAAATGACGACTGCTCTATGTATTCACCCGTATCACTAGATGAAATCTGCAGATTTGGTTCGGATAAAAGGGATGCTGAGAATAATCATCTGTACAGATATGATCTAGTTTTCAAAATATATCTGTTTATGAATGAAAAATGACGACTGCTCTATGTATTCACCCGTATCACTAGATGAAATCTGCAGATTTGGTTCGGATAAAAGGGATGCTGAGAATAATCATCTGTACAGATATGATCTAGTTTTCAAAATATATCTGTTTATGAATGAAAAATGTCGACTGCTCTATGTATTCACGCATATCACAAGACGAAATCTGCCGATTTTGTCCAAATGAAAGGAATGCTGCAAATAATCGTCCGTGCAAATATGATTTAGTTTTCAAAAGATATCTTGTTGTGAATGTAAAATGACGACTGCTCTATGTATTCACCCGTATCACTAGATGAAATCTGCAGATTTGGTTCGGATAAAAGGGATGCTGAGAATAATCATCTGTACAGATATGATCTAGTTTTCAAAATATATCTGTTTATGAATGAAAAATGACGACTGCTCTATGTATTCACGCATATCACAAGACGAAATCTGCCGATTTTGTCCAAATGAAAGGAATGCTGCAAATAATCGTCCGTGCAAATATGATTTAGTTTTTTGAAGATATTGGTTTGTGAATGTAAAATGACGACTTCTCTATGTTATCACGCATATCATAAGATGAAATCTACAGATTAGGTCCAGATAAAAGAGATGCTGAGAATAATCTTCTGTGCAGGAATAATCTGGTTTTTTAAAGATCTGTTTGTGAATGTAAACTGACGACTGCTCTATGTATTCACGCATATCACAAAACGTAATCTGCAGATTTGGTTCGCATAAAAGGGATGCTACGACCAATCATCTGTGCAAATATAATCTGGTTTTTTAATGATATCTGTATGTGAATGAAAAATGTCGACTGCTTTATGTATTCACGCATATCATGACATGTAATCTGCAGATTTGGTGTAGATAAAAGGGATGCTGCAAACAATTATCTGTGCAAATATGATTTAGTTTTCAAAATATATCTCTTTATGAATGTAAAATGACGACTGCTCTATGTTTTCACGCATATCATCAGACGGAAACTGCAGATTCGGTCTATATCAAAGAGATGCTGAGAATAATCATCTGTACAGAAATGATCTGTTTTCTAAAAGATATCTTGTTGTGAATGTAAAATGACGACTGCTCTATGTATTCACCCGTATCACTAGATGAAATCTGCAGATTTGGTTCGGATAAAAGGGATGCTGAGAATAATCATCTGTACAGATATGATCTAGTTTTCAAAATATATCTGTTTATGAATGAAAAATGACGACTGCTCTATGTATTCACCCGTATCACTAGATGAAATCTGCAGATTTGGTTCGGATAAAAGGGATGCTGCGAACAATCATCTGTGAAGATATAATCTGGTTTTTTAAAGATATCTGTTAGTGAATGAGATATGACGACTGATTTATGTATTCCCGCATATCACAAGAGGTAATCTCAAGATTTAGTCCGGTTGAGAGCAATACTGCGAACAATCATTTGTGCGAATATGATCTGGTTTTTAAAGATATTGGTTTGTGAATGTTAAATGGCGACTGCTCTATGTAATCACGTGTATGGCAAGGCGTAATCTGCAGATTTGGTCTATATAAAAGGGATGCTGGGATTAATCATCTGTATTGATATGATCTAGTTTTTCAAGGATATCTGTTTGGGAATGGAAAATGACGACAGCTCCATGTATTTTCGTATATCATAATACGTAAACTGCAGAATTGGTTCGGATAAAAGGGATGCTGCGAACAATCATCTGTGAAGATATAATCTGGTTTTTTAAAGATATCTGTTTGTGAATGAGATATGACGACTGCTCTATGTTTTCACGCATATCATAAGAAGAAATCTGCAGATTTAGTCCGCTTGAGAGAAATGGTGCGAACAATCTTTTGTGCGAATATGATCTGGTTTTTAAAGATATTGGTTTGTGAATGTAAAATGACGACTGCTCTATGTATTCACCCGTATCGCAAGAAGTCATCTGCAGAGTTGGCCTAGATAAATGGGATGCTGAGAATATTCATCTGTGCGAATATGATCCAGTTTTGTAAAGATATTGGATTGCGAATATAAATTGACGACTGCTCTATTTATTCACGCATATCACAAGACGAAATCTGTAGATTTGGTCCAGATAAAAGGGATGCTGCAAATAATGATCTGTGCGAATATGATCTAGTTTTTTAAAGATATTGGTTTGTGAATGTAAATTGACGACTGCTCTATTTATTCACATGTAGCACAAGACGAAATCTGTAGATTTGGTCTAGATAAAAGGAATGCTGCAAATAATGATCTGTGCGAATATGATCTAGTTTTTTAAAGACATTTGTTTGTGAATGTAAAATGACGACTGCTCTATGTATTCACGCGTATCACATGAAGTCATCTGCAGAGTTGGCCTAGATAAAAGGGATGCTGAGAATAATCATCTGTGCGAATATGATCTAGTTTTTTAAAGATATTGGTTTGTGAATGAAAAATGACGACTGCTCTATGTATTTACGTATATCATAAGGCGTAATCTGCAGATTTGGTTCGGATAAAATGGATGCTGCAAACAATTATCTGTGCAAAGATGATTAAGTTTTTCCAAATATATCTGTTTGTGAATGAAAAATGACGACTGCTCTATGTATTTACGTATATCATAAGACGTAATCTGCAGATTTGGTTGGGATAAAAGGGATGCTGAGAAAAATCATCTGTACAGATATGATCTAGTTTTCAAAATTTATCTGTTTATGAATGAAAAATGACGACTGCTCTATGTATTCACGCATATCACAAGACGAAATCTGCCGATTTTGTCCAAATGAAAGGAATGCTGCAAATAATCGTCCGTGCAAATATGATTTAGTTTTTTGAAGATATTGGTTTGTGAATGTAAAATGACGACTTCTCTATGTTATCACGCATATCATAAGATGAAATCTACAGATTAGGTCCAGATAAAAGAGATGCTGAGAATAATCTTCTGTGCAGGAATAATCTGGTTTTTTAAAGATCTGTTTGTGAATGTAAACTGACGACTGCTCTATGTATTCACGCATATCACAAAACGTAATCTGCAGATTTGGTTCGCATAAAAGGGATGCTGCGACCAATCATCTGTGCAAATATAATCTGGTTTTTTAAAGATATCTGTATGTGAATGAAAAATGTCGACTGCTTTATGTATTCACGCATATCATGACATGTAATCTGCAGATTTGGTGTAGATAAAAGGGATGCTGCAAACAATTATCTGTGCAAATATGATTTAGTTTTCAAAATATATCTCTTTATGAATGTAAAATGACGACTGCTCTATGTTATCACGCATATCATCAGACGGAAACTGCAGATTCGGTCTATATCAAAGAGATGCTGAGAATAATCATCTGTACAGAAATGATCTGTTTTCTAAAAGATATCTCGTTGTGAATGTAAAATGACGACTGCTCTATGTATTCACCCGTATCACTAGATGAAATCTGCAGATTTGGTTCGGATAAAAGGGATGCTGAGAATAATCATCTGTACAGATATGATCTAGTTTTCAAAATATATCTGTTTATGAATGAAAAATGTCGACTGCTCTATGTATTCACCCGTATCACTAGATGAAATCTGCATATTTGGTTCGGATAAAAGGGATGCTGAGAATAATCATCTGTACAGATATGATCTAGTTTTCAAAATATATCTGTTTATGAATGAAAAATGTCGACTGCTCTATGTATTCACGCATATCACAAGACGAAATCTGCCGATTTTGTCCAAATGAAAGGAATGCTGCAAATAATCGTCCGTGCAAATATGATTTAGTTTTTTGGAGATATTGGTTTGTGAATGTAAAATGACGACTTCTCTATGTTATCACGCATATCATAAGATGAAATCTACAGATTAGGTCCAGATAAAAGAGATGCTGAGAATAATCTTCTGTGCAGGAATAATCTGGTTTTTTAAAGATCTGTTTGTGAATGTAAACTGACGACTGCTCTATGTATTCACGCATATCACAAAACGTAATCTGCAGATTTGGTTCGGATAAAAGGGATGCTGCGAACAATCATCTGTGAAGAGATAATCTGGTTTTTTAACGATATCTGTTAGTGAATGAGATATGACGACAGCTTTATGTATTCCCGCATATGACAAGACGTAATCTCAAGATTTAGTCCGGTTGAGAGAAATGCTGCGAACAATCATTTGTGCTAATATAATTTAGTTTTTCAAAGATATTGGTTTGTGAATGTTAAATGACAACTGATCTATGTATTAACCCGTATCACAAGAAGTAATCTGCTGATTTGGTCTACATAAAAGGGTTGCTGGGATTAATCATCCGTATTGATATGATCTAGTTTTTCAAGGATATCTGTTTGGGAATGTAAAATGACGACAGCTCCATGTATTTACGTATATCATAATACGTAAACTGCAGATTTGGTTCGGATAAAAGGGATGCTGCGAACAATCATCTGTGAAGATATAATCTGGTTTTTTAAAGATATCTGTTAGTGAATGAGATATGACGACTGATTTATGTATTCCCGCATATCACAAGAGGTAATCTCAAGATTTAGTCCGGTTGAGAGCAATACTGCGAACAATCATTTGTGCGAATATGATCTGGTTTTTAAAGATATTGGTTTGTGAATGTTAAATGGCGACTGCTCTATGTAATCACGTGTATGGCAAGGCGTAATCTGCAGATTTGGTCTATATAAAAGGGATGCTGGGATTAATCATCTGTATTGATATGATCTAGTTTTTCAAGGATATCTGTTTGGGAATGGAAAATGACGACAGCTCCATGTATTTTCGTATATCATAATACGTAAACTGCAGAATTGGTTCGGATAAAAGGGATGCTGCGAACAATCATCTGTGAAGATATAATCTGGTTTTTTAAAGATATCTGTTTGTGAATGAGATATGACGACTGCTCTATGTTTTCACGCATATCATAAGAAGAAATCTGCAGATTTAGTCCGCTTGAGAGAAATGGTGCGAACAATCTTTTGTGCGAATATGATCTGGTTTTTAAAGATATTGGTTTGTGAATGTAAAATGACGACTGCTCTATGTATTCACCCGTATCGCAAGAAGTCATCTGCAGAGTTGGCCTAGATAAATGGGATGCTGAGAATATTCATCTGTGCGAATATGATCCAGTTTTGTAAAGATATTGGATTGCGAATATAAATTGACGACTGCTCTATTTATTCACGCATATCACAAGACGAAATCTGTAGATTTGGTCCAGATAAAAGGGATGCTGCAAATAATGATCTGTGCGAATATGATCTAGTTTTTTAAAGATATTGGTTTGTGAATGTAAATTGACGACTGCTCTATTTATTCACATGTAGCACAAGACGAAATCTGTAGATTTGGTCTAGATAAAAGGAATGCTGCAAATAATGATCTGTACGAATATGATCTAGTTTTTTAAAGACATTTGTTTGTGAATGTAAAATGACGACTGCTCTATGTATTCACCCGTATCACAAGAAGTAATCTGCAGAGTTGGCCTAGATAAAAGGCATACTGCGATTAATCATCCGCATAGATATGGTCTGGTTTTTTAAAGATATTGGTTTGTGAATGTAAAATGACGACTGCTCTATGTATTCACGCGTATCACATGAAGTCATCTGCAGAGTTGGCCTAGATAAAAGGGATGCTGAGAATAATCATCTGTGCGAATATGATCTAGTTTTTTAAAGATATTGGTTTGTGAATGAAAAATGACGACTGCTCCATGTATTTACGTATATCATAAGGCGTAATCTGCAGATTTGGTTCGGATAAAATGGATGCTGCAAACAATTATCTGTGCAAAGATGATTAAGTTTTTCCAAATATATCTGTTTGTGAATGAAAAATGACGACTGCTCTATGTATTTACGTATATCATAAGACGTAATCTGCAGATTTGGTTGGGATAAAAGGGATGCTGAGAAAAATCATCTGTACAGATATGATCTAGTTTTCAAAATTTATCTGTTTATGAATGAAAAATGACGACTGCTCTATGTATTCACGCATATCACAAGACGAAATCTGCCGATTTTGTCCAAATGAAAGGAATGCTGCAAATAATCGTCCGTGCAAATATGATTTAGTTTTTTGAAGATATTGGTTTGTGAATGTAAAATGACGACTTCTCTATGTTATCACGCATATCATAAGATGAAATCTACAGATTAGGTCCAGATAAAAGAGATGCTGAGAATAATCTTCTGTGCAGGAATAATCTGGTTTTTTAAAGATCTGTTTGTGAATGTAAACTGACGACTGCTCTATGTATTCACGCATATCACAAAACGTAATCTGCAGATTTGGTTCGGATAAAAGGGATGCTGCGACGAATCATCTGTGCAAATATAATCTGGTTTTTTAAAGATATCTGTATGTTAATGAAAAATGACGACTGCTTTATGTATTCACGCATATCATGACATGTAATCTGCAGATTTGGTGTAGATAAAAGGGATGCTGCAAACAATTATCTGTGCAAATATGATTTAGTTTTCAAAATATATCTCTTTATGAATGTAAAATGACGACTGCTCTATGTTATCACGCATATCATCAGACGGAAACTGCAGATTCGGTCTATATCAAAGAGATGCTGAGAATATTCATCTGTACAGAAATGATCTGTTTTCTAAAAGATATCTTGTTGTGAATGTAAAATGACGACTGCTCTATGTATTTACGTATATCATAAGACGTAATCTGCAGATTTGGTTGGGATAAAAGGGATGCTGAGAAAAATCATCTGTACAGATATGATCTAGTTTTCAAAATTTATCTGTTTATGAATGAAAAATGACGACTGCTCTATGTATTCACGCATATCACAAGACGAAATCTGCCGATTTTGTCCAAATGAAAGGAATGCTGCAAATAATCGTCCGTGCAAATATGATTTAGTTTTTTGAAGATATTGGTTTGTGAATGTAAAATGACGACTTCTCTATGTTATCACGCATATCATAAGATGAAATCTACAGATTAGGTCCAGATAAAAGAGATGCTGAGAATAATCTTCTGTGCAGGAATAATCTGGTTTTTTAAAGATCTGTTTGTGAATGTAAACTGACGACTGCTCTATGTATTCACGCATATCACAAAACGTAATCTGCAGATTTGGTTCGGATAAAAGGGATGCTGCGACGAATCATCTGTGCAAATATAATCTGGTTTTTTAAAGATATCTGTATGTTAATGAAAAATGACGACTGCTTTATGTATTCACGCATATCATGACATGTAATCTGCAGATTTGGTGTAGATAAAAGGGATGCTGCAAACAATTATCTGTGCAAATATGATTTAGTTTTCAAAATATATCTCTTTATGAATGTAAAATGACGACTGCTCTATGTTATTACGCATATCATCAGACGGAAACTGCAGATTCGGTCTATATCAAAGAGATGCTGAGAATATTCATCTGTACAGAAATGATCTGTTTTCTAAAAGATATCTTGTTGTGAATGTAAAATGACGACTGCTCTATGTATTCACCCGTATCACTAGATGAAATCTGCAGATTTGGTTCGGATAAAAGGGATGCTGAGAATAATCATCTGTACAGATATGTTCTAGTTTTCAAAATATATCTGTTTATGAATGAAAAATGTCGACTGCTCTGTGTATTCACGCATATCACAAGACGAAATCTGCCGATTTTGTCCAAATGAAAGGAATGCTGCAAATAATCGTCCGTGCAAATATGATTTAGTTTTTTGAAGATATTGGTTTGTGAATGTAAAATGACGACTTCTCTATGTTATCACGCATATCATAAGATGAAATCTACAGATTAGGTCCAGATAAAAGAGATGCTGAGAATAATCTTCTGTGCAGGAATAATCTGGTTTTTTAAAGATCTGTTTGTGAATGTAAACTGACGACTGCTCTATGTATTCACGCATATCACAAAACGTAATCTACAGATTTGGTTCGCATAAAAGGGATGCTGCGACCAATCATCTGTGCAAATATAATCTGGTTTTTTAAAGATATCTGTATGTGAATGAAAAATGTCGACTGCTTTATGTATTCACGCATATCATGACATGTAATCTGCAGATTTGGTGTAGATAAAAGGGATGCTGCAAACAATTATCTGTGCAAATATGATTTAGTTTTCAAAATATATCTCTTTATGAATGTAAAATGACGACTGCTCTATGTTATCACGCATATCATCAGACGGAAACTGCAGATTCGGTCTATATCAAAGAGATGCTGAGAATAATCATCTGTACAGAAATGATCTGTTTTCTAAAAGATATCTTGTTGTGAATGTAAAATGACGACTGCTCTATGTATTCACCCGTATCACTAGATGAAATCTGCTGATTTGGTTCGGATAAAAGGTATGCTGAGAATAATCATCTGTACAGATATGATCTAGTTTTCAAAATATATCTGTTTATGAATGAAAAATGACGACTGCTCTATGTATTCACGCATATCACAAGACGAAATCTGCCGATTTTGTCCAAATGAAAGGAATGCTGCAAATAATCGTCCGTGCAAATATGATTTAGTTTTTTGAAGATATTGGTTTGTGAATGTAAAATGACGACTTCTCTATGTTATCACGCATATCATAAGATGAAATCTACAGATTAGGTCCAGATAAAAGAGATGCTGAGAATAATCTTCTGTGCAGGAATAATCTGGTTTTTTAAAGATCTGTTTGTGAATGTAAACTGACGACTGCTCTATGTATTCACGCATATCACAAAACGTAATCTGCAGATTTGGTTTGCATAAAAGGGATGCTACGACCAATCATCTGTGCAAATATAATCTGGTTTTTTAATGATATCTGTATGTGAATGAAAAATGTCGACTGCTTTATGTATTCACGCATATCATGACATGTAATCTGCAGATTTGGTGTAGATAAAAGGGATGCTGCAAACAATTATCTGTGCAAATATGATTTAGTTTTCAAAATATATCTCTTTATGAATGTAAAATGACGACTGCTCTATGTTATCACGCATATCATCAGACGGAAACTGCAGATTCGGTCTATATCAAAGAGATGCTGAGAATAATCATCTGTACAGAAATGATCTGTTTTCTAAAAGATATCTTGTTGTGAATGTAAAATGACGACTGCTCTATGTATTCACCCGTATCACTAGATGAAATCTGCAGATTTGGTTCGGATAAAAGGGATGCTGAGAATAATCATCTGTACAGATATGATCTAGTTTTCAAAATATATCTGTTTATGAATGAAAAATGACGACTGCTCTATGTATTCACCCGTATCACTAGATGAAATCTGCAGATTTGGTTCGGATAAAAGGGATGCTGAGAATAATCATCTGTACAGATATGATCTAGTTTTCAAAATATATCTGTTTATGAATGAAAAATGTCGACTGCTCTATGTATTCACGCATATCACAAGACGAAATCTGCCGATTTTGTCCAAATGAAAGGAATGCTGCAAATAATCGTCCGTGCAAATATGATTTAGTTTTTTGGAGATATTGGTTTGTGAATGTAAAATGACGACTTCTCTATGTTATCACGCATATCATAAGATGAAATCTACAGATTAGGTCCAGATAAAAGAGATGCTGAGAATAATCTTCTGTGCAGGAATAATCTGGTTTTTTAAAGATCTGTTTGTGAATGTAAACTGACGACTGCTCTATGTATTCACGCATATCACAAAACGTAATCTGCAGATTTGGTTCGCATAAAAGGGATGCTGCGACCAATCATCTGTGCAAATATAATCTGGTTTTTTAAAGATATCTGTATGTGAATGTAGAATGACGACTGCTCTATGTTATCACGCATATCATCAGACGGAAACTGCAGATTCGGTCTATATCAAAGAGATGCTGAGAATAATCATCTGTACAGAAATGATCTGTTTTCTAAAAGATATCTTGTTGTGAATGTAAAATGTCGATAGCTGTAATGGCCGTGTTTCCTCCGACCCCCGCTGTGCCGGCGCGTACTACATGCGGAACTGCCTCCGGGAGTTTGTCTGCCCACAGAGTGCTTCCCGCGGTGAGGTGTACGTGCGGTATGAAGATCTCGCGTTCGTCTTGGTCTGCTCCCCCATAAAAAATGCTGTCCGCTATTCTTAGATGACATCCTTCGGGTATATTTACCTCGCCGCTTCCTTCTAAGGTGACGCTCTGTTTTTCTTCCTGGCACATCCCAGTCCCGTTCATTCTTCCGGCTGTTGAAAATATCCATCGCGCAGGGTTTTGTGTCCTGATTAAGTATTACTCGGGCCCGTGTATCAAGGTTCGTTTGCACAAGTTGTGGGCCCTGTATGATTCCGGATCGGCTTTCAGAGTGCTCTTGCAATCCATCCCACTTTTTAGTTCTTGGTTGGCCTTACATATTCGAACGCGGTGTACTTTTAAACACTCTCCTCTTTCCTCTTTACTCATGAAGAAGTGTTGGTTGTTATCCGGGTTTATTACTAGATAATCGCCCATTGGAACGATTTTTATTGCGGTGTGTCGAGGTAGTTCGAGTGGGTCGAAGACAGGAATTGACACAAGTTCGTACGTCCTGTATACCTGTTCGGTTACTAGCGGAATGTTTACCTGGATTATTAGCTGCCTCTGTAGCAGGTACTTCTCCACAGTGCCGTACTCGCGTATCGTTGCATGGTTTATTGATTCAAACGGTGTCGCTAGTGCCTGTCCTTCCGTTCGTTGGATCCGAGCCAGCGCGTTTCTCATTGTTCTTGTCGACAGCCCATACTCCTTAATCTGCATGATGGTGATTAATCAGCTCGCCAATTCTAAGTTTTCGTTGAGGATTTGGATACTCTCATCAATGGATGGTTCTTGTTCTCCTTCCACTGTGTTAGTTTCATCCTCTTCGTTCAATCCAAGCCTAGTCATCAGTGTGTGTTTTTTGCGTTCTAGAGTATTTCTAGAGTCCTGCCATCAAATATGTGCTCCACTTCATCTGTAATGCGAGGTTCTTATTTTATTCCCCTGGTCGCCATAAGTTCTTTGATTGTGTCAGATTATAATGGTTTTGATTGAATACATATAGTCTAACTATTCTCATCATTACGCGTCGCGTTTTCCGAGTTCTTGTCTACGAAACAAATTCCTATAGCGTCGTCGCTACGCGTTATCATGTAGTGGTCTATATTTTCTTCCACTTCCTCCTTGATCTGGATTACTCCGTCCGATTCGTTCCTCCTTGCGTGTGCTGTTCCCGAAAATGGGTCGTTCATGAGCCCTTCGGTAGTGATCGTATAATTTTTACAGTCGGTAGTTTTGAGGGTCGAGGGTCAGTGGCCGTACTACCTGCGCCTCGGCCGGGATTATTGTTCCGGCGCGTACCTGGTCGGCTGCCAGCGCCCGCTGTTCCGCTATTAGCTTTCCGTACTCGTTTACTCGTTTTTCCCTTAATCGTTTAGCTTCTCGCACTGCAGTGCTGTTTATCTTATCTATTGTTCTTTCTGAGATTGTCTCCCACCTGACTTCGATATGCGTGGCCAACATCTTTTTCTTCACTCTTCCTACTACTCAGAATTTTCTCCGTCGATTCTTGATCGTGCTGGCGTGTATATTCCGCTTTTCGCGAGGTTCGGGGGGTCCGTGTAATTCCATGTCGGTTTTGTTTTTGGTTTTAGCGTGTTTGGTGTTATTCCCGACTATTGACGCCTGTGCCGCTTTTATTATCGTTTCGCGATCCTCCGCCAATTGATATTTTATAAGTCCCAAACAAATTATCAGTTTAGTGTGCGAGCGAGCGAATGAGTCTTTTAACGGTTTTAGCGCGTCGCGCCATTCCAATTCTTCAGTACTTTCGGTTTTTGCTATACTTATTGATTTTAAGTCTGCTTGTTTTAGAAATGGTGTTAGATTGGTGCACAAAATCTCGATGTTGTGTCGTGTCAGGGTCGGCCTGATTCGCGCCTCATCCCGTAGTGGAAGCGCTATATGCGTTTTATTATTTACGTGTATCGACGCTGGAATCCCGACCTGTAATCGCGCGAACATCGGTAATTTTCCCATAATTTTCAATTGTCTTGCCCCTTCATCGCAAGGCTTTCCCTTTGTTGAGCTAAAGTACATGAAGTTGTCTTTCTTTATAAACATTTGTTCTCGGCACGTAATGGCTTCCTCCGAGTTTTGAGTATCTCGTTGGCTTCCATTTTTAATCGTGTTCAGGGGTTCTGCCCCTTCTCCCGGGTCGACGATTTCACTCTCATCGGTCCCCTGTTGCGTTTCCCTAGTGTCGCTCTCTGATTGTACCTCCCCCTCGTTTGAGTCCTGTCGCGTCCCCGTTGTCTCGATTCCGAGTTCCTCCGATCCCAGCTGCTCGTCATCGTTCTCGCCCCTCGCGGGGGTTTGCTTTATCTCCGGGCTTTCTTCCTGACTTTCTCCTGAAATATCTTTTTCTACCCGTTCTTTTGAGCGGCTTTCTTTTGGCCTGCGTTTTTAGATGTTAGGGCTGCTATGGCTTCTTTATATTTTGTCCCCTGTAGTCTTCCGCCTCGACCGCGCGTATGCATTGTGTGCGTTGGCGCTGTGTCTTTACCGCGGGCTGGTTTGCCTCCTGCCGCGTCGTCCGCCGAGTTGTCACACTGTGACTGATGTATATCTTCCGCCGCCACTATATTTATAGCCTTTTCTACCGGGTTTCTTGAAAGCGCGTCAGCTATGTTCGTTTTTCCTGGTTTATAGATTATGTTAAATTCGAATTCCGCGATTAATAATCTCCATCTGTTAACTTGCGAATTCGGGTCCCTATAAGGGCGCAGCCATTGTAGCGCTATATTATCCGTTATGAAGTCAAAACGTCTCCCGAATAGGTACGGCCGGAAATGTTTGATTGCCGATACTAGTGCATTCGCTTCTTTATTACATCCGTCCCATTTCCTTTCCGCCTCTGTCAATGTGCGTGACATATATGCGACCGAGTGTTCTTTTCCCGGTTCTCCATTTAGCAACACTGCTCCGAGTGCATACCCCGATGAGTCAGTTACTAGCGTGAAAGGTTTATTAAAATCCGGGAATGTTAAAATAGGTTCTTTGCACAGTTTATCGCGCAGAATTTCGAACGCCTTCTGTGCTTTTTCGGTCCATACAAATTCTGCGTCGTTTTTCAGCATTTCTGTTAACGGTACTGCTATATTTGCGAATTTGTCAATGAACCTCCTGTAGTAGCCCACAAAGCCCAAGAACTGTTTTATATTCTTTTTATTGCGAGGAGCGGGATATTCTTTTATAACTTCTATTTTCCAAGGGTCTGGTTTTACACCCGCTTCCGAGATTATGTGTCCCAGATACGCTAACTCTTTCTTTAAAAATTCGCATTTATCTGCCTGTAATTTTAATACGTGCTTTCTTAATCTTTCAAACAAGTGCCTGATTCATTCTAAATATTGCTCAAATGAATCCAAATGTACTACTATGTCGTCCATGTAAATGAAGAGTTCGCTACCTGTAAGGCCTGCCAGTGCTATTGCGAGCGCGCGCGAAAATGTCGCCGGCATTGTGCGTAGACCGAAACTGCCGCGCATAAAATAGTATAGTCCGCTCTGCGTAGCAAATGCCGTTTTGTGCCTGTACTCTTCTGCTATTTCTATTTGGTGATAACCCGACTTCAAATCGAAAACCGAAAAATATTTGGCTCCCCCGAGTTGATCGAGAATGTCAAGTATAATTTGCATCGGATATTGGTCATTCAGTGTTCTAGCATCGACAGAAACGACTTACCTTGACGAAGCTGACTTGTAGTAACCGATAGGGTGGCTCGCTCTCGTTCTGGTCCTGTAGCTCGTCTCAAAGGGCACGGAGTTTGAAATGTAATAATTCGTACGCAAGGATTAAGTAATTGAGAGAAATGATTTATTCAACTCGTCAGATTATAAATGGTACAAGATCCTAAAATAAAAGGTACAAGTCCTCGACTGAGTAAAACTCGTGTCTGAGGTAGAAATATGACTATGTCCAAAAACCTGGCGAATGCTCTGACTCTAAGTCCGATTACAGAAAAATAGTTTAAGTCGCGAGTCGGACAGAGCTTCGCCCTACCAATAAGAACTCCGGAATACGAAAGAATGCTTCTCCTTGCTCTCCATTGGTATTTATAGGGATGAGCGTAATGCATAAGCATAGGGAAGGTTCTGGCCAATCAGGATTTAGGGAGGATGTATCTCTCAGTAGGGGTGGGCACCCCTTTTATTAATCAGTGTCCCTCAGTGCGCGGCCCCTAGCCTGGCCAGCTGTAATGGTTTTCTTTATTGTAATTTCCCTCATTGTCGTATCGATTTTCACTTATTTGGGTCGTTTGTCCGAGATTTAATGCCTCCTTATTGTCCGGTAGCTCTGGGGTGTCTCCCCTTGTTTGACCTAGTTTATTCAGGATCGTTGCCCTTTCATCTGCCGCCGCGCGTATCAGTGGCTTGGTTGTTTAGTCGTGCTCTGCGTTGCCGACCGTGGTTGGTTTGTTGGCCTCTGTTATGCCTGCCGTGGAATATTCCCAATTACCGTGATGAGGTCCTTCGTTGGTTGAACGTGCTATCCGCGTGTACATTGACCGGCCAGTCTAGGTCATAGTAGGTTGACGTGACAAATCTCAGGTAGTAGACCTTTCGGTTTGGGCCTCTTTGTGCTGTATACCTGTATCTGTGTATATCTGTGTGTATTTGTGCGTACACATTATTGGCGAATTCCAACAATTAGCGATTACTCAGCTAATCAATACCCTGTCAAAAATATTCACGTAAAATTATACATCAAATTTTACGTATAGATTTTTAACTCTCACATGTAAAATTTTACATGCACAAATAACTTTATGTAAAATTTCATGTAAAATTCTACATATAGATCTTAACGTGCAATTTTATATAAAATTTTATGTAAAATTTTACAATTTTATTGATTTTATGTGAAATTATACATATAAGAGTTTTAAATCTTCACATAAAATTTGATGTAAATATTTTTGATAGGGTATAAATTTAATGTTTTGATAATGTATTATCAGTGGCGATTACTTTATAATCAATCAATATATGATTTATAATTTAATTATGTATAATTATTGGCGATTACTTAGCCAATTAATAAATAACCTAAATTTTAGAAATTGACTATTAGTGGAGATAACACAGCTAATTAATACATAATTCGTATTCTAGTAAAGTACTATGTAAGAATACCTTAGTGAATCAATATATTATCCTAATTTTGTTAATGCATAATTATAATGGCGATTACTTAGACAATAATAAATAATTCAAATTTTAGTAATGTACTATTAATGGAGATAACTCAGTCAATCAATATAAAATTAATGTTTTGATAATGTATTATTAGTGGCGATTACTCAGCCAATCAATATAAACTTAATGTTTTGATAATGTATTATTCATTGCGATTGCTCAGCCAATCAATATAAATTAATTTTTTTAATAATGTATTATTAGTAGCGATTACTTAAGCGATTACTTAAGGAACTGCTGCAGATCATCGTAGCTGAACACGGGAGTGTTTGGTGGGCCTTGGAAGGGCGCGCGGCTGGTCCTCATTGCTAAAGGTAAGGGGGTTCGTCGTCCTCCTATAGGCCTCTAAGCCTCCTGAACACGCGGAGTAAATTGTACGAATTACTGCTACGACCGAGACTGTTGCAAGCGGTGGAAGCCGCCGGAGACCTCTCGGACCGACAGCATGGATTTAGACGAGGACACTCAACAATAGGAGCTATAACACACGTGGTACAGATTGTAGACAAGACAAACGATATATGTCATGGAGCCAGACCACTGGTACTCTTGGCAACGCTGGACGTACGGAACGCTTTCAATTCTGCGAGGTGGACGGACATCTTGGAGGCGTTGGAAACAACCTTTCGGGTGCCTGCCTACCTCATGCGAGTTGTAAAAGACTATTTACGGGACCGGTACCTGGCGTATGAGACATCGGACGGTACTCGACGGAGAAAGTTGACAGCAGGAGTAGCACAGGGCTCAATTCTGGGTCCTGTCTTCTGGAATATACTGTACGACGGACTGTTAAGACTAGACATGCCGGACGACACATGCCTCATCGCATACGCGGACGACGTGGCGGTTGTAATTACGGCACAGGACACCCACCTGGCGCAGCTAAAACTGAACCAGGTGATGAGACGCGTAAGCACATGGATGACGGATCACGGACTTCAACTGGGGCTACAAAAGACTGAGCTACTGCTACTAACAAGGAAACGTATAGACACAATTATACCTATGAATGTGGGGAACGAACAGACGATTACCAGAAACGAAGTAAAGTATCTGGGGGTGACTCTAGATACGAAACTGACTTTCTGGGCACACATACGTAACACTTCAGCTAAAGCAGTAGAGACGACGAAAGCTTTGAGTAGACTCATGGCCAACACGCGAGGACCAAAACCGAGTATACGGCGACTTCTTATGAGCGTCACCCACTCGATCATGCTCTACGGAGCAGAGGTATGGACGGATACATTGCAGGTAAAGAAACGGGCAAAGGCTATGACGAGCGTTCAACGAACCGGGGCACTAAGAATCGCGTACGCGTACCGGACCGTATCTGAAAACGCGATCTTCGTGATAGCGGGCGTAATCCCGATAGATCACCTCGCGCGTGAGCGGAGACGCTTATACGTACGGAGTTCGAACGCTGGGAGGGCAGACGCTGCGACAGAAGAACGGACGAGGACGATGGAAGAATGGCAGACGAGATGGACGACAAACGGACAAGGTCGGTGGACGCACAGATTGATACCGGAGGTAGGACCTTGGAAAGATAGGAACCACGGCGACGTGGACTTCTACCTCACCCAACTACTGTCGGGACACGGGTACTTTCGAAAGTACTTATACAGAATGAACAGAGTGACCACACCGGAATGTACGTACTGCGGACAGGCTTGGGACGACGCGGAGCACACATTTTTCGGGTGCAGCCGCTGGATCGAGCAGCGACAGAGACTTGAGACATTACTAGGAACGACGATCACTCCAGACAACGTAACGAAACTGATGATAACCAGCGAAGACGCGTGGAGAAGCATTGCGTCATACGTTGGTAGTATCTTGCGAGGTAAGAAAGAGGATGGATGTTTAGATAATTAAGCGAGGGCGGGAGTGGAAGAATATAAGCGTAGCTATGAATGACTGGAAGTAAGGAATGAATGCGCAAAGTAAGCACAAAGGACAGCGGCCCAGTTCGAAGTAATGTGATAAACCGTACCGGGCTGGTGTCGGGCGTACAGGGAGATATGTGTTTAGTGGGTAGGGGTGGCTGCCGCCGCCGAGTCCTACACTTGGAGTTCTCGCAAGGGAACACCAGTCAGTCCGTTACAAGGATTCACAGGCTCCTACCAAAAAAAAAAAAAAAAAAAAAAACATAAGTTAGATTTTAGTTATGTACTTTTAGTAAAGATACCTCAGCCAATCAATATATAATTTAAATTTTGGTAATATACTATTAGTAGAGATGACGCAGATTTCAGTAGTGTACTAATAGTGAAGAGTTCTCAGCAAATCAATTTATAATTTCTACTTTAGTATTGTTGTAATAGTAGTGATTACTCAATCAATCAAAAGATAATTAATATTTAATACGAAATATTAAAACGAATAAAACTCGGCGTGACGTCGCGAAGAACATGGCGCACCGCACACGACATACACGTGGTTTGACGGTTAGATACCACGAAATTACAATGCGAAGCACACACATACACAATTTCGAGGCGAATAAATGCGATTTGAATGTAGGCAAGAATGCCTGGCAGTCTTTAGGAGACAGAACGATTCGGTATGAGCAAGTATGCTCGGCAGTCTCTTGGAGACAGAACGATTCGATATGAGCAAGTATGCTCGGCAGTCTCTAGGAGACAGAGTGATTCGATATGAGCAAGTATGCTCGGCAGTCTCTAGGAGACAGAGTCGCGAGGGAGCTCCGCAAGCTTCGAATGATAGTCGGTGACTGACGGACAAGCCGCGCGAATGAGCGGGAGAGTCCCGCTCAAGATGGCGGAGGCAGCAACGCGCGGTGGTGCCACCGCGCTAGACTCAGTAGGCACATACATACACAAACACTCATTCGGTGCGCGCGCAGGCGCAAAACGTAATATGTACACGTTCAATACTGAGTTGCGACGCAACAGACTATGTTTTTTGTGTAAATTTTTATTTCGTCGTTTAATTTTCGTTATTTACATTCGTTATTTGTAATATTTTTATTATTTTTATATGCAGATTCATCATTTAAAAATTTTTAATTTCTCTTTCGATGTTGTTCTTGATAATGCAACATATAAATGACGGTGCCTAAATACTGGAGTGGATAAATATAAACCAACTTTATCAAACGATTGGCCTTGAAATTTATTTACTGTCATAGCAAAGCTAAGTCTTATTGGAAATTGCCTTCTAACCATACCAAATGGTATTTCATCTAGTGATGAAGCTAAATCGATACGAGGCAATAATACTTGTTTACCGAAATATTTTCGAGTAATAATTTCTGCTGTAAGAACATATTGTTTTATATCTTTAATTATCAATCTTGTACTATTACAAAGACCACCATCAATGTCTAAATTTCTTAAGCAACTAATTATTGCACTTTTTTTAATATTAATTTATGTAGTGGCAATCCATTAGGTGTTAATGAATCCAAAAATTCTGTCCAAAATTTTATGTCTAAAAATTTCTGTCATTAAATCATTTTCACGAATAAATTGTTTTGGTATTTCTCTTATATTATTTTGTAATTGATATTTAGTCATATTTTTGTTTTCACCTATGGCAAGTAACCAATTTTTAAATTTATTATCTGGATTCTGTAATAGTAGATTCTCACTCAATGATAGTCTTGAAAATTTTGACCATAAAAAAACCCTTTTTACACATGTTTCAAGGATTTTTGTTCTGTTTCTATGCCGTACTGCAGCCAGGGTTTGTCTAAAGTCAGCAGATGTTACAATAACTTTTCCTGCAAAAGGAAGGTCATTTTTACATATTTCACGAGAACATTTTGTTGTAATATGTGAATTTATACAGCCGTAATACATAAAACTCGTACTCGTCGCGCCATCTCCTAGTTGACGACGATTTCGTGCAACGAGACAAGCTCGAGCAAACGCGAGCATAGTGCGCATGCCTTGCATATATACTCTAAGCGCATACTATACTGTATACTCGGCTCCGTGGAGTCAGACTATGCGACACTGTACTATACTCTCTCTCTCTTGCCTGTTAGACTCCGAGCTGAACGGATGTAAAACCGACTCGTGGCTTATGCCACTTACTTTCAACAATATATTTACAATTATTATTAACCTCACAGTGTCTTTATTTATCCACCACTCCAACACATTTATCAATTGCTTCAAAAGCATTCTTTGGAACGATTGATATTTCATCCTAAATTATAATTTTTACATTTTTAATATGTTCACCATATTTTGAATTAGGACAAATATTATACGTTGTTTGTTCATTAATATTTAATGGTTATTTGGAAATACTATGGACAGTTTTTCCATTAATTAATAAATTAGCAGCAATGCCAGTCCAGGCCATTGTAATGAACGGCATATTGAAATTAAATATTTAATCATCACGTTATGTAAATAACTTTTACCATTACCACCGACACCATCGATAAACTGATATTTATTTCCTATACTGTTAATTGTAGCATTAATGATCAGATCATAATTTTTTTTTTGATGGGTAGACAAAGAACTATTTAATCTAAATTTTCACCATCTTTACATACTTGTAATACATTATTATATTCTTCATCATCGTAATTATTTTCTATACTAGATATATGGAAATCATTTAATCTCAACCCATGTAATAATAAAATACTTTCTATGCTTTTCAAAGCTCATTGTTCTGCTTGAATTTTTGGTAGTTTCGGGTCCATAAAATGACATTTATATTTATCGTATAATTCTAACGAATTAATAGGTCTTTGAAATACAAGACTGTATGTAAATAATTCACACATGGATTTTGAAAACTTAAATACTGCAGCTTCTGCCAAACATTTATTTAATTCTTTATCAGTACTAATAATACCTCTTGATATACAAGGATTCCCATATTTATCATAAATAATTGCATCTACAGTATGTATATGCGCAAATGATTCTGCACCACGTACATGTAATAATAAAAGTCAGTAGTACCCAGGCACCATGGAGAAAGTAAACAAAACCGACCTTGACCGCCCCCCTCACCCGAACCAGTAAGAGGTCAAGGTCAAGGTCAAGATTGTTTACTTCGCATGGTGCCATTTGTACTTTGGATGAAGTCCCTCACTCTGCCTCTTTCTATACAAAGTGCCTTTGATTTTTCGAGATACATTGGAGAGAACCTTTCCCCCTTTTCTTTCTATTCAAAGTGCCTCTGCAAAGGAGCGTGCAACTATCTACAACAGAATTGGGCCCGAAGGCAAGAAGCAGCAGAAAAGCAGTACAAAAAATGATGGATCAGCGGAGTTGTCAACTGAACTCACCAGAGAGGGAAAGAGAGAGAGAGAGAGAGAGAGAGAGAGAGAGAGAGAGAGAGAGAGAGAGAGAGAGAGAGATTTTGCTAGTTCGTACGGGTCGCCAGAACCGCTGTACCTGAATCTAAAGATCAACGACGCCGACGACGAAGATATTGAGCAAATTTGGCAAGCCCGGGAACAAGAAGAAAATGCTGCGCGGATAATGGCCAGACAGGCGGAGGCTCAGGCCGAAGATGAAGCGGGAGAGGAGGAAGCAGCGCGAATCCAGCTTTTACGCGATGCTGAAGATGATGTTGAAGACCAAATGGAGGAGGAGAAGGAAGAAAATCAGAGTGACCAAGAAGAGGAGGAGGCAGAGGACGAGGAAATGGCTGACGACTCCGGTGTTGATAGCGTCGACAGCGACGTCGAGCCAAGGCACCGAGGAAACAGCAGTAGCAGCAACAGCAGCATCAGTAGTAGTGATCGCGAAGCAGACGAACCATATGATCCTGCAAGGGATCCGGAACGAGAAGCTCGCCTGCATCGGCTTCTTGTAGCCCGTAAACACCTGTGACGTGTAAAGCAGCGTCTGCTTCAGCTTGAACGTCGGCGAAAAGTCAACAGAATGCAGCAGAAAATCAGACGTGTGCGGGAGCGCCGAATCGCGTACATGGCTGAACTAACTCGTGCTGAGCGACGCAACTTACCGGCACCTCGTGTAGAGCTTCCGTGCAAAAATCAAGATTTTTGCTTCGGCTGTAGACGGTTTTTTTTTGGTGAAACGCGTGCGGTGGTGGTGGTGTTGTGATCTGTGCGGGCTCTGGCTATGTCCAGATTGCAACACAGATCCACTACATTGCCAACGGGACGAGTTTAGAACAGTGAAAAAAAAGAAAGATTTTTTAGTGTATAAGTTTTAGTGCATAAGTTTAATTTTAAATACTTTCAAAACTCGCGTGTGCCTGTGTAGAAAAATTATCGGATACAAACTACATAGAAAGGTAAAAATTTCATTTATTAATACAGGGTGATTCTAAAACAATACAACATTTTGGTACCACCGTAATCAGCGTGAAAAACTGAGTCTATGGGAATTGGTCCAAAAAATTTTCCTCGACTTTTCAATTTCCCAGTCAGAAAAAGAAAATCCCCCCACGACTGCGCCAGGCGGAGAAGCGCGTGAGGGGAAGTGAGCGCGGCGGCTGCCGCGGCGCCGCCCGGTGACGAGTGAGGGAAACCGTTGCTAAGGAGGTCGACGAAGGCAGCGCGAGAAAAAGGGGAAGCGGACGCGACTTAAACTATTTCCGCAGAATCTGATGATCGGCTTGCGCCGAAAACCAATGTTCCATGAGCAAAATCTTTGCGATTTGAGAAAAGCTAGGAGGTGCGTAGCCCAACGCTGATCGAAACGTAACCCATTTACAGGTTATCTAGCTCTTGCATTTTAATTTCAAATGAGTTTGTGCTTCGACGCACAGCCCGAATTTGGTCGGTACAGCTGATTACGAGATTTCGAGAGCTAGGCGCAAAAAATTTTCGAACGAGAGACCGCTTTTATAGCACAGAACGTGCTTCCTTCTTTTTTCATTGCGTGAGCTGTGATTAGAAATATTTTGTGTGTACGACTGTACAAGCATGCTTCCGCTTGCCTTCACCGCAAGGGCGTAAGGTTTTAGAATAGAATAAAAAGGCGTTTTAGCAGAATATCCTAACTTTATACCAGACTTTTCCATATCACAGAATATTCCATAACCTAATTCCTTTTCCTTCATTTCCGTATTCCCTCGATGGCCTGGGCATTCTCCGATCACAGTAAATTAAAAGCAGCAAAAAACTCTATTCTGATGCCAACTTTTAAGGCTTTCTTTAAAGAAAATTTGATAGGAAAAATTGTCAAAGAAAGTATCAGTTGTTATTACTCAGTATCTGTTTATTACTAAGAAACTTATTGTGCTTTTAATGGTTCCACGGCGAAGTGGCGCGTTGTGCACACGCGTACACAGCTACTCTGCCTTACATACGTGTTTTTTCTTTTGTCGATTACAATTGTTTGTAACACATTTTTTAAACAAATAACCCAAAATGTCGTAATTTTGCGGAACTGAATGCGGATATCGATTCTACGGGCAAAAAAACACGATAAAAACCTCTGCAACGTTTTTTTGTCAGAGTTCAATTTCTTAGTGTAAAATACCTATAAACAATCGTACTCTGGGAAGGGGGCATTGACCATGCCAAATACCATGCAAAATATGGCAGAGATATCAAGAAACGAACTGTGCCATCCTTTGCATAACCAAAAATAAAAGTACCCGTGTTTTTTCTTTTGTCGATTACAATTGTTTGTAACAAATTATTTAAACAAATAACCTAAAATGTCGTAATTTTGCAAAACTGAATGCGGATATCGATTCTACGAGCAAAAACGCGACAAAAACCTCTGTAACGTTTTTTTGTCAGAGTTCAATTTATTATTCTAAAACAGGAACAAACTTTTCACATGTAAATCATGCTTCTCATCCGTCTTAGATGTAGACCTGCGGAATACCGTAGTGTTGCATGCTACAATTGGATGAGCTTATTCACAAAGCCCACCACAAAGCTTAGTCACAAGACCCTTCACAAAGCGGAGAGTGTGTTGCTGGCTCGAGGAGCTGGCAAGTAGTGAGGCGATGAGCATAGAGCGCCGCTGGGCTCAGCGGCGGGTCAAGTGGTTGAGATGGCTTAAGATCTTGGGGTGCTGTGGCGCCATCGGACAGAACTCGATGGCGCATGATATAGCTAATATTCCAACATTAAAGTATTCGTAGACGGTAGCACTTTAGACAGTGCTGCCAAACTATTTTAGATTTTAAGGTTAGATACACAGAAATAAATCTAAGGCACGCGTAGAATAACAAAAAAATTTGGCGTGATTTCATGTTAAACGCCATACAAGTCACAACTTGCACAAAGACAAAAGTCGAAAGTCAAAGCAATACCAAGAATCGCGGGAACGCAAACACGTGCGGAGGAATTCTCGAGAACACGAGTCAAGCATAAGGGGGTTGCTAAGCAACCAAAAGCAACACATGCTTATGTGTTGTTTACAGACAAGAACATCTTCACGCTGGAGGAAACGGGACATCTCCTGAACACTCTACACGCTGCAAACGACAATGTGGTAGGGTTAAGAGGACCCATAATCCACGCTGACGAAAGAGAAAGGACAAGTGCTACAAAACGCTTAAGAAACCCCCACGAAAGTCCAAGGATGGAAACTCTGTTAGAGCTGTTCAAGGAAAATACAAAAGCTCAGCTGAGCCTAACAGAAAAGCTCGTGGAGACAAACAAGACTTTGTCGAATCTGACGACTGTGATTCGAGGAGAGATGAACGGGCTCCCTCAGTCAGTTGATAGATTGCTGCTCAGGGAGCACCAAGAGCCCAATCAGCCTTCAGAAAACTCTGGAATGGATGACCATGGTAACGACTGGTTTTGAGGGACAAATCCGTTCGAACGCAAGGCACCAAGATCTGCACCCGCAGATTTATCCAAGTCAAAGAATACGGCAACGACTCTCAGCCTTGGAAAGCCCAAGATACTGAGTAACGTAAAGATGCCTGGATCACGCATTCTGATGAACAAAAATCTCAATCAGAAAGACATGAATGCTGAAAATTCAGAGACTCCAAGAACAGGGAAAGGAGCAACAAGCAGAAACTTCTTTGGAGTTTCTGCCACGCTTCGGCATGACAGCTACGGCCAGGACGAAGAGTATTGGGATGCAGAGAACCCAAGCTGGAATCTGCACGGAACCAAAACCAGGCGTACCGTCTCACCTTACAAGGACAGGCGTAAGGAAAACCACGAAAAATTGGGTAGAGGTTATGAGTATGTCGAAAACTATCTAAGTAATCCCAGATCTATTATTACACGTGAAGAATAAACACGGTTGAACTTAAACAAGTCATTAAACTCAAGTAGCATGCTGAGAGATTCTAACTCTAACCATACGAAAATGAAATAAGCAAACAACGCAAACATACAAGCTTAAAGAAAATTCGCAATATGCTCCGGTTGAAGACTTCTTGTTTTCAGAACTAAAGTCGCGAAAACTGTTTCGAACTTTAAGTTTTTGAAAACCAATTGATTGATTTTTTATTTTCTTGTAATTGTTTTAAAATATAAAGCGACAAAAATGCGTTCAAGTTAGCCCCCCTCTCCCCTATAGTTCCGCTATTTTCGTTTTAAAAAAATCTGAATAAAAATGGAAAAATATCTCATTATTCAACTCGGCATTACTTAAAAAACCTATAAAAAATAAAAATAATGAGTGATACATTGTTTGATTATGATATTTAAAGAAATTCCACTTCTGTTATGATGCTTGAATTCCGCCGAGCTATTATAGTGCACATATACGTAGCGGGACCCGAATTCGCGAGTTAACAGATGGAGATTATTACTCGCGGAATTCGAATTTAACATAATCTATAAACCAGGAAAAACGAACATAGCTGACGCGCTTTCAAGAAACCCGGTAGAAAAGGCTATAAATATAGTGGCGGCGGAAGATATACATCAGTCACAGTGTGACAACTCGGCGGACGACGCGGCAGGAGGCAAACCAGCCCGCGGTAAAGACACAGCGCCAACGCACACAATGCATACGCGCGGTCGAGGCGGAAGACTACAGGGGACAAAATATAAACAATCCATAGCAGCCCTAGCACCAAGAAAACGCAGGCCAAAAGAAAACTGCTCAAAAGAACGGGTAGAAAAAGATATTTCAGGAGAAAGTCAGGAAGAAAGCCCGGAGATAAAGCAAACCACCGCGACGGGTCAGAACGGCGACGAGCAGCTGGGATCGGAGGAACTCGGAATCAAGACAACGGAGACGTGACAGGACTCAAACGAGGGGGAGGTACAATCGGAAAGCGACATTAGGGAACGCAACAGTATATACAGACAACTTCATGTACTTTATCTCAACAAAGGGAGAGCCTTGCGATGAAGAGGCAAGACAATTGAAAATTATGGGAAAATTACCGATGTTCGCACGATTACAGGTCGGGATTCCAACGGCGATACGCGTAAATAATAAAACGCATATAGCGCTTCCACTACGAGATGAGCCGCGAATCGGACCAACCCTGTCACGACACAACATCGAGATCGTGTGCACCAATCTGACACCATTTCTAAAACAAGCAGATTTAAAATCAATAAGTATAGCAAAAACCGAAAGAATCGAAGAATTGGAATGGCGCGACGCGATAAAACCGTTCAAAGACTCATTCGCTCGCTCGCACACTAAACTGATAATTTGTTTGGGACTTATAAAATATCAATTGGCGGAGGAACGCGAAACGATAATAAAAGCGGCACAGGCGTCAATAGTCGGGAATAACACCAAACACGCTAAAACCAAAAACAAAACCAACATGGAATTACACGGACCCCCCGAACCTCGCGAAAAGCGGAATATACACGCCAGCGCAAATACAAGCACTGCGACATCATTTAATGTTCCCGGTCAAAAAGCTAGCAGTGCTTAATTCAATCGCGATGAGCATGTCGGGCAGAAGCTCTAGAATGGACGGACTATCAGTCACGAGATTGTTCGATGAGAACGCTATGGCGAGACTCGCAGAATCAACATGGGGTAGAATATGGGGAAAGTTTTTGACGTTCGGCTCGGCTTCGGCTGGGATAATTGGCTTGTTTATGATATCGAGACTCATTAAATTCGTGGCTGACACAATAATTCACGGTTATGCTCTACATTCTATATACGGATTCTCAATTTACATTTTAGTAAGTTTCTGGAACTCGGTAACACAATTACTGTTGCATTTGGGATCGCGAAAGGAGAAATCAGAAAAACAAGGCGAAGAGGGGAAAAAGGACCAGGAACCTCACCCGCAGCCGAACGAATATCAAACACAGGCCCCGCCCCATCCGAAGGACGACGGCATCGCTTCCGCAGCGATTTTGACCGAGGGGGGAGAGCAACCATTACGGTATCAAGTGGTAGCGAACCAATTATACCCTGTGCAACCAAACGCCAAAGGTGTATTTCCACCGCGAAAGAGTTTTAAACGCTCATTCGAGACAGAAGTCTAATTAAACAAAAAATTCCTGTTCTCAACAACGCTGTTATAATTGTACAATGTTGTTATATTGACAAAGCAAAGAAAATATTAGTAAATCAATTAATCAAATTCAGAAAAGAAATTACGTGGTCAGCACAAAGACGCGGTGATTCGGAGAACGAATACGGCGCGCGAGTAGCGGAACTCCTCCTCGCCTACAACAGTAAGGGCAATTTAGCAAAAGCAGAAGTATTCGAAATCACTGATTCACCCGAAGATAGAGAAAGATTGGCTATTTATTCGTTCTTGAAGGGAATCCGTGGGAAAGTTATGTGCGAACTCGCGGTTTATAAAGACTTAACACGCGCGAGAAGACACGCACAACAGATCGCGCGTCGCCTGGAAGATATTAAACAAATCAAAAAAACTATGATCATCTTTGTCTAGAAATAGCAACTAAGCAAGGATTGAACCTTCGAGAACAATAAAAAGCCAATGGACTACTACTCAGTCTGTAACGCGTTGGAAGGCTTGTACTCATTCCAAACCAAAGCAGGAGTACACGGATACTACACTAACGATCACAAAAAACTATTTTGTCAACTCTGCTATCATCAACTTGTACAAGACACTCGGGGCGATTACGTCAGATTTCTAGACACGCATATACTATCGAAGATCACGTTACCGATTTGCAACATGTGCAACATCTGCGGGGCGACACTGCTTGAGGTAGCGCCAGCTCGTGAGTGCGAAAAATGTCACAAGATTTATACCGGGCAGGCAGCAATCAGGAGGCCGACCGCCTCACATTTCGTGATCGGTTTTGTAAAACTGAATCCGAACTAATTAGAAATTACGAACGTGTTAGCTACCAATACGGAATAAATTTTCTCTGCGGACGGTGCTATTCGGAAACGGCGTTCGAATTGCGAAATTTAGCATCACTCAATGTCACTCGGACGGTGGACGAACTCCGGAACGAAATCCCGCCCATCTGGTGTTGATACTGCAAGAAAATCATCGGATTCGATAGATGCCATTTAGATCAGGCGATCAAGAATCGACGGAGAAAATTCTCAGTAGTAGGAAGAGTGAAGGAAAAGGTGTTGGCCACGCATGTCGGAGTCAGGTGCGAGTCAATCTCAGAAAGAACAATAGATAAGATAAACAGCACTGCAATGCGAGAAGCTAAACGATTAAGGGAAAAACGAGTAAACGAGTACGGAAAGCTAATAGCGGAACAGCGGGCGCTGGCAGCCGACCAGGTACGCGCCGGAACAATAATCCCGGCCGAGGCGCAGGTAGTACGGCCACTGACCCTCGACCCTCAAAACTACCGACTGTAAAAATTATACGATCAGTACCGAAGGGCTCATGAACGACCCACTTTCGGGAACAGCACACGCAAGGGGGAACCAATCGGACGGAGTAATCGAGATCAAGGAGGAAGTCGAAGAAAATATAGACCACTACATGATAACGCGTAGCGACGACGCTATAGGAATTTGTTTCGTAGACAAGAACTCGGAAAACGCGACGCGTAATGATGAGAATAGTTAGACTATATGTATTCAATCAAAACCATTATAATCTGACACAATCAAAGAACTTATGACCACCAGCGGAATAAAATAAGAACCTCGCATTACAGATGAAGTGGAGCACATGTTTGATGGCAGGACTCTAGAAATACTCTAGAACGCAAAAAACACACGCTGATGACTAGGCTTGGATTGAACGAAGAGGATGAAACTAACACAGTGGAAGGAGAACAAGAACCATCCATTGATGAGGTATCCAAATCCTCAACGAAAACTTAGAATTGGTGAGCAGATTAATCACCATCATGCAGATTAAGGAGTATGGGCTGTCGACAAGAACAATGAGAAACGCGCTGGCTCGGATCCAACGAACGGAGGGATAGGCACAGGCGACACCGTTTGAATCAATAAACCATGCAACGATACGCGAGTACGGCACTGTGGAGATGTACCTGCTACAGAGGCAGCTAATAATCCAGGTAAATATTCCGCTAGTAACCGAACAGGTATACAGGACCTACGAACTTGTGACAATTCCTGTCTTCGACCCACTCGAACTACCTCGACACACCGCAATAAAAATCGTCCCAATGGGCGATTATCCAGTAATAAACCCGGATAACAACGAACACTTCTTCATGAGCAAGGAGAAAATAGGAGAGTGTTTGAAAGTACACCGCGTTCGAATATGTAAGGCCAATCAAGAACTGAAAAGGGGGATGTATTGCGAGAGCACTCTGAGAGCGGATCCGGAATCATACAGGGCCCACAACTTGTGCAAACGAACCTTGATACACGGGTCTGAGTATTACTTTATCAGGACACAAAACCCTGCGCAATGGATATTTTCAACAGCCGGAAGAATGAACGGGACTGTGATGTGCCAGGAAGAAAAACAGAGCGTCACCTTAGAATGAAGCGGCGAGGTAAATATACCCGAAGGATGTCATCTTAGAATAGCGGACAGCATTTTTATGGGGGAGCAGACCAAGATGAACGCGAGATCTTCATACCGCACGTACACCTCACCGCGGCAAGCACCCTGTGGGCAGACAAACGCCCGGAGACAATTCCGCAGGTAGCACGCACCGGCACATAGTGGAAGAAAATGGACAAAATTCGAGCCACGCGCCATTTTTAATCGTAGAGCCATGATTTTTTTTAAATTCTTTAAAAAAGCATCAAGTTTAAGCTACAGGTGCGGAAATTATTGTATCACCTTCCCCTAAACCCATGCGACCCCTAGAAGCCACCCCTACCAAACCACAAGCAGGCTAACTAACCTAACCCTGGGAACAGCGAGTTAAATCGCTTTATTTTTTCTTAAAATAATAAAGCCCAAACTAATCATAAACTTGATGCTTGTTTAAAGAGTTTAAAAAAAATTATGGCTCTACGATTAAAAATGACGCGTGGCTCGAATTTTATCAATTTTTTCCCACTGCGCGGCACGACGGGGGTCGGAGGAAACACGACCATTACTATTATGACGGTAATAATCGGTATATTCGGAACGTTGGTGAGTCTCTTAATCGTAGTAGGGATCCGAAACTTAAAAGGACGGAATAGACGAGAAGAGCCGGAGGCAATTTACGTGCCTCTGAGAGGATTAGACCCAACGATCAGGTGCGAATTCCATGGGCACGCGAGGGCTGAAAAAGTTTATGATGTACCGAGAGTGCCAGCAATGCAGGTCCGAGAAAACGCACTGTCAGCAATAATCGAGGAGAGCACAGAGTCTGGATAATCGAATAAGAGAAAAACAAACAATCACGAGTCGGCAGGTAGAGAGAATGCAACTAAATAAAGTCTAAACACCGATACGCGACTACCCGCAGAGAAATTAAGCATTTAAAAATGCATATCATAACAAATAAATAAAATCTATAATCATGTGTGGACACTATATTCATGTCTGAAACTATATAATCCTTGTGTGAACAAACTTATAACTAATACCAGCATAAGACAGGGAGCAACTCTCTAACTATGCATATATATATATATATCTAACCAAAACAAAACATATTTAATCATATGTGCGACCATATAATCAACGAGTGTGAACATAACGAAAAGAAATAAAAAGATTTTGGTTGCAAGGTTAATTTTTTTTTTAATGCTGACAAAAACAAACTAGTTTTAGAGATCTTAGGGACACTTAAGATAAAACTAACCGACATAAATTAATTCATCTACAAATAACTTAGGTTGTAAAATTTACATGACAAAGATTTTTCTAACATTATTAGGAATTAAGTCTAAAACTATGTAGAAGTACGAACTATTCGATTATAAGTGCCAAGAAAGTTTTAGGATAAATCAAGAGGAATGTACGTTTTAAGTCATATTAGGCTAAAACTATATTTAAGAATTTGTGTGAATCAAGCGACTAGGAGACGGGCCAAGATAAACAAAATAACATCCGCACTCATCCACTTCGCGCGTCGCCTACTCGCTTGAGATATAAAATAATCCAAACAAAAAAATTATAACTCTAGAAATATTAATATAAGGAAATAGTTAGTAAAAAGATGTAAACCGGCAGCAAGAAAAGCGGGGACGAGACTTCTCGACTCGAGAAGGCTCTTACTGTTTCATTGCCCAAGGGAAAAGTAAAATCGATGTATGTGACAAAAAAAAAAAAAAAAATAAAGAAAAGGGCACTTTCCCACTAAAAAAAACGAATAATAACCGGAACATCATTTATCGGACCGGGTGTATCCCTAAAGGATAGTCGAGTTTGGGGAGGAGGGGATACGGAAAACAAGACTAACAGACGAAAAAATTCCTTTTCAATACGTATATATTTATTTATTCATTTGTTTATTTATACATCAACGGACAGGAGTACTATAACGAAAATATAAAAAAGCACGCAGAACAAATACATTATGGTCACACGCAGAACGCAATTACAAAAATCTCAAAACAAGTCGGCGTCCCTCGTCACTGGACAGCACTTGCGACCGGGAATGCGGATCAAATTCTGTAAACAAGCCAAGAAATTTTTTTTTATTAAACAGAATCATCGAAACAGCGGACACAAAATAGAGAAAAACTTACGCCCTTGCCCCGGAGACGCATCATGTGGGGTGAATGATCAAGGCGGCAACGGCAGATCGAGCAGATCCTCCAGGCCGCGTGAACCTCCCAGGACTCATGGTGACATTCAATCCAAGAGTCAGGGAAGGAGTCCCGAACAACAGGGGACCGGGAATCGAAGACGAACTGCAAAAGAAAAATAAGATTAAACATACCAAACGACAATGAGAGGGCTTTTTATACATACACACAAAAAACCACTACGTCTTACCCTGTCATAATCACGGTAGTACTCCTGCTCAATGGTCGGAGTGTGGTGCGGCTGACGGCATAAGGGGCAAAAAGACCCCATGTCAATCCACCAGGGAGTCTGGGTATGGCAAGGTAGAGTGAACAAAGGGGACTCTTCCTCCGAGAAGTCCTCAAAATCAGAAGCCGGAGAGGGCGGTGGCGTAACAGGGCGTAACGATCGGCCTACAAAAAAGAAAAAACAAAAAGGAGGAATTAAGACCCAAAAAGGGAATATTACACATTGGGTAATTTAAACAAAAAAAAAACTTACCCAACCAACAGGCTTTGATGGGACCCAGGCAGGACGATGTCAACTAAGGGCATGAACCACTGGATCGAAGATCGGAACCAGAGTAGAGATCACGGCCCGCGCAAACCGAACCAGGACACCAGAACAAAGCACTACAGAGACGAACATCTCGAACAGGTTGGACGATCACGGAGGAGCAGAAGGCGAGAAACTGAGTGCGGAATGAGCAGTCCGGGGTCCTTTTAAAGGGACACAGGTAGGCGAACCTCGAGAAGGACCGAGGAGACGAAGAAAAGTAAGAAACCAATCGGGTGACAAATTTTCCGAGTAGATCCAAAGGAAGGGACTCACCCCCGCAAAGAGAACCAATTAGAGGAAAACGGCACGGCCAAGAAGTGAGAACAAGAAGGTACGCCCACCGCAACGACCAAAGATCGGAGAGGGAGAGACCCCGTGACAATGCGACCGACCGCATAGGATAACCATCAACACGCTGAACGGACCTCGGACACCAAAATCAAGATCAACACGACTCAAGAATCACACATTGTAAATAAAAAAGGGGGGGGAACCAAAAACACGGCGAACGACGATTTTGTATAAATATATGAACTTACCTACTCCCGCTTTTTATCCTTAAATCTTCTCATCCCAATTCAGCAAAAATTTAAAATTCAGCGTCCTACGCTGAACAACAATCAGGAGGGGAGGGGGGGGGAGTGTCACGTCAACCTACTATGACCTAAACTGGCCGGTCAACGCACACGCAGATAACACGTTCAACCAACGAAGTACCTCACCACGGTAATTGGGAATATACCACGGCAGGCACAACAGAGGCCAACGAACCAACAACGGTCGGCAACACAGAGCACAACAAAACAACCAAGCCACTGATACGCGCGGCGGCAGATGAAAGGGCAACGATCCTGAATAAACTAGGTCAAACAAGGGGAGACACCCCAGAGCTACCGGACAATAAGGAGGCCATTAATCTCGGACAAACGACCCAAATAAGTGGAAATCGATAGGACAATGAGGGAAATTACAATAAAGAAAACCATTACAGCTGGCCAGACTAGGGGCCGCGCACTGAGGGACACTGATTAATAAAAGGGGTGCCCACCCCTACTCAGAGATACATCCTCCCTAAATCCTGATTGGCTAGAACCTTCCCTGCTTATGCATTACCCTCATCCCTATAAATACCAATGGAGAGCAAGGAGGAGCATTCTTTCGTATTCCGGAGTTCCTATTGGTAGGGCGAAGCTCTGTCCGACTCGCGACTTAAACTATTTTTCTGTAATCGAACTAACGAGTTGTACTCAGTCGAGGACTTGTATCTTGTACCATTTATAATCTGACGAGTTGAATAACTCATTTCTCTCAATTACTTAATCCTTGCGTATGAATTATTACATTTCAAACTCCGCGCCCTTTGAGACGAGCTACAGTACCAGAACGAGAGCGAACCACCCTATCGGTTACTACAAGTCAGCTTCGTCAAGGTAAGTCGTTTCTCCTATCAATCTTCTCAAATTCACGTCAGTGTCGCATGCAACGTTATTGTGTCAGTACATAGTGTTTAAACC
This sequence comes from Nasonia vitripennis, assembly GCF_009193385.2. Lineage (NCBI taxonomy): Eukaryota > Metazoa > Arthropoda > Insecta > Hymenoptera > Pteromalidae > Nasonia > Nasonia vitripennis. Next base: position 2,178,626 of record NW_022279590.1, read on the forward strand.
TAGCTAGTCCAATACATTTAGAAGTCACTCTGAGTCTAGTTACTCCGTGAGCTATCACTATGATACAGTCAGCCGAGCTACCGGTCAAATCACGCGCTTCTTTACCTTTTCCCTAGGCGGTATCGCGTGAGCGGACTGCGCTAAATAAAAGGTCTCATCGACTCGGAGTCTGTAATTATTTCTAACGTGCGAGTATTCGCTCTGTGCGGCCACCCGGACGTAACAACTTCTATCGGCTGTCCCCAAGACAGTCACATTTTTTTTATATTTTACTTCTTATTTTTGTACTTTGTAAAGTCTATTAATCAATAGTTAATACAATTTTTCCAAACAATCGCGTGTCACGCGCAGCAGCTAATTTTTGCTATAGTTTCGTACACTGAATTTCGATGTAGTCTGAAGTAAGCTATCGAATGTGTTTTCTGCACATCCGGTTGCCAACGGTGCTGGGTTTTCTGCTCCCTGAGCTTAATCTCTACAATTGAGAACTTACATGCTCATATTGTTTAGATGACCGCCATGGAGGAAGAGAGAGAAGAAGCAACTTAGTACCCAGAAACTGGGACGACTTTTCCTACAGAGATAGCGAGACCACCAAATCCTCGCTGGTTTCAGCGCCATCTATCGAGAGCCTAACGATTTGAAAATCACGTTATCGACTGCTCGCTAGTTATGCCGTTATGCTTATGTGCAGCAATTATCTCACTATTATGACTGAAGAATAGATTAACAAATAATCATTAATTAATAATAAATAAATTTTAACATGGGAAACACAATGAAGTTTGTTTAATTCCGCTACCTTTCTTCTTGTTTAAAACCCAAATAAATGGGCTACGCAATATACAACAGGTTTTGCGATTAAACGCACAACAAGATGTTTGTACAGCTTATAAACTACAAAGCTTCAATTTAAGCTTAAACTTAAGCTTAAACTCAAACTAAATCAAAACTTAAGCCCCCGCAGGGGGCGATGATCATTTGCGACATAAAATTACTTTAGGACATTGGAGCTTGTGGCTGTGGTGATAAGATGCCGGCCTGGTGATTTTTTGGTCGAGGTTCAATTCCAGTACTCTTAATTTTTTTTTATATAGATTACTTTTGAATAGAAAATTAATTATTTCGTGGCTGTTATTTTATTTTATATTTAATCATTCACAGTTGTACGATGCAAATATATTTCACACGTCGTCCTTATTGTTGAGTTTTCAGCCCGTACTATTAAATTAAAGTATGAGTTTTGATAATGTTTGTGCATAAAGGTAAGTTGTGATAACAAATAAGTAAAATAGGAAATCGCTTTAATTCGTTACGAAAATCTTTTTTTTCTCCGCACATTTTCCGGGAAATTGGCGTTCGCGAAACTTGCGGCGATGCACTGACTTCCGCGAAGTACACATTAGGGCTTAAAAATCATAACATCGTGTCTTCAGTTGTTTAGCAGTCTCTCTAGAGAACGCATCTCCGTCAAAATTCAAAGTTTTTATTTGTTCGAAAACATCAGTACCTGCAATTTCGTGTTGTTCTTATGTGCAATTAATGTCGTGTTTTATTGAAGGATGTAAGTCGAAAAAAAATCGTTGTGTATCGAATGAAGGCGAGAATGAATCAAAACTGAGCTTTTACAAAGCAACCAAAGTAATTGCTTTTATTTTGTAATAGAGGAACCATGAACGTTACTACGAGTAATATATATATACCAGTGTTATTGCGATTCTTGTTCATAGTAATTGAATTTTTTAACAGAGCGTATTGGATTCATGGAAAAGTGCGATTCCTGGAGGCGAGAAACTGAAAGAGAATAATCTCATTTGCGAAAAGCACTTTAATAATGAAGATGTCGTTAAGGAATTCGTGCAAATCTTTCCGGATGGCACAAAACAAACTCTCCAGAGAAAAAAAGCGGCACTGAGAAAAGGAGCTGTGCCTTGCATTTTTCCTGACAGGCTACAACTTGCGGAGGTTGCAGACACAATTGCAGATCACGTACAGCGTAATTCACAACAACAAATCGGTATTTATAGTCAGATACATACAACATTTATAAAAAGATCGAGCATACGCCAATCAACTTATTAAACGACATGAAAATCCTATTTCGATTATCGTTTCGCAGACTGTTTCGTCTTGACAATCGCGCGTTTCTTTAATCTTGGATTTTTCGAAATAATTTTGATCACTGTTATAACATTTAAATCCAGTACGATATGAGTATATTACTGTTATTAAATGTATTTTAAAGCACCTTGCGAGTATTCGTCGGAAAATGCACGGAGTATCGATGAGGCGAATAAAAAGATGTTAAAAGCAAGGCGAAGTATCTCTGATATCAATTCGCTCGTAAGCTGTAAGAGGAAAGCACACCAACTCGAAACTGATGAAGGTACATCGCGGAATGGTCGTGAGATTGACGAGATCCAATGTGCAACAGTTTCTTCACGAGAAAGCCAATCATTGGTGAATGCTGAAAACGAAGAGACAGAATCAACAACAGTTTCTTTGCGAGAAAATCATTTTGTAGAAATCTGTAATTCGTTAATGCACAACGCTCAGTCAGTCACATTACCTGGTAATTGGATTCCACAAGTTATTTGCACTGGAGTAAAATGCATTATGTTTGCCGAATGGAAAGAAAATTGCAGTGCACTTTTGCACGAGAGCGAGCAGTAAATCGAGGTTTAGGTCACGGCGTGTACTACACGCGTATATAATAAAAGATATATACATCGCTAATCAAACTATCAAGTAAATTTTCAATAAAAAAAATGCTGGCTACAACAGTCCATGGACGCGTGCACGCGTCTCTTTTTCAAAAAATTTCTCGATCACCTCACGATCCTCGCCTCGACGAGAGAAAGACATTCCAAAATATTATATACACGTATAAGCATTCCGTTCGATTACTTGCTCACTCGCTCTTTTTCAGAGGATCTTTTTTTTCCCGCGCGATTCGCACTTTAAGTTTCGCGGTAACCTCGTCTCTCGTGATTAAATTCTCTCCGGCCCGTACGTCAGAAAATAATAAAGCAACATTGCACGGTATAAATATATAAATTTACGTACGTATATTGCAGGTGGAACGTTTGAAGAGAGAATTAAAAGAAGCTAAAACGCAATGTGCTAAGGCCAATGTCGAAGCTCTTGAACGAGCTTGCGCGGAACTGCCTGAAAATCAGCAGTTAGCTGTGAGGGCTTGTTTTAATGCATCAAAAATAGAAGACCAGAGAGGTATAAGATACACTACACAGTGGATTTATGAATGTCTTCTTCTTCGAATAAAGAGCCGTAAAACATATAATCATCTTCGAACACACAACATATTATGTTTGCCAAGTTGCGAAACGTTGAACCGCTATCTAAAACATATTAAAGGAGCTTATGGATTTAATGAAAGCACATTTAAATTACTAAAAGCCAAAACATCCAGTATGAAAGATAGCGATGTTCACGGTAAGCTATGATCGAAGTTTTTCCGAATTATATGTCGATTGACTTATTTACTTAATCCACAATTAATTTTTTTATAGGTTTACTTCTTGTTGGTGAAATGAAGCTGTCAAAAACAGTTGCATTTAATCGTCAAAACCTGAAAGTTGAAGGTTTTACGGATCTTGGGAAATGTACACCGGAGCATCAAAAATCTGTTAAAGGGGATCATGCTCTGGTTGTGATGTTTCAACCTTTCAAGGGTAAATGGGTGCAAACCTTAGGATGTTTCCTGAGTAAAGGGAGCGCAAATGGCACAGTGCTACATCAAATAATGACAGAGGCAATCATTCTTGCTGAAAGGGCTGGATTGAGAGTAGACAGCATCGCAAACAACGGCGCATCGTGGAATAGGAATATGTGGGAGAAGTTTGGAGTAAACGAAAAAAACGTTAGTGTCGAGTACATTGTAGATCCAAATCGACGATTGTCGTTTTTTTCGGATTTCCCGCATTTAATTAAATTTTTACGAAACGCTTTTTCGAAACATGAAAGATATGATCGCATTTGGGTATAGTATAAATAAAGATAAAAAATGAATGTGTAAATGCAATAATATTAATATCTGACTACGTATATTTATGACTTCTATCGTGTATGTTTCGTAGACACCAGATGGATTCGTGTCACTGAATCATTGGTATGGTCCACTCGATATTCAAGATCCATCAGCATATAGCATGTCAATTAATTATAAGTTAACCGAACAGCACATCAAACCACAGTTTTATAAAAAAATGAACGTTGCTTTAGCTTTTCAGGTGATAAAACAAAATTTTCATTGTTTGTAACCACTCGCAGTTCTTAACTATCTTATTCTTTTTTTAGTTTTTTGGTGTTGCTGAGGCAATGACTATCTTGAGAGATGAACATCCGAATTTACGTGATTGCGACGGAACTATATAGTTCTGCAGTAGAGTAAAATCTTTGATTACAGCGATGAATTGTAGAACACCAGCAAATGCATTAAAGCCCGGAAACGCCATGTGGAAGGTATGTGCTTTTTATATCGCTCATATGTAATTATTTTTGCATCATACGCTCGTAAGACGTGAACGCGCGCAAGCTCAAAAAGTGCGATTTTTTATCGTAATCTCTGAGTATGAGAACCAGCTCCAATTCGTAAAAAGCTTGCGAGCTTACGAACCGATGCTGCCGACGACTATAGTGAGCTTTACAATTTGTGTTTTATGTATGTATATACGCACGCCTGCGCTAGTTTTGGCAGTATCGGCTCGTAAGTTCGCTAGCTTACAAGTTTTATGTAGGGCTTCCGTAATCGTCACACACGTTTTGTGCATACATACATAGACACGAACGTATACGGACATATAGACATTGATATCATCATTTTAATTTTACAGAGCATAGAAAGTTTCCTGCAATTTTTAGAAGAATGGGAAGCAGAAGCCAAAGATAAAAAAAATAATTTTGAATTCATCACTGAACAAACATGCTATGGCTTAAAAGTTTCGTTAAAAGGTGCTCTCGAAATTTGTAACTATCTCGTTAGCGAATGTAATTTTAAATATTTGATGACAGCGAGACTTAACCAGGACAACTTAGAAGTACGGATATTGTACACCTTTATTTTTGTAATGCAATTCAATTTTATTTCTAAGAAATATTTATATTTCCAGAGATTTTTCGGAATGATGCGGCATTGCTGTGGATGCAATGATCATCCCGATTCAGCAATCTTTCTTCAAATGTACAAGCTCGTATCGACATATTCTTTAATTAAACCTCCAAAAGGATCAAACGTTACCGGCAGTGATCTCATTGGCGTACTTGTTGGTATTAAAGACATTCCGAAGATTGATGAACGAAAACAGCAGTGGAACGATCAGCTTGATACAATTTTGGATAAGGGATTAAACGTTGACAAAATTTGCGATGCATCTCTTCACTTAGATGATCACGATTATTTTCATTGTGCAACATCAGATTATGTATTGGCATATATCGCTGGATTTGTCGCTCGAAGAGCAAGTCGATTTGCTGCAATGAAAACTAAAAAAAAATGAATCTGTCAGCTGCGAAGAATGTTTGTCATCATTACGTTTGGGTGCAAATGACACTTCTCCAGAATATTATAAACTCATCGAAATGCGAAGTCGTGGTTACTTAATTAAACCATCCGATAAATTGTTTAAATTAATATCAATTTTGGAACGAGCGACGTTGCAAGTGATGAATACGGGAGAAGTTAGCGCGGATACTATTTTTAAAATTACTGATGCTCTCGAGAACTTGGAAATTCCTCTTCCCTTGCTTGGATGCGAAGAACATCAAATGAGTTTCACTCATAAAATAGTTTCTTTCTTTTTAACCACGCGCATGTTTTTTATAACGAAACAAGCAAACAAAAATGACAATATTGAAAAAGAAAAATCAAAAGAGAATCGTAAATTATCAACTGAGTAGTTTTTTTTTAATTGTTAAATAATATTATAATTTATATATTATTAGCCCGGAATAGAAATTACAAAACAAAATATATAGTTCTTACTGATGAAAGCTACAACCCCTTGTCGTTTTTTCAACAGCCATGCACTTTATAAAATAGCCATCATACACAATCTTTATAATTTGTTTATTTATAATTTACATTCAATTATTTATCAATATTAATTGTTTCTAACATCCCTAACAATAGCCGCACATGCAAAACTATTATCCCAGAGAATTGCGGCAGTCGGTAACAGAAAAATAGGGAAGCTTCTGTCTTCCGCCCGTCGGATGGCGCTATAACCAGTGAGGTTACGGCTCGATCTCTGGTGAAAACTGCGACCCGCTTTTGCCGCGGCCTATGGAGTTGCTTCTCCTTCTCTCTTCCTCCATGATGACCGCAGAGCTGTTGATTGTAGATTCCAGAATGTTACTCGTTCAATGTTATTGTGAAATATCGAATCATACTAACTTATTTTAATATTTATTATACTGGGATTATACTGGGAATACTAATATTAATTCCAATAAACAGTAAACGTGAGGATTTAATCATGTAGTTGTTGCATTATTATTTCAAGTATAAATTTTATTTGTATATTGTATATTTATTACAATATATTGAATTATTGTCAATATTGATTTTAAATATCATGGATTGGAGAATTGAGTTTGCAGACAAATGATAACTTCATAATCAACATATAATTATAACTGTTTTATATTCATGAATTTTTTTTTCATTTTTTCAGAAATTCTTATTAGAATTTTCATTATATTATTATGAATTTTTATGATAAACATGCATAGCAATATCATAATGGCGATAGAAATTATATAATTTTAATATTAGTTTTGCTTCATCATGTTATTACATTATTTTTAACTTTGTTATTTTATTATATTTTACAGTTTTATTATAATTTAACTTATTTTATGTAAAGATGACATGTTTGTACCATGATGATTTATAAATCGATTATAAAAGAAATGTTGGAGCCAACGTGACCAATTGCGACCCTACCTCAAGCCGTATAGTTGACATTCTCTGTTGACGTTATACATCATACCATCAAATTGAAAATTGTTATTGTGTAGATTACACAGAAGGCAAAGATTTAGTTAATTAATAACTAAAAATTTTTATTTTATTATTGTATTCAAATGAATATTAAAAATTTTATCCAAATAAATATTGAATATTGTATTTAAATGAATATTGAATATGTATTGTATTATAAAGATGTGATGGCCATTAGTTGCAATGCCATTAGATGGCCTCAGTTGCAATTGTTGTCTTTATCTTTAAGTCTTAGTTATTATTTGCAAAAATTATACATGATTTTAGAAACATAAGACTTAACTAACATACATTTTTATAATAGTACCCATGGAACACTACATTTTGACGCTATAAGCAAGTGAATTGATCATTATTTATGATCTAAACATTTTTGAGTTTAAGCAAGCTAGAACATATAAACTAATTAGCGTAGCTCTGACTACCTATTAGTTGTACCTTTTACACAAAAAAAAAATAAGAAGATTACACTGAAATGGTAGTAAATTTTACTGAAACATTTGTTCTCACTGATTTTTACAAGTTAAAATCCTAAGTTCCTTTGTTAACAAATAGTCAAGGCCAAAGTTAAATAAATTTCGTATGTAAAAGTTTAGTTTCAAACATCATCACTTAGTCCTAAAATCACTTATTCATTAATTAGAATACTTGGATTGACATTTTCGATTTTGGTAAGAGTGAGGTAATGTTGGCTACAAGCGAAATAAGTAATACCAACTGTTAATATCAGTATAGAATCTACTGATTTCTTGATGACTTTAACCAATTTTTGAATTAAGTTGTTATGACTCTGTGCCTATTTAAACAAAAAAAAAGATTCACTTGTATTTTCACGTAAATTTTCTAGGTGATTAAGGAGCATATGAATTTCTAAATTTGTGTAAAAGCTCATAAACGTAAAAATGTAAATGCTCCAATTCACCTAATGTATTTCTTAGTAAAATGTATTCACAAATAAAAACGTATTTTCAAATGATGCAAAGGTTAGAATGCTTGCATAAGTATGATTATAGATACACTGAAAAATTCTTAGGGGAGATGCTGCATGTAGCACAAGCGGTAACTATATTATGAGATTGGCGTAGGAGTTCTCCCAATATTGTGAGTACTGCTGCCCTAAAACACGGTTTGGCTGCTGTGAGTGCAACAGCAGCGTCGCCTTGGGGAGACTGCTGCCTAGTTTTGGGGCAGCAGCTGCACTAAATTTTTATCGCAATTAGCTAGCACATCATTCCTCAGGCCAGGGCAGCAGCTGTCTCAAGAATATTTCAGTGTATAAATCTCTGACATATGTAACTATAAAAATACAGACAGCTTTTTATGTACTTTTTTATAAGTACAATAAAAATTAGATATTTACAAGTTTAACCAGACTTAACTATTTTTGTGTGATCTCCTAATTATATTTGATTTGATAACCACTTGTAACATAAAAAACTAAGTTAAGTATCATATATAAAATTGCAGGCATAATGCATTTTGCTATATATATATATATATATATATATATATATATATATATATATATATATATATCCCTACTGAAAAAAGCAGATGACAATCAAGTGATTATTAGCTGATAATCTGCTGATAAACGTGCCAAAAAGTCAGGTGATAACCCTAGTAAAAATAAAAAATATAATAAAGTATAATAAAATATAAGAAAATGTAACAAATTGTACCATTTTGTACGTTTTTGTTGGATTTTGGACCTTTTTTACGTTTTATTACAGTTTGCTACATTTTATTACATTGTTTTACGTTTTAATACAATTTATTACAAATCCATTGATCCAGGATTTCATGGGGGTCTCCTCTTTGAAATGACAAATGTAACAATACGTAACTTTTTTATTTTCTTACTTCTGCTTACATTCTTTTTCTTTTTCTTACAATTTCTTATGCATTGTTAAATTTTATTATAAAATTAATAATTAAAAAAATATATTGACTATATTAGGCGGTAAAATAACATATGTAATAAAATGTAAAAAAAAGTTATCAAATCTGAAAATATAAGAAAGTGTACAAAAATGTATGAGAAAAAAGGTCTGAAATCCAACAAAAAGGTACAGTTTCTTAAATTTTCATACATTTTTTTACGTTTTATTACAATTAATTACAATTTATTACATTTTTTTCCATTAGGGAATCATAAAAAAATTTGAACCTTTAGTATATTTTTTCGAAGTTGTTTTAAATCATAAATATTTATAAAATTCACATAATGAGGGCCAATACGGTTTTACCATTCAGATGATAACACCAAAACACTGGCTGTGAGCTGCAACATTTTTATTTATTATTATTTGAAAATTTTTTGTTTAAATAAAATTATTAAAAAATAAAAATTTTGCAGCTCACAGCCAGTGTGTTGGTGTTGTCATCTGAATGGTAAAACCGCATTGGCTCTCATAATGTGAAATTTATAAATTTTATCAATTTAAAACAACTTCGATAAAATATACTGAAAGTTAAAAATGTTTAATGATTATTACCTGATAATCAGCTGATTATCACTAGCATTTTATCACATATAAACGCATATGTGTAACTATCAGCTTAAATATAGTATATTACGATACGTGTGACCTAAGTAGCCGATTATTGCACGGCGTGTGTTAGATACAACACCGTGCACTATTGGGCTGCTTAGTTCATAAGTATCGTATACAATTTTATAGCACAGCTGCTTAAATCTGACAAGTCACGCCTATCCGTGATCTAAGCAGTCCATTATTGTACCGTAGGGCAATTGTAGGTTAGCGCACAAGCGTAGCGAGTGTGATATACATGGTGCAATAATGGACTGCTTAGGTCACGGATGGCGTGACAGAAACGCGGATTTAAGCCACACTGTGCTATGAAAAATATTAAGCTGGTATCACTTGATAATTAGCTGACGTTTTGGCAGGATTATCAGCAGATTATCAGTTGATTATCAGCTAATAATCAGTTGATTGTCATCAGTTTATATATATATATATATACACACACACATATATATATACACACATAATTATACACACATATATATATATATATATATATATATATATATATATATATATATACACTAGGGGGGTTCCCCCTACTCGCACCGTTCGCCCACCCCCAATACAATTAATTTGAGATTTATCTAAAGAACAAAATAGGTAATGAATTATTTATACATCTATTTTTTCCACACCACCCATGAGGTAAATAAAAAGGCGCGTTTTTTCTCTGTTTACAATAATGTTATGTTTGATTAAACTTGATTTAAAATTAAAAATTTAGATTAATTATCTCATAGAAATTTGAATATGCTTGAATTATGTATTCTATTCGTAAATATTTAATATTTTTATCAATTTTATTCAAAATTATATGAGTACATAAAAATTTCAAAAGAACTCTGTATCGCCACACAGTGTACCAATAGTACATTGTGCAACAAGGGGAAAAATAAGCTTTGTCAAGCGACTCACCCGAGTCTGACAAAATTTTTTTCTCCCCACGAGCTCAACACTTTTTCTAACACGCTTGGAATTGACGATTTTCTACGCTACTTTTAGGCATGAGAAAAGGCCCATTTCATGCGCGTGTTGGGGAAAAATCCAACTTTTGTGGCCAAAATTTTCTCGACATGCCAAATTGCAATTATTCTTAATGAAAAAAATTGCAAAATACTTGTACGATGATTTCCGTTCGTGTAGAACTGCTTACATTTAATAAAAGAGTACATAACCTAAAAGAAAAATAGTAAAACACATAGGCCTGAATAATGTAATAATCGAAATGTTTACTAAAATCTCTAAAACTATAAGAAAAAAAAAAGAAGAAGAAAAAATCATTATACTTGCTGATTTTGGATCTCTGAATTCTAAAATATACATTTTTGATTCTTATTTTATAAACCACCAACACTTAATCGGCATTTCAGAAACTTGAAGGGGTCTTGAAGAGGTTCATCTGGTACGTCCCTAGTCAAAAAGAGGATAATTTTTATAAATTCTTATTTTCTTTTGATACAAGAGACATAATTTATTTAGCACTTATGAAAAGCTAATTTATAACAAATAATGATTCTAGATAAAGAAATCGAACTCTCTATGTGACAAAAAAATTTAATACAGACGACATTTGACTCCGTTTTTGAGGATAAGTGCACATATTGTTGATTAGGCCAATCAATTATTATGCATAGAGGTATCCATCAATCGTTTTCAAAAGCAATTTAAATTCATCAAATATCAGTTTTCTCATACAAAAATTTGTAACAGAAACTGTTTGTTAATTCAATAATTATTTGCAAATTAAAACGAGGAAAATGTGATTCTCCGTGAGACTATGTAAAAATGTAAAAAATACTTTTATTAATATCTCGTCTCAAAGGTATTCAAATGACTCAAAGTTTTGCATAAGCTTTTTATTTAGACATATCTACGTGTGTGAATTTTTTCTCCCGAATCTGTTTGTTATTTCTAAATCAGATGAACCTTCTTAATAAACACCTTATAGGTTATCAAACCAATGCTGTAACTTTTTCTATTTTTCTTAAAGGGTATGTAACGCGTTATCAAATATAAGTAGTTCTACATGAACGTAAATCATCTTAAAAGTATTTTGCAATTTTTTTCATTAAGAATGATTGCGATTTGGCTTGTCGAGTGAATTCTGTGCGCTGAGTGAAGACTGTGCGCCGTCGCGCGATCATGCGAAAGAATGAGATGCTTGGATGCAGTGAAATGGGATATCAGGTAGTCAATTAAGAAAACACAGGATATAGGGGAAACGAGGTACTCTTTATTCCCTCTAGCGATCATTTCTTCTACATCTTCTTCTTTCCCCTAGTTCTTCTTGCGGTCCTGTAGGATCTCTGCCAAGATCTTCTTGCGTGCGGCTCGCTCCGAGCATTGATGCGATCGCTTCACGCCCGAGTGGCCACAGATGTAGCATCTCGGCTCTTCCTCCCACTTCTTCTGGAGTTACTCGGCGCGCTACTGCTCCTTTATCCGCGCACATTCTTCCTCGTGGCGAGTTCGTTTCAATGTGATATATTATGATGATGTCAATGTAATATATTATGATTATGTCAATGTAATATATTATGACGATGTCAATGTAATTTATTATGATAATGTCAATCGCCCGGTGCGGCACCTTGCTCACGTCTTTCGAGATGATAACACCGTCGGCTTTAGCTGTTTGGCCGATTTGCTTTAGTCGAGCCCTTAGATGGGCCGGGTTTACGCTTTCCATCCTGCTAATTCGCCGTCGGCGTGCTTGCCGTTACAATTTTCCGAGGTCGCACGCGCGGGCTGCGAGAGGCTTTCGGGGTAGCTCCGTTTACGGGTCCCCCACTTCTCTCCACCACCGTGGATGTCGACCCATATTTACCGGGCCATTGCTCGCGCTCGCGCATTCCTCCCGCCACTACGTCCGTCGGCTTGAGCTCAAACTCGAGTTCGCACGCTTCTGGCGGGTCGCTCATCGCCTTCACCTATCAAGCATCCGCTGGTGATCGAGACTCATCGTCGCCCCCCCCCCCCCCCCAGCTTCTCCATTCTTCCTTTTTTATCGGTCAGCTCGAATGTATTCGAGTCGACGTGGGCCCTAATCGTATATGGGTCTATGTACGGAAAAGCCAATTTTGCCGTGATGCCTTCGGCCGAAGACAACAATACGTGTCTCCTATTGGCGACGTCGCCAACCTTGAAAGTTGGCACTAGTCGGCGGGCATCGAAAAATTCTTCTTGACAGTGCGGTTTATTTGCTCCACTGGATTCACCTGCGGGTGATATGGCGGTGAGTACGAGTGGTAAATTTCTTGCTCTGCCAAGTACTCTTTTATTGTCTTGTTTTTTAATTTGGTACCATTATCCGAGTAAATCACCTCGGGTGCACCGAATCTCAAAATCACTTTCTCCTTGAGTGCGGCAAGTATTGCTTTGCCGTTGGCTTTGCAAAGTGGCACGCACTCTATCCATCAAGTAAACAAACCCTGGAAGATAAGTGCATACTCGTGGTCTTTAGCAAACTTCAGCAAGGGGCCCATGATATCTCCGACTACCCATTGCCTAGGCCTTTGCACCACACGTTTACCCATGAAACCTGGTGGTGCGCACTGTTCAACTCTGCTCAGCTGACAGAGATTGCATAGCCACCTTAGGCTGCTGTGATCTGTTATGACTTTGAATTTATAACCTTCGATGTACTGGTGAAACTTGCGTATGGCGATAAGCACAGCCAAGGATTCTCGTTCGCTAACCGTGTAATTCCTCTCTGTGGGGGTGAGTACTCTGCTGGCGAATTCGAGTACTCGGTCTTGTCCGTCTATGCACTGCGTCAACACAACGCTGTATCACTTGCATCGGTTTGTATGACAAACTGCTGATCGAAGCACGGGCAGTGCAGTACTGGAGCCAAGGCCATAAGAGCTTTTATCGTCTCGAATGCTGATTGCTGTTCATTGCCCCAAACAAACAGCTGATCTTTCATTGTCAGCTGAGTCAAAGGCTCGGCCAACGTTGCGTAATTTTCCGGTACTTGTCTATACTGCTTTGCAGCTACGGCGCCAGGCTGTTTGCGTTTCGTCAGTGAGACGTACGCAAGCGATACTAGTAGAGTTTGTTCTAGTGGTGGTGGCGCGCGGTTTCGGCTTTTTTGGAAACTGTCCTAGTCGTGGCAGTTCATACGAGGGGTCAACCTTTGCAGTTCTGGCATCAGATTTTTATGTGAGAGGTCTAGTTGTTTTTTCAGGCTTGGTTGTGGCTTTATTTCCTTTATCATGCCTCCCAGGCATGTCACAAAATCGCGCACGGGCATGTGCGCGCCTTGGTATCTTATCTCTGCGTCCGTTGTTGGAATTGCCTGTTCGTGCCGTACCATCTTGTCGCCGCCGTATAGAACTCTTCCTAGCTTTGCCACTCATCTTTGTTGTTCTTGTATTATTCTGCGGCTACACTTGTAAATACGAATGGCATAGCCACTATCCTCTCTGCTTCGGTCATTTTCGCTAGGGTTAAATTTCGTTCTTCCGCGAGACGAGCTAATCCTTCCTACACGCTACACAAATTTATTTTCATGCCCACCTACTCTGACGCTGTTGCATGTTACCTGCAACGTTGAGGCGCCAGTTTGTAACGGGGCAACTGGCCTTGTGCACGGCAGCCACGAAGACGTCGCAGAGTCACCGAGCAGTTTTTCTATCTGTTAAAATACTACGCCACGGCTATCCCTCGATGACGCTGGAGTCGCCCACGGACGTTAGCCGTCGGTGCAATGGCGACTCCGAGCAATGCAGCTAAGTCACTTGCGTATACAAAATCCACGGCAAGTGAAGCTTGCCGCGCCTTCTCCGCGCACAGAGTTGTTCGGCTTCCAATGGCGAAGACGATGCCGCAACTATATCCCAGCCCAACCCTGTCAAGTCCGCGTACAGGAGATAGTAAGGACGGGGTTCGTAACAGCAAAAAGTACAACTTGTGAATATAATAGTTGCATATATTGATCACTTTAATTGGTTACAATAGTCTCGCGCGTTGCGCGAGAGGACGGTGTTCGGTAGATGAGCCAAGGATTTGGTGGCACGAATTTCGGCTTCGGCGTCTTTATGGTAGTGTGAAAAAATTCGTGAGATATACGGAGATGCGAAGCACGCGTTTAGCACGATCTCCGGTGACCAAGGTTAAACGACAGAATCTGATCGAGGAAACGTTCCTCCTGGCCCAGCTGCTCCACTCCTCGAAAGGCTACAGGGTAGCTGCTTCTGAACATCAAGCTGAGATCGAAGGTACCAGCTGGGAGTTGATTGCTCGGATGATGCTCGTCGACACGATACGTTTACCGGTATACTTTAGGTTGGTCTCCGCGCACATGTGTTTACTGGTCGCAAGCCCGAAATAGTCAACCTTTACGCGCAGTGTCTCACGCGAGCCTTCGCGCACGACTCAGCAACACCGCGCTTTCATGCCGAGCTAACATCGCGCGACTAAACGAGCGCGCGCAATATGAATTCGCGACCGCTTGTTACAGAATAAAGTATTAAAAATACACGAATAAAATACACCATTGCTTATTGAAATTACGATGAGATTCTATATTAATTTCTAATTCTAAAACATTAAAATTTGTGTCATTAGAGAAAAAAACCCGCACTTCTATTTACCTCATGTGTGGCGTGGAAAAAATAGAAATTTTAACATAAAGAATAATATTTTTTACTATAAATGTTAAATAAAGTAACTGAGTGGGGCTGGGGGGGGGGGGCGGGGCAAAGGGGACTAATAAAGGGGCGGCGAGGGAGGGGGGGGCTTCATGAGTAAAAAATAACGCGTTTTTTAAACGTTTTAACGTTATTTTGAGAAGGGGCTGACGGAGCGACGGGGGCTGAATCTGACCTTGGCTCAAAACAAATATATATATATATATATATTTGTTATATATATATATATATATATGTGTGTGTGTGTGTGTGTGTGTGTGTGTGTGTAAAATCCATCAAAGCTCTAAAAAAAGATTATATTTACACTAATACTTAATCGCAGCATCCTTTTTATTTAGACCAAATCTACTGATTACATTTTATGATATGCATGAATACATAAAACATTCGTTATTTCATATTCTCAAATAGATGCGCTTAAAAAATAAACTGCATTTTCACACAAATAACACCGGCACACAAAATAAAAAAGGTATTCTTCGTTTGAGGATTCTTCGTCAGATTCTTCTTCAACCTCAGAACCTTCTTCGTCACAGGACTCATCAACTTGCATTTCTTCTACTTCGCCTGAGCGATCCACATCCATGGGTTCGATACTAACAGTTTTATCCCTGACTTCTATTCTCACAGGTTTCACTACTGAAGAAACGTCTGCGTATACAATTTTAGATTTAGTAGCCGTGTTAAAACCTTTGGTATTAGTCATACAAAAATAGCAGTCATTTTGACACGTTGGAGAAGACCATATCATTGGTTTTGTAAATTTCAAGTTTCTTTCTGTTTTATCTCTTTCCCAGCGTCTACTGCAAACTTTTTGTGGCACCCAGTTTACATTTTGATTGGCTACTTCAAAACGAAGTCTGAAAGCTGTTCTGCTTCATAACGGAAACAGGTTTGCATCCATTCCCATAGTTCACTCGACTAAGCTGAAAGAGACTTATTAAAATTTACAAATTGTATTGGAAAAAATAAAGTACTTGGAACATCAATGGAAAATTTGTGGTGATCTTAAAATTGCAACCATGATCTTAGGACAACAATCAGGTATTACTAAAAATCCCTGCTTCTTGTGTTTATGGGATAGTAGAGACAGGGTAAATCACTACGTTAAGAAAGTATGGCCAACTAGAACACATTTTGAACCAGGATCGATGAACATTATACGTACGCCATTGATTGACCCATCAAACTATCTGCTACCACCACTTCATATCAAACTTGGCCTCATGAAGCAGTTCGTCAAAGCTCTGGATAAAGATGGCGATTGTTTCCAGTATTTGGGAGAAAAGTTTCCCGCAATAAGTGAAACTAAATTAAAAGAAGGTATTTTTGATGGTCCTCAAATTCGTACTCTATTTGAAGACGAAACATTTATCACAAAAATAAACGACACAGAAAAAGCTGCATGGTAAAGTTTTAAAACTATTCGTGAGAACTTTTTAGGAAATAAAAAGAGAGAACTATCAGGAACTAGTTGAACAAATGTTGGAGAATTTCAAAAATTTGGGTTGCTTGATGAGTTATAAAATGCATTTCTTACATTCCCATCTTGATTACTTCCCTCTTAATCTAGGAGATGTCAGTGAAGAACAGGGAGAACGATTTCATCAAGATATAAGTGTAATGGAGAATCGATACCAAGGAAGATGAGAGAATTGAAGAGAGACATTAAAAAAAATAACAAAAAGAGAAAAAGAAACCCATTGCATAGGTCATTTGAAGTAAAAAGAGTTCGTTACAAGAGAAAAAAGGAGTAAAGAAAGACATCGAGAGTTACTAAGCTAGTGGAAAAAAAAGCAAAATAAGAAAGAAATATAAACGAAAGCAACTTTTCTCTGTACACAAGGAAGATATTTTGTGATTAAATAAGATTTTTTACAATTTTTCGGTATCTTTTTCCATTTTTGGAAAGTTTTGATATGACATTTTAATCGGTTTAAACTGTTTCTTCTCAGTTTGACCTTGAACTGACCTTGACCCTGACTTATATTCGAATTCAGCGACCCGAAAAACATAAATATAGATAGGTCTGATTTCTCGCGCAGACAACTTTTTTTATTTTGTTTGCCGGTGTAATTGCAGGATCGCTTTCATCTGGACTTATCTTAAAATAATCTTCATTTATCCATGTGTATGCATATATCGACGGTCGAGAATGAGAAGCAGCTAGTCCAGACAAAGTCTCGGAAAGCAGCTAGTCCAGAAAATCGCTTCGGAAAGCAGCTACTCCAGAAAATTTCTTCAGAAGGCAGCTACTCCAGAAAAAGTCTTGGAAAGCAGCTACTCCAAAAAACGCGCCAGAAAGCAGCTGCTCCAGAAAACGCATCAGAAAGCGTGTTAGAAAGTAGGTAGTCGAGAAAATCGTCGAACAATCTGATTCATTTGTCGAGTAGCAAGAAGCAGCTACTTCAGAGCTAGTTTAAAAACGAGATAGCGACACACAGATATAAGGAGCTGCACATATGCTTACTTTTGAGCCAATGTATTGACCGCGCTGCACATTGTTATTTTAAAATAGAGACGAGGAAATCGCCAAAATATAAAAAATTAACCAATCTTAACCAAGAATTAAACAATCTATCTAAAATCAAGCCCATGCGCATTAGCATGACCGTCTCTGTATTGTATGTCGCTGCCTCGGCTACATCGCTCAATACGTTTAGACAATAAGCCCCAGACGGCAGTTGCACAACGACGCCGTATGCGACCAAAGTTCCCAAAAGTGCCCAAAAAAGGTGGGTTAATTTGAATGGTTCAAAAATCGCCGAAAAATTAAGTTCCTGAAAATAATTTTTCGATATTGGAGAATTAATTAGGTACTAAAAGGAGAAAAGTTACGAACTTTTTACGTACTTTCACTAGAATCGCATTATTTAAATAGTAAAAGAATTGAATTTCGGCATTACAGGCGGTTAAAAACAGTTCAATAATAAATTATATGATAAGTATTGATTATTTAGACATTATTAGACTGATCAAAATGTTTGAACAATATAAATGCAATAAAACAATAAAGCCCCTTTTACACTATGTACTGGAATTGTGAAATATTTTAATTACGTCTAAACCTATATACTATAAGGGGTTTTTAGGGTCGCTGATTACAAATCTGATATCATAATTGCAAATGATTTGTTTAAACAATTTTGTTTAAGCAAATTACTGCATAATTGGAGTTTTGAGAGAAACCTACGTACTATAAGGGGTTTTTGCGATCGCTTATTAAAAATCTGTTATCAGATTTTCAAAATAATACATGTAACAAATTCATACAAATTACATTGCAAAATTCAGTACTTTATTTTTGTTAAACTAACATTTTGCGTACTTACGAGCATTTTGGGATGGCCGATGATGAATTAACTATCAATTTTAGAAAAAATAATGCAAGCTATAGACTCATAACTACAGATGCTCTGGATACAGCCATTTACTACACGCACTGTAAGTTTTAATACATTAAAACAACAGAGGAAATGCACTGCCATAGTCTATACGTCGACACATCGAAGGAAGGCAAGCTAAGGCGAGAATTTAATCTAAAACTAAAATACTTTAATCTACCTACCCCACGCACCGTGATTATCAATAAGTTGGTACATCGAAGGAAGGCAAGCTAGGGCGAAACTTTTTTATATAAAACTAAAATATTTAAACCCACTCACCCGACGCACTGCGAGTATCAATACGTCATCGAACGGACATTTTAGGGAGGGGTGCAAAACGAGGATAAAATCTAAAACTAAAATGCACAAACCTAACTACTCTACTCTTCCCGAGATTAAAAATTTATTTTAAAAAACTGGCACATCGGACGAAGGAGAAGGGAAGCGTGAAATAAATCTAAAAGTGCTTAAATCCATAACTACCCCACGCTCTCCGAGCTCAATAAATTATTAAAACTATACCTTGGCTACACTTCCCCTTCTATAATCTATCAAGTTCGAAGAGCGTGGAGTAGTCTAGTTAAAGCACTTTTATTTTACATTTTATCCTAGCGTTGTTCACCTTCAGTCGATGTGCGGAGGTGTTCATAGTACATTACAATACTAGTGGCATAAATCGTATTTTACGGCACGGCGTGTATAAGCATGGTGAAATAATAGACTACTTGCGCCACTGATAGGCGTGACATAGGTGCGGACCTATGCCACGCAGTGCCATAAAATAATTCATTGAGCTCGAAGAGCGTTGGGTAGTTTGGTTTAAGCATTTTGGTTTTAGAATTATTCCTCGTCTCGGCTATAGATTCTTGCAGTGCGTAGGGTAGGTGGGTTGAAGTATTTTAGTTTTGGATTTAATTCTTGCCCTTGCTCGCCTCCCTTCGATGTGCCAATGTATTAATACTCACAGTGCGTAAGGTAGGTGGGCTTAAGTATTTTAGTTTTAGATTTTATCCTCGCCCTGGCTCGCCTCCCTTCGATGTGCCGACGTGTTTATACTCGTAATGCGTGGGGTAGGTGAGTTTATGTTTTTCAATTTTATATCAAAATTCCTCGCCCTAGCTCGCCTTCCTTCGATGTGCCGACGTATAGACTATCGCAGTGCGTGGATTATGTGGGTTTATATTTTTTAGTTTTAGATGTTATCTTCTCTTCGCTTGCCTTTCTACAACTAGCCGAGATATAGCTTAAATAAATTGTTAAATTTGGGGAGCGTTGGTTAATTGGGTTTATGCACTTGGCTTTTGATTTTATCCTTGCTTTGCTATCCTGTCTTCGATGTTCCGAGTGTAGTTTAATTAATTTATTGAGCTTGGAGAAGGTGTGGTAGTTGGGTTGAAGCACTTTTGTTTTAGACGTATTCAACGTTTCGCTTGCCTTTCTCTAATGTGCTGAAAAGTTTATTTAAACAAAAATTAAGGATCTCGGGAAGAATGTGGTAGTTGGGTTTGTGCATTTCTGTTTCATATTTTATCCTCGCTTCGCTTGCGTCCCTTCGATGTGGCGACGTATTGATGTTCGCGGTGCATGGGTAGGTGGGTTTATGTATTTCAGTATTGTATATAATTATCCTCGCCCGGGCTCGCATTCTTTCGATATGCTGGTGTAATAAGGCTCTCAGTGCATTTGGAAGGTCGGTTTTAGTTAAGATTTTGATAATTATCGCTGTCACTTGCTTTCCTCTATTGTTTTAATGTATTAAAACTTACAGTGCGTGTAGTAAATGGCTGTATCCAGAGTACCTGTAGTTATGAGTTCAAAGCTTGCTTTATTTTTTCTAAAATTGATAGTCGATTCATCATCGGCCACCTCGAAATGCTCGTAAGTACGCAAAATGTTAGTTTAACAAAAATAAAGTACTGAATTTTGCAATGTAATTTGTATGAATTTGTTACATGTATTATTTTGAAAATCTGACAACAGATTTGTAATCAGCGACCCCAAAACCTCCTTATAATACATAGGTTTCTCTCAAAACTCCAATTATGCAGTAATTTGCATAAACAAAATTGTTTAAACAAATCATTTTGCAATTCTGATATCAGATTTGTAATCAAAGACCCTATACCATTCCCTTTTTTTTTTGTTTATTCGGAGAGTTGGAGAAATGCTTAATGCACCATGTCAGAAGTCGTGCGAGACTCCCCGTGTATGAGACTCTCCTGATGCGGGACTATCACCAGGCATACCCACTAAAACTCCACCTCTTATAGGGCCGCGAAAACTTCCCCGGTATCCGCTTTCGCATTCCTTCGGGGGGTCTCCTGTCTTAAGCTATGCTAGCCGTCAACTAGTCCTGTAAACAACCGTCATTGTTTTTCGCGCGGAGAACCGTCTCCACGTACGCCGTTATCTCGCCCCAATTCTGCTTGCTGCCAAGCATCGTTTCTACTACTGTCTCGGGCGTCAACACCCCTATTGTCAGCTCCAGTACTCTACACTTTTCAGCCCAGTGGGGGCAGTCGAAAAACGTGTGATGTCGGATAGTATGATAGTTGGTATCCGCTTTCCTGTCAATAGGACAATTTCGGTCTTATCAAGCGCTAAAGTCAATCCGCGGTTTGCCATCCACCATAGCACTCTGCTCATGATCGCGTTTAACTTCACTTGCGCAATACCCACATTCCGTGCTGTTATAACCGCGGCCACATCGTCTGCGTATCCAAGGAGCATCACGTCTCCTGGCTTTTCGAGTTTTAGAAGCCCGTCGTACAAGATACACCAGAAGTGTAGTCTGGACCCAAAATCGAACCCTGCGCTACTCCTGCAGTTATAGGTCTTCTTCTGTGCCCTTCTTTCGTTTCATACTTGATAACCCGGTCCCTCAGATAATCTTCAGTATGACGCATAATGTATCGCGGCATACCGAATGATTCTAAGGCAGCATGTATGTCGGTCCATCTTGCCGAGTTGAACGCGTTTTTTACGTCTAACGTAGCTAGAATCAGAATGTCTCTAGTCGCGTGTCTAATTTCTTCTACTTTCTTTACCGTGTTTGTTACCTCCCTAACGGCCCCTATGGTTGATCGCCCTTTTCTAAAGCCATACTGTTTATCGGAAAGGTCTCCCGCTTCGCGTACGACCCTTAGTATTCGCGGTTTAATCAGTGCTTCCCCGTCTTTTTTTTTCGGTTTTTCAATCAGTACAAGTCTCGTTCTTTTCCACCGCGAGCTGAAAACTCCCTGCACCAGGCACTGGTGGTATATCTCCAAGAGCAGCTCAGGCCGTTGTGACGCGACGTTCCTGAGCATTTCCGCAGGAATGCCATCCAGTCCCGGTGCTATGCCACTCTTAAGGGACGAAGTTGCCGAGATGAGTTCGCCTTCTGTAAAAAGAGGTATCTCGTCTGCCAGTATTTCCGCCGCTTCTGTCTGGGGTCTGATGGGGTGTGTGGGAAACAGCCCATCGATTACTTTTTCCATCGTTCCTGCTTCCATAGGTTCCGTGCATTTCATTTCGCCCATCTTTCGTCTAACGATCGCATATCCATTGCCGAATGGGTCTTTCTCAACGTCGTCGATGATCTTTGTCCAGCGGAGGCGCTTACTCTCTTTTATCGCGTCCCTGAGAATTTTTCGCAATACGTTCTGTCTGTTGGAAAGGTCCCAGGCTTCAGGCCTTTTCTGTTTCCAGGCTCTTTGAGCCCTTCTTCTAGCATGGACATTTTCTTTTCTAAGCTCCGCAATGTCGTCTATCCACCAGTACACCGGTCTTCTCTGGTGGCTGGTAGACACCCTGGGCATGGTCGCATCGCAGATCTCAGTAATCAGATTAGTAGTTCTCTCGACTATTGTCTCGACTTTCGCGTCCGCCTAATTCGTGTGATATCCCATTGGATAGGAGGTTCGCGCTTTGAATTAACTCCGCGAGTGTCTCTCAGTTCATGCGTCGGGTGTTCCATCTTGGCGCTCGATTATGGTTTCTCCTTGTACTGGTTTGGCGGTCTTCTTTGATATTGAATCGAATATACTGGTGGTCGCTAGCTGACGTGCCAGTGTCTTATGTTCGCTACTATCAACGTCAGTCTGGCTGCCATCCCGAGGATGGCTCTGCCTCTTGGGTTCGTCGTCGACATGCCCTATTTCGTGGCCTCGCGTTGAAGTCGCCCCCAATTACGATTTCCCCGGGGACCTCCCTAATAGCGTCCTCCAATGCCCCTAGTTTCCTTGTAAACTCGGCGGCAGTGAGGTTCGGTGACAGATATACTCTGAAGAATGTTATGCGACCCATCCTTCCCCTTACGTAGTCTTCTCCCGTACCCGTATTCGCCAACCCACGCCCGGGCACCCAAATGGCGGCGGTTTTTTCGTCGTTGGACACCTAAAAGGGTGGATCTAGGTTCTTGTATTGTTCGCTGATCAGTAGAACGTCCACTTTCTGCTCCCTAACGTGTTGGATTAGCAGATCATGTGCGAGCCTACTTCTGTGTAGGTTTCCTTGGAGTATCCTCGCCATTATCTTTGGGTCTTGCTTGCGTTTAGAGCCGTCCGGAAGACTGCGCACGCTCCGTTGCCTGGAGTGTGCATCATCCTGTCCAAAGGCGTATTGGGGTCTTTGCAAAGAAAACACTTTATCTGTTGAGTCGGCACGTTGCATGCCGCCGCTCTATGTCCACCCGCACCACACTTCCAACAGCTAGTGCTCCTGTCAGTGCCTTTGCATTTGGTTTTTACGTGCCAAGGCAACGGTAGCATCGCGTGATGCTTGCTCGCACCCGCACTCGGCAGTTTACCCAATCGATGCGGATCTTTCCTTTTTTGAGCAGGGCGGCGGCCTTGGTCTGGTCCAATTCAACTACTGTCATCCTCTGCTCTCTGTTTGGCTCGTACAGATGGATTTTAACATCCTTTTCGCTACAGTCTGTCACGGCCGCGATAGCACTGTTGACCTATTCCTTTGTCGTAAGTCCATCGATGTCCCTGATATCTAGTGTTATGTTAGAGATCTTGTTCTCAATCGTGCCTACTTGTTCGATTGCGCCTTGGATACCTTTCTACAATGAATTCATTTTGTCGTTGCTCTTACCTACCGCCACTAGAACGCCACCTTGTCTTGTTTTACGGACGAACTTGACCTCTGTGTTTAGTTCTTCTGGCTTTACATGTGCCTTCATCTGACCCAAAATATCAGCATAGGTTTTACCACTCTCTGGCTTTATCAGAATGGCGTCCGTCCTCTGACGTGGAACCTTCTCTTCTCTCTTCTTTGGTTGAGCACTAGCCCACCTCCACTCTCTCAAGCCTCACACTTCGAACAAAGGTGCTCGGCTCTCTGGAGAGTTTCCGGCGGATTTCACAGAATATCACGCAATCGCTTGAGCCGGTTGACCGATACTAGCTAGGTAACTGGCCTCCCGTCTTGCTGTCAGCGGGAGCCAAAGATGGTTCGGATCACTTCGGCACGCAACCGTAGGTCTTATAGAGACCGTTAGATTGCCTCTCCATCTAGGATATCCTTTTGGCAACTTATGGGTCGCACCGCACGGCAAGCGCGGCGGCATGATTTGGTCCACGGAGCATATTTTATTTCTGCTCTACCCTCCGAGGTGTATGCCTCGGCAAGCAATCCCCCATCCGCCACCTGGAGGACGTGCCACATACGGGTGTCAGGCTTCCCCGCGCAAAAATCCCTTAAAGTACATAGGTCAAGGAGTAATTAAAATATTTCACAATTCCAGTACATAGTGTAAAAGGGGCTTTATTGTTTTATTGCATTTATATTGTTCAAGCATTTTGATCAGTCTAATAATGTCTAAATAATCAATACTTATCAAATAGTTTATTATTCAACTGTTTTTAACCGCCTGTAATGCCGATATTCAATTTTTTTACGATTTTAATAATGGGATTCGAGTAAAAGTACGTAATAAGTTCAGTGAATGTTTATAATTGTTATTAAAGTTAAAAAAATTTTTTTTGTATAGTAACTTTTCTCCTTTTAGTACCTAATTAATTGTCCGATATCGAAAAATTATTTTCGGCAACTTAATTTTTGGCGATTTTTGAACCATTCAAATCGACCGCCTTCTGTTTGGCCACTTTTGAGAACGTTGGTCGCACACGGTGTCGTTGTGCAACTGCCGTCTAGGGCTTTATTGTCTAAGCGTATCGAGCGATGTAGCCGAGACTGCGACATACAATATAGAGACGGTCATGCTAATGCGCATGCGCTTAATTTTAGATAGATTGTTTAATTATTGCTTAAGATTGGTTAATTTTTTATATTTTGGCGATTTTCTCGTGTCTCGGCTGTCGTATACCGTTTAACACGCTTAGACAATAAGGCCCCTGTTACTGCAATAATACGTCCACCAGAGCATGTCTGACAGGAGAACTCGATATCTCTTATGTGTATCTACGGCGCTACTGAGTCCTTTTTCAACAATAGTACTCATATTTTTCGTATTCAACGCATAAAACTCCGAATCACGAATTTTTTTTGAGAAACCAGGGTTATCCCACCACTTTTGTCCGTCCAAAAACTTTATTGTAAAAATATGAATGGGAATAATAACATTCTGTATTGAATATATTTATCTATACTCGACGGTAATCGATTCTCGTGAAACATTTTGAAAGTCGTGCTTTTAATTGGTTAGAATATATCAATCTGGCAATCTGATTGGAGCATTTCAAAAACGTTCCACAAGAATTAACTACCATCGAGTGTACATCTAATATTCAATAGTATATTTAAGAATGTCACGTCAAATAATTAAATATCATCACAATTAATTTGTAAATCGCGAGCGTTTCTTGCTATTCACTAATTATCATAAAATAATGAATAATTCGACTATTTAAATTAGCTTGGGGTGCTTGGTTGCACAAACTGTGAAATTTCATAAACATACACAGACTCACACACCGCGCGGGGACGCCGATACTCCGTATGTGGCGCGTCCCGTAGGTGGCTGATAGGGGAATGCTCATCGTCACGTAGAGGTCACCGCAACGTGTCGGAGGGTAAAACAGAAATAAAATATGCTTCACAGACCAAACAGGCTAGGGAAAGAAACCCCAAAAATAAACCAAATATAGATAATGAGTTTGGTGTACCTACATAGATATGAAATAGAGGGCCGTCCAAACTGCCCAGTCTGCTCGAACGCTAACGAAGATGCTGAGAATGCCTTCTGCGACTATCCGCGATACCAAATAGAGCGAGAAGAACTCGAGTGTTATCTTCAGACCAGAGAGACATCTGAGTCAATGATGACAGCTATGTTGACGTCAGAGCATGGTTTGTGCGCAGTAAACAACTACGTAAGGACTATTCTCAAAAAGGTTAGAAATGACAAAGAGAAAAGAAGGGAACGACAAGGCGAAAAAGCCGAGTAAAACTGTTGCTAGACGAAGACCTCTAAGTCGTAGATACGAAATGCTTCTCGGACCGATGTAGAGGAACGTAGGTCACAGAGTTGAGCTCCCACTCCCTTACCCAAATCAGAGAAACGTAGGAGCTAGGGTTGAGTACCTCTAAGTGTTCCTTAGACCGATGCTAAGGAAGGTAGGTAACTGAGTTAAGCCCAGACTGTCTCAATCGATTCAGAGGAATGTAGGTGTTGAGGTTGAGTCTGTCCAGAGAATGGCCAGTCGATGTTGCACAAAGTAGACGGCCAGACGATGCTGCAGACGGCTGGACGATGCGGAATAAAGAAGAAGAGATAGATCCATAACCCCTATCACCTTGCTGGATGGGGGACGCATGGAAATGTCAAACTTCAAAGGGGAAGCCAACTAGGCTAACAAATTAACCACACGGAATTATTGTTTAATGATAGTGCCTGTGAGAATCCGGTGTGGAGGACTACTTGCACAGAGCTTGCTCTGCCTACGCTACATAAAATAAAACACATACGTGCGCACACACGCGCGCACGTATATATATATATATATATATATATATATATATATATATATATATATATATATATATATATATATATATCTTCCTATATTATATAGTCATTTTGGCAAGACTCCCCCCACCACCCCTCCACCACCCCCCCACCACCCCTCCACCACCCCCCCACCTTGGCCCCCCCACCAAAACACGTAAAATTCTTTCATTTTTCTGTTATTTTCGAAAATCTCAAAAACCCCCCCACCGCCCCCCCATCGCCCCCCCACCACCCCCCCATCGCCCCCCCGCCTGCCCCCCCTCACCAAATAACATGACTGCTCTCTGCGTTATCGGGCTTGAGACCGTCATACTTTCACAACGCTATTGCGTAGTAAAATAAGGCCGCATTAACAGTTCAATTAAATACAAATTTATAACATATTATGATTAAATAGATTTAAATTGGATAATATTAAATAGAATTAAGGTTTAGGTTAAGGTAAGAAGTATCAGTTCCAAGAGAACCAGATATTGAAGATCTCTAATTTTATTTAAGTTATAAGATTAAAGTTAATTATTAATAACGTGTAAATAAGTTAGGGAATAATTGAGTTCAAAGAACTCAAAGAACCATCAGAAAGTATAATCATTATAGATGATTCACTGATTGAATAAACAACAAAATGGACAAGATAAGCGAGATCAAAGACCTCGATGAATTTTCAGGTAATATGAGTAGTCAGACAGAACTAGAGAGACAGAATAAAGAGACAGTTTTCCAAATAATTTAATTTTCAGGATCACCTCACGTCTCCCAATGGCGCGCAACTCGAAAAGTCTATCATTTTATAGATGCCTTTTGCGGCACAAAGATTTAAACATTAAGAACATTAAAAAAATTAAAATTAATTTAAAAAAAAAATATATATATAAATTCAAATGATGAATTTCAAGCGTCAGAAAACTTCAAAAACTAGCTAAAACTATTTTAAATGCCATTAATAGTAGAAGTTCAATGTTAAACAATACTTTTACTTCCAGTAACAGGTTTTCTTATACAATAAGATCGATCATTTTCAACCATCCAGAACATAATTATCAGTTCATGAAAATAAAATTTTGAAGATAAAATCACACAGAAACTACAATAGGGGGTTGGCGAGCGAAGCGAGCAGGGGGGCGGAGCCCCACTAGTATATATATATATATATATATATATATATATATATATATATATATATATATATATATATATATACACATATATATATATATATATATATATATATATATATATATATATATATATATATATATATATATATATATATATACTAGTGGGTATTAAATTGGGTCACCCTGTATATATATATATATATATATATATATATATATATATATATATATATATATACTAGTGGGTATTAAATTGGGTCACCCTGTATATATATATATATATATATATATATATATACAGGGTGACCCAATTTAAACGGGCACCGCTCATAACTCGTCAGGGACAGCCACAATCGAAAAAATGGTAGAGACCAAAGTTGTAGGATATCGAAGGGGACAACCCGATGGTGACCTTGGATTTGACCTTGAACGCGTTTTTCAAGGTCATTTGAAGGTCAACTTTGGATTTTTAAATAGGAACCCCATTCTTTTATTGCGGGAATGGAAAGAGCGGTAAATTTTACGTTCAGAATGGTATGTTCGGTTGCGGCACTGAAGGTCATCTCAATGTCCTGCAGCCAGAATGAAACCCCGCCTACGTAATTCCTCTAGCAACGCCAAATTAAAAAAAAGTGGTAGAGACCAAAGTTGTTGTATAGGGGGGGGGGGGGGGAATTGTGACCTTGAATTTGAGCCAGTCCTACAAGGTCATTTCAAGGTCAAATTATTTTTTTTCAAACTTTACTTTTACTTTGTATCCGAGATGAAATCCCTTCTTAGATGTTCTCTGTCCAGCGGCCAAGACGCAAATGAGCCCTCGCTAGCGTCCAAACATAAGTCTCGCTATTTCCCGAATGATCCCTTCCGACGGTTAACTTGCGAATGACTCCTCTAGGTGGTCGCCACCTACCTACCCGAACTCCTGATGTGCGAAAAATAAAAATGGCTCCCGAAATAAGCCTTTTAAAATAAGTCCCGCGCTCAGTCTTGCCATACGACGCTTAACTCACGAATGATTTTCAAGCAGGCGCCCCGGCCCCGCGCCGTACCTGCCGCCCGAACTTTCGATTTGCAAAAATAAAAATAGCCTCCGAAAATTGTCGAAAGAGTCTCACACTCGGCCTTCCGCCAAAAATATTAACGAAAATTTTTATTAACAAGCCAATCATCGATACAGAAAAAGATTAAGTAAAACATCGAAGTATTGTAGAAAAACGTCAAAGTTTGATAAAAACGTAAAAAAAATATTAAATGTTTTATTTTTAAAAAATCATAAATTGATAAACCGTAATGCCAAAATATGAATAGAATTTTACAATAAAAAGCCATCGATACAGAAAAAGAAAAAGTAAAACATCGAAGTATAAAGTAAAAAAGTTTTTATATTTATTTTACACACATTTATTATTTGAATCAGAAATAAATTGCATTATGTTTTTTTAAATAACGTTGTTGTTTTTCCATTTAATTTATTCATAAATTATTATTGTTTTAAGCATACATAGATATACATACATACGTATGTTTGTATACATATGCTATACACACATACATGTAAACACGCATGTTGAAAATACATATGTATAAGCAGAATTATAAAGTTTGTAATGCATACCATGTCGTCACACAGATTATACATACAATTACTGGCAACAGTTAATATAATTATTTAGTGATAATTCCACTGTATAAATATTTTAATTCTATTAGAAATATTTTTGCAGCAGAAATTGGTAGGTACTTAAATTTTTTGCACTTTTCTATTAGATAAGTAATAATAAACAACCAACAACACTAAAAAATGTATGTTCATTATTTAAACTTGTACAATATGTAAGCTGTAAAATATTGTATTTAACACGATAATAATTAATTAATAACATACATATTAATATAAAATATTGCATCTAAAGTTATGTTAATGTAAAAAAATTTTTATCTAACGTAACAGAATATTTATTATTGTTAACAAATGAAGATTGTACTTTTTACATCATTTCATTTAATATTAAGAATAATACGAATATACATTTTCTATTAAAATTTTTGTATTAATGTCTTGTATAAAAAAAGTTCTGCAATACGTAATGAAGGTATTTCTTGAAGAATCAATTTACTTAAAATTAAAAAATGTTTGATATAATTTCAAGTCATAGCGATTATTCTAGAAAATATTGTTTAAGAGCTAAATATTCCGATTAATTACCCATATTTTAAATGTATGTATAAGTTTGATTTCACTTCATAAAATTTAATAAGTTAAAATAAATCTTTTACTAAAATACAATTTTAACTATTTTATAAGTTATCTATTAAAATTTACTTTTAACACTTTTGGAATTACAAAATATTTATTTATTATCTATTTCATAAAAGCTTCCTAATCAATAAATTATTTTATAATAAAAAATTAATAATTACTATTTGCAATTAAATAATTGTTTAAGTAGTTTTTTATTTATTATTTTTTGCAGAAAACAGTCTAAGTTCTAGTAATGCAGTAGAATTTTTAAATTTATTTAGATATTTATCGACTTCAAATACTAATTTAATAATTGAAAATATGTGATTTGAGTCATTTTTTTTATTTTTGTAATATTTATAATCTAAGTAAATATGCCGGACTATAGTCGAAGCGAAATTGTTGATATTTTATTGATTTTGGGAGAGTGTCGAAGAAATTATAATGCAGCAGCACAATTATATCGGAGGCGTTTCCCAAACAGAAATCATCATCCATCTCGAAGTACGATCCAGAGAATTGAACAGCGAGAGAGGCGAGGACCTCAAAGATCACGACAACGTCATAGAGTAATGACTATCGAGCGAAATGATCCACGAGTATTGGTGGTGCTTGCTATGATTTATTTAGATCCTCATATTTCAATTCGACAAATAGAAGTACGATCTGGCATCCCGAGAGAAACAGTGAGAAGAATAACAAGACTCCATCGTTACCATCCATATCATATTACTTTGACCCAAGAGCTAACAGAACGTGATTTTGAAAGAAGGTTACGATTTTGCCAATGGGCACAGGAAAGATTGCAAAACGATCCACATTTTTTCAGGTACGTCATGTTTTCCGATGAAGCCACTTTCCATAATACAGGTCAACTAAACCGACACAATTCCCACTATTGGTCCATTGAAAATCCTCATTGGACCCGTGCAGTCGATCACCAACATCAATGGAGTCTTGTAGTATGGTGTGGTATTGTTAATGGCTATCTAATTGGGCCTTACTTTTTTGACGGTAATGTTAACAGAGATAGATACCTCCATTTTCTGACAAATGAATTACCAAATCTGTTAGAAGATGTTAATATACAAACCAGAATGCGTATGTGGCTTCAACATGATGGTGCACCTGCGCATAGAAGTTTAGATGTTCAAGATTTTTTAAATCAAATGCAAAGAATCATTAATACTTGCAGAGGCATACCAAGGCATGTGCTTCTGTCAACTGTTGGAAGCTTTGAGCGAAGAATTCAACTATGTATTAGACATCATGGAGGGATTTTTGAACACTTAATTAGGTAAAGCTTAAACTCTATTTATAAAGTGATTTTTTCATGGTCTTGCCTTCATCTGCCGGTGTCTTCACGTCTTGCCTTCATCGGCCGGGCTATGATTCTTGCCTTAATCGGCCGGTGTCTTCACGTCTTGCCTTCATCGGCCGGGCTATGATTCTTGCCTTAATCGGCCGGTGTCTTCACGTCTTGCCTTCATCGGCCGGATCAAAATGGGACCTGAAAATCCACCCTGCTACGTCCTCGTCGTGGGTCCTGGACATCAAGTTTTATAATGATGACAAAACGCAGGAAATGGTACGCTAAATGATTAAAATCTTTTCTTCTATTTTAAATTTACTACTTCGTTTAAAGTGCAACATTTTACACGCTTTCAGGATCCGGAGTCGAAAAAGTGGGTGCTGTTTGAAAAAAAATAATTTGACCTTGAAATGACCTTGTAGGACTGGCTCAAATTCGAGGTCACAATTCTCCCCCCCCCTATACAACAACTTTGGTCTCTACCACTTTTTTTTAATTTGGCGTTGCTAGAGGAATTACGTAGGCGGGATTTCATTCTGGCTGCAGGACATTGAGATGACCTTCAGTGCCGCAACCGAACATACCATTCTGAACGTAAAATTTACCGCTCTTTCCATTCCCGCAATAAAAGAATGGGGTTCCTATTTAAAAATCCAAAGTTGACCTTCAAATGACCTTGAAAAACGCGTTCAAGGTCAAATCCAAGGTCACCATCGGGTTGCCCCTTCGATATCCTACAACTTTGGTCTCTACCATTTTTTCGATTGTGGCTGTCCCTGACGAGTTATGAGCGGTGCCCGTTTAAATTGGGTCACCCTGTGTATATATATATATATATATATATATATATATATATATATATGGGACGTCCACGTCAAACGTAACAAAGCTCTGCCCAAAATTCCTTTTGATCTAAAAAATTTTTAAAAATATGGAAAATTTAGCATTTTTTATGTACTTTCGATTAGTAAGGGGCGTTTTTTAAAATATTGTACCCAGACGGAGCTACGCGTTCCTTAACCTTAAAAAATTACTACTTTACGAAATGATCAAGCTGTCAGAAATTACAGGGGCTCAGAAAATTCTAAGCAACGACTATTTTCATGTATTTTGTGCTGCTGAACAAGAATCCGACGGTATTTTTTACCGATACCTTAAGCGTTCGTCCCTAACCTCAAAAAACACCACCAAAATGTCTTTTTTACGCGGTTAAGAAATTTACATCTAGAGGAAAATCATTGTCGAATTTGTTATTATTTTTGTTGAACATATTTTAAATTCAATTATTAATATTGTACGATTGATATTGGACTTGGTGCATTAGAGTATCTAAACACAGTAATTTTTTTGTCGGGAGAAACTAAAAACTCATTTCCTTCTGAAATTTTTGTAACAGACGGTGCATCCAGAATCTTTTCTTTAGTGTTCTTGAAGTTTTTTCGTAATCTTTTTTGGAATTGTGAAAGAATGTTATTGTTTGGAACTTTTGTCTCGCCCAGTCATAAAGTTGTTTTGAATTTAAAATCGCTTCCGTAGCTTTGGCCTGCAAACTGGTACGAGTAGCTTCTCTTTTTAACACGGCTCCTACTCCGTCACATGAACCCTTTCCGTGAGCAGTAGCGTGGAAATGCCAATCCGCCATTATTTGGAAATCTGACTCATGATTAACCAAGTTCTATCTATTTTTTACTGTAACAGTCATAGAACACTATATGGTGTGCGTATATATAAATATATATATATATATATATATATATATATATATATATATATATATATATATATATATATATAATGGTGTTCTAATTGTACTGTTATGGTTTGATACGGATGATTACAATAAAATAATTAAAAAGTTATAATCCGTTTCTGTCAGTTTGAATCCGTATAATATATAAACGTTCACAAACTGTAGTTTATTTTATAAATAGTTTATTGCGACTAAGAAAATGATGTTCTGCGATTTGAAAAACCATAGATACATATTTTCAATTTTACATACATAATTTGCTATTTAAATGGATATTGTTTATAAAAATCTTCATGATCAATAGTATAAATGAATTGGAAAACAATAAGTATTTGGAACTCAAAAAATATATATTGTTATTTTATTTAAACCCTATAAGTATCAAAGTCTAAAAATAATAATCGATACAACACATCCGCCATTTCAGTTAGTGCCTTTAATTTTCAAATATGTTTAAGTTCATTTTTTTTAATTATGCAAGCTTTTCAAATGTCAATTTGAAAATGAAAATTTCGTGGTACAATATAAAAGACAAAAAAAATAACGTTATAATAGGGAAATTTAAATGTTTATTTTGTCTTTTATATTATAGCGCGAAATTTTAATTTTCAATTGACATTTGAAAAGCCCGCATAATTTTAAAATAAATCAATTGAAACGGATTTGAATAAATAACGGATTCGGAATAAATTGGAATTGGATTAAAACATATTGAACAAACTGATTGAAACGGATCTGAAACATTGAAAATTTAAAAAATGTACAATTTTGAAACGGATTCGAACCTTTCAAAATGATTGAAACGGATTTGACACTTGGGAAAATGTTTCATCACTTTCGGATTGAAACGGATCTCACTGGATTCAAAAAACGGATTGAAACGGGTCTCACTGGATTCAAAAAACGGATTGAAACGTATCTGTACATTTTTTTCTGAGGTTCAATCCGTTCCGATCCTTTTTTTAACGAGGGAAGAATGCTTTGCAGTAGACTCAGACATTATAAATATTTTATATGCTTCAATTAATCATGGACAAGTATACAAAAGCTATATCAGCTTAAAAGTTAATTGTGTCTGCTTCAAACTAATTTTTCTGTCATTAAAAATACCATGTGGAAAGTAACAGCTAATAACTTTTGTAGAATTTGAAACAAAACTAAACTATAGAGAAAGATTTTGGACTACAACACTATACAAAATAATATTATTTTAAATATACTTGAAATCAAAATTCAATAAATGAGAATAATAATCTAAACTTTGATTTAAATATTTTAAAAGAATTCTAGGTAAAACAACGTGTGAAAAAATAATTTTTACTAAAACTTTACCGTCAGAAAATATATCAAAGACAAGAGTAGCGTCTGCAACGTTTACACAGTGATAGCAAATACAACTCAATTAATATCATTAAAAAATTATAAACTTAGAATAATTTTTAAAGTTTAGAATATTTGTTGGTTGCATTCGACAGCAGATGAAGTTGTTTCGATGAGAAGGTTTTGTAACTTATATTTCCAAATAAACATACATAGCAACGAAGTATCAAAATATTATCATAGTTTGATAAAACGCGTTTTATGCAAAACATATTTTAAATATAATAGTTAAGCAATTCCTACAATAGGTAACATCATTTAGAAATATTTTTATATTTTTTATTATAAAAATTCTGATTAGAAAAATATGTTTACCGCAAGCGAAGCGAGACCGAACGTGCAGGTGCTATGAAATTATCTTTTAACTTGTATTCGTTTTTTTAACAAAAATGATAACACTATTTATCTCTTGACAAAAAAAAATTAAGTAAAGTCAACTAACTTTACTATATGTCATAATATTTAAAATTAAAACATAATTAAATATTTTGATATTTTTTACAATAAAAATTCTCATTAGCAAGTATCAAAATATTACCAAATTTTGATAGTATTAAGTATACTGCAAACATAATATCTTGTAACGGGGTGAATTCGATCAACGAATAGCTCAAGACTTGGTCACCACGCTGGACCACTAGGCTAAGGACAAGGACACCTGGAGTCCGCGTCTCACTCACTTACAAAAGCACACCTCTATCCGCTGGACACAGCACAGCACACGATGAAGCTTTTCGAAATTTTAGCGAAGTCGCGTGTTTATCTAGCGAAGGCCGAGAACTATCTGAGCGCGCTCCTGAAGGATCGCTCTCTCTATCTCTTTCGCGCCTATTGCCGAATTCGCACGTGTTTACTATCGCGCACGCGATGGCTATGGTGCTCAACTCGTTGCAATCTTATTGGCAATAATAATGATAAAATAAATAATAAATATGTTTATTGAGTGTTTTAATGTAGCTCTAACATGAAACAGTTCTAAAAACATTTTAAAAACTTTTAATACCACACTTTGAAACGCTGGAATGAAAGTTTAAGAAATATTGGAAAAAACGATAAATAAATGATCGAATGTCCACAATTTTTGGATTTTATTAATTTGATAAAACGTTTATTTAATGTTATAAAGTTGTACACTGTAAATTGTTATAAAATTCTAATAAAAATAGTTAATCACTATAAAAGATTGTTTGTATTTAGACTATGCTTTATAGTTTTTTACAGAATCATACACTTTTGACATTTTTTTTTATATTTATTTTTATTATTATATTTTTACATTGTTTTGCAGTTAATAACATTTCTAAATTTGATAAATTTAAAAAATTTTAAACTTTAAAAATGTTATAAACTGCAGAAAAATACAAAATTAGAAAAGATGTTTGATTGTACAAAATGTGAAATACGTAAAAAAAATATAAAATATAAAAGGGTAAAAATCTGTAAAATCTTGTAAAGCATGCTTCTTTACGGTTCTCTACTATTTTTAGTATAATTTTATAGCTAAACAGCTAAATTTCTTTTTTATTTTGGTCATTTTTAGAATATCCCAACTAAGGCTTTACAGAATAAATTCAATTACAACGCGGGCTTTGTTCTGATTACTTATGAAGTTTAGTAATATTGGTCATTATGAACGCCATATGGAATTGACGTAATCGAGTTAATTAAATCAATAAATTTTCTAAAATGACAGGTATTTCAATCATTTTCCAAAAGGAATCAGTCAATTTCATTTATTTATTTCTTTGAATCCATGAATCAGTATACACGACTAAAAATGTTTTTAACAGGTATAAAGTAAAGGTACGTCCATCTAATTATTTAGGTTTTAAAGGCATTTGGTTTTAATTGAATGTACTTAACTAATAGAAACCAAAAGAAATAAGCTTCGTGTTCAAATTCAGTGGCTCAAAATTTATAAAAATAGCCTTCATCAATAATTTTCCTCTAGACGTAAATTTCTTAACCGCGTAAAACAGACATTTTAGGTGGTTTTTTGAGGTTAGGGACGAACGCTTGAGGTATTGGTAAAAAATACCGTCGGATTCTTCTTCAGTAGCTCAAAATACATGAAATGTGTATATATATATATATATATATATATATATATATATATATTTATATATCGATATATATCTTTCTTCCTATATTATATAGTTATTTTGACTATACTCCCCCCCCCACAGCCCCCCTCCATTTGGCCCCTCTTACGAAATACGTAAAAATCGTTCATTCTTATGTTATTTTTAAAAATTTGCATGCCCCCCACCGCACACACACACCCCACAACCCCCCACAAGGAAATAACACGAATTTGGTATGATTAAATTTTTCGTGATCTTTAGGTGAAACTTTATTTAATCTAGCAATTGTAATATTTTTCTTTACATTTTTTCTATTTTGCCATATTTTTTTGTCTTAATAAATACATAATGTTCTGGAATATTTACGTATTTTAAAGATTTTGCAAACTCATCAATTTTATTTTATTTAAACCAAGCTGTTATTGGTGTTTGCCAACTGTTTATTACACTTTCAATTTTACTCAATTCAAATATCTTATAATTTTTGTGTTTTTCATGTATCGGCATTTTTTTAATTTTATGAATTCTAATACAAATCAGAAATTTTTGAAATTGTCAAGCTGCTTTCATTAGACTAAGATATCTACCATCAACATAATTTGTAATTTCGTCAAGTTTTTCTTGATTACAATTAGGGTGTGTGAGTTAAAAGTCGAGTTTTACATTTATTTACGACATTATGGTGCAAATAATTAAACCAAAGACATATAATAATATATTATAAGTGTTTAGTTTTTTAATTAACATACGGATTGAACAGATTCAATAGATTACAAAAGCAAAAAAATGTTGTTAGGCTGAAAAATCAGTCCAAATAATCGAGTTATCTTTTAGGCAAATGCTTGAAAAAAAAATCGAAAAAGCTTTAAGTAACATAACATTGTTACGAAACAAGGAAAAACCATAGTATTCGTTAGATATATATAAAAACTCGATAATCGTGGTATTTAAGTAGATTTTTAACATCCCAGATTTGTTTTGCAATCAGAACAAAAAAAGTGTCGAGATTGACTCGCACACCCCTAATTTGACCCCCAATCGTCATTTTGACATTTTTGAATTTTGACAAATGCGCTGTTACTACCTTTGTGAATATACTTGTGAATATACTTTAGATATATTTTATACTCTGAATAGATGCACAAAATTCAACATTTATGTGGCATTTGTATTTCATTAACAAAAATTCATTATATGGTACAACCATTAAATAATCAACTGGAATTTATTCCTTATTTTAATTTCTATAAAAATGATTTTCGCAACGTATCACTGTTATCGAAAAGTTATCCGAATTCAAATCTAACCTCAAATCATTCATGTCGGCATTTAGTTGGTAAATTCTGTTATAATATTGTTCGTTATCTTTTATACATGTAAATGAACCTGAATTTGTATATTTTTGTAAATGCATTTTACATAATAAAAAAATAAATAAAATTAATTTCAATTCTTTCCATTTTGGATTGCATGTTACGGTTATGAATAAATCTGGTCTACTACATTTTCTCATTATAGCCATTGCATCCTGATAATGTTGTTGCATATATCTAGGACCTCCGATGTATGTTGATGGTAGTATATAGAGATTTCGAGCTTTATTTTTTTTTTCGAAATTATTAGAAACTAGCAAATAATGCTTGCTTCGCTCGCGGATCATATATGTTTTTTGTTTTTTTTTTTTCATTTTAGAGCAGGTTTTACTAGAATAAAATATGTGAAAATAACTTTTTTTGTATAAAATATGTCAATATAATATTTTATCATTTTAATATAGTTTGTGATGTGATGCGATAAGACAAGATACAAAAATCCTTTTTTAATCTGTACTATTATCAAATATTAAAATTAATTTTTATAATGGTTCAGTAAATCTGTATATAATTCTGTTTGATTATTATTAAAAATAACAATTGAAAACGATAAAACAGATGATGAAAGTGTAGAAAAAGCAACAAAAATATATATTATTACGACAAAATAATAATTAAACATTACACAGAATTATACATGTGTACTTATATATTTTTATATGTACTCATATAAAAATATATAAGTGTATGGACATTTATTGTGTTAATAAAATTAAAAACATACTTTGATTAAAAGGAATTGACGCGAAAGAAGATTGTTAAGAACAACTCTTAAAAGTTAACTGACAAAGCAAACTAAAATTAACATCAGCTTGGGGTGCGTAGTTGCACGGGTTGAGAGATCTTATTAAAACATATGTGTATATGCGTGTGTGTGTGCATGTTGGCTTAAGAAATGTTTTTTTAGCGTTTAAACAACGTTGAAAATGATCGCTATTAGATATTAATAAAACCATGAACCTTTTCATAAAACATTTATATAGTATTTCAAAAACAGTTGAATAACCGTTAAACATTAATGAACAAATAACATGTAATATTTGTCTTTATTCAAAATATGGAACGTTTTATACAATTTTGGAATTATAATATAGGATGAAATATGGATGGTATCTAGACATGCTTATGAAGCAAGAAAAACATTTTTACAAGATTTGTATATTAATAACAAACCTTTTGGAGGGAAAATCATCGTTCCGTCTGGTGATTTTAGACAAACACTTCCTATAGTACGCCATGGCAATCGTAAAAAATGATGGATGTGTAAAAAGAAGTATATTATGGTTTTTAACATGCATTATAATGCATGTTAAAAAAAATTTAGATCGATGTAAATTTTCGCTGTCCACAAATATTATTATTACACTAAGACACCAAAAACTACAAAGCGTACCACCTATACTTCGTCATCGGTCACTCTGTACACCTAGACGCCGTCCTCATAAGATTTATTTACCTAAATACCAAAAACCACGTTACGAACTGCCTAGACTTCATCATTGGTCACCCTGTACACCTGAACATCTTCCTCGAATGATTTTTACAGCTAGACACAAAAAACCACGGAGCGCGCCACGTAGACCTCGTCACCGGCCACCTTGTAAATATGTGTACTTACTGAATTGAAAATTTGAAAACCCAATATAGAAGTAAGTAGTGTCGCGGTCGCCGCAGGCTTTTAAACTTGCCTTCGTGGCGCTACCGCGCCACTTGTTAAAAGTTTTCATTTTCATCTCTGATATATAGTTTACAGTCGTTAAACATTCGGTCAGACGATCGTACTGCATTTATTACTTTCTACAGCATCTATAATAAAAGCGACAGTATTTTTATTGAAAGGAAATCATATTATTTCGATCAAAACTCATGACTCCCATACACACCTTGTGTAAAACGTATATTCCGGCCGGCCATATTGTCTGGTCGACAGTGGCGACACCAGCGGAGCGGTGGTATTTTTCATTGTCAATAATGTGGCTGATGACTGCGTCATCGATGGCTCTATGCACCTAGACGCCGTCCTTGAATAGTATTTGCCTATCCACAATTTGATGGCTTCCCCCTCTCCGTAGCGCAGAGACCTATGAATGCACCTCAACCATCCGCACGCACACATCGTTAGACTTGCCGCGTCGCGGCGTCGGTATTACAATAACTGGGGAACTACACGTTAAATCATTGCTCACGATGTCTCAAAAGATTCGTAATACTCGA
Organism: Nasonia vitripennis; assembly: GCF_009193385.2. Classification (NCBI taxonomy): domain Eukaryota; kingdom Metazoa; phylum Arthropoda; class Insecta; order Hymenoptera; family Pteromalidae; genus Nasonia; species Nasonia vitripennis. The sequence goes on from NW_022279590.1 coordinate 2,218,675, forward strand.
CCTTAACCTTACTTTCGTTTTTTAGCAAGATCGTACGAAGCGTTCGGCTGCTATCAATAAAAATGCACGTTTCGCGCGGGCTCAGCTTATGGATCGCGTGTTAAACGCCTAAACTTTGAGGCCGTATATCTCAGCTTTTAGACGTCAGATTGATCTGAAATTTTAGGTGTGGGCAATACACAAGTTCCATCAATTTCCTAAGAAAATGATTTTGATGGTGAACCTCCTTAAGAGTTGTTCGTATGATTGTTTGGCGTATTATGAATAAAATAATATGATTCTAAAATTGATCCAAATGATTCATCGTTGAAAAACAAAGTAATCTTATCATCTTCAAATTCTAACATATTTATTCATGGCGGTATTGAATTACATATTTACAGTTATTTTGTGTTAGGGGTGGTTTACCCCCTTAGGGGTAATATTTATGAAAACACCGAAAGACGTCAACTAAATTTTGTTATTAAGGATGTTTAAACATTTTTTCCAATTTTTTTTAGTCGACAGATTAACAGATTTGTAATCAGCGACCTCGAAAACCTCTATATACAAACTTTCTACGAAATATTATGTATTGAATTACATATTTACAGTTATTTTGTGTTAGGGGTGGTTTACCCCCTTAGGGGTAATATTTATGAAAACACCGAAAGACGTCAACTAAATTTTGTTATTAAGGATGTTTAAACATTTTTTCCAATTTTTTTTAGTCGGTTTAAACATTTTTATTATAAAATTATGCCAAAAAATATATGTTTTCAACCCCTAAAAAATAGGGGATGCTACTCTTACTCTTCAAATCACCATGAAATACTTGCTCTTTTTGTAAGAAATAACCTCCAATTTATTTCATTGAAAAATATTAATTTTAAGCCGAGATATTTAAAAAAAACGCTTTTTGGGGGTTAACTTTAGGGGAGGTTTTTACCCCTTAAAAGTGAAAATTAGCCGATAAAAAAAATACGTGTCTCTTATTTTTTTATGTTCTACAACATATATGAAAATCATCAAAATCGGTGAGTTCGGGTTGGGTACCTTTCCTTGTTAGTCGTGCACAAGAATTACCACGCTTGGAGGAACCCGTGGAAGCTCAGGTTGGGAAGCAGAGGAAGTCATCAGCAAGTCATGCTAGAGTACCAACTAAACCATTACTGAATTCTTCTACACAAGGGTCGAAGGAAGAGTTGGATAATCCTTGCACCCCCAACCATCATAATTCATTTTGTGAAAATACAACAGTGGAAAATTCGCACAACAGGCTCAACTGTCATTGGGACGAACAACAATCTGTGAATACGTCCGACCTTACGAAGAAGTGTACTTCCATAGAGAACTTGTTTAACTTGAACTATGGCTCAGTTATGGACGATCAAGCATCAGTGACAGCGTCCGACGGTTCAAAGAAGTCAACTTCTGAAATGAATCAGTCTAACTTGGCAGACGATTCATCACTTTCAGAACATAGGCTATTGCAAGGGCAATCCACGCTACAATGTAGTTGCCAAGCAGCCGGAAAAATATCGTGTTCTGGTACGCCATGTGAGAGCAGTGCAACGCTTGCGGTGCTCACACAGAAGATTGAGTTACTCACGGATTTAGTGAAGTCACTCATAAATTCGGGCGGGTGTTTAACCTGTAAGTCCCGGGACGACAAGAGTAACTGCATGAGGTCCAAGCGTGCTAAAAAGCGTCGTCGGAATAATTGTGACAAGGAATCGCGCGTCGTTGCTAAGATTAACAGCACGAGTGCAACTTCCCGTTCGGCTAAACGGAAGGAAATTAGTCACAATGTTCACCAGCAGCAGGCTAGTTCTAGCAACAAGTGTGACAATAAACGTCGACCGAAAGTTAGTCTCGATCGAGACAAACAGCATGCAAGTCAACAAGGTCACAACGGCTGCACTTCTGCAACTCTTCGCAGAAATCCTTCACCCGGAAGTAAGCTGGATCACAAGGTGAGACCCGTATCAAGTGTCTCTGATACCGGTAGTGATGACACCAGTCGAAAATCTTGCTCACAGACGTGTGAACGAGAAAAATACACGCCAAATCGATCGTTTCGTAATGCGCGGGTGGAGAATGAACGTGCGAATCTAGGGATTCGGAAAGCACCGACTTCTCAACCTTTCAAAGGGAGCTGTTGGAACTGTGATGTCGTAGGGCATCGCGCTCGCGTTTGTCCGGAGCCGCATATCCTCAAATGCCATAAATGCAAGCTGGCGGGATATAAGCGGACGAACTGCCCAAGGTGTCTGCAGCACGGGGAGTTTTATTCATCGATGTCCGTTTGTGAGTCTTCGAGCTCAAGAGTTGACAACAGTGTGTCAGAGGGCATAGGTAAATCTGTGCTCGCGCTAGCGAGCCATTCCGAGTCTCTCTTCGCTCCGCTCGTTTCGCGAATAGACACTCTGCGATTGCGATTATTGTGTGCGAGGGTTGCGAGGTCAACCGAACCGAGGACAATCCGTCCGAGACCATCTTCGCGTGGGTTAGAACGGCCGTGCCGGCCACGTACATCTGTAAGTACTAGTTCTTATAAACTCTCGCTTGCTCGGGCGACTTTAAGCCTCCTCTCTCTCTCACCTCGACTACATGCTGGTAGCTGGCATGCGCCCGTCTGGTGCGCTTGTATAAGCCAAGCACCAATAAACAGTTAGTCTAAGTTTTACAATAATCCGCGAGTGTTCATTGACTTTTACTTCTTATGAATCCATGTCCTGAGTAATACTATCACCGCCGCGTGTTCATACGTCTTTACGTCCGTGCGCGGATAGATTATAGTCGGTAGAATCTAGTGCCTTCTGCACAGCCGACGGAAACGCTGAATAGTAGCATAAACAACAAACAACTTAAAATAATAATGACGGCCGAGCTACCGTCATAACATATATATATATATATATATATATATATATATATAGTTATTTTGAGCCAAGGTAAGATTCAGCCCCCCTTCAAAATAACGTTAAAACGTTTAAAAAAACGCGTTATTTTTTACTCATGAAACCCCCCCCCCCCTCTGTCCCCACTCAGTTACTTTATTCAACATTTATAGTAAAAAATATTATTCATTATGTTAAAAGTTCTATTTTTTCACGCCACCCATAAGGTAAATAGAAGAACGCGTTTTTTTCTCTCATGACAAAAATTTTAATGTTTTAAAATTAATATAGAATCTTATAGTAATTTCAATAATCAATGATGGATTTTATTCGTGTATTTTTAATACTTTATTCTGTAACAAGAGGCATGAAAGTGCGTTGCTGCTGAATCGTGCGCGGAGGCGCGCGTGAGACACTGCGCGTAAAGGTTGATTATTTCGGGCTGGCGACCAGCAAACACACGTGCGCGGAGACCAAACTAAAGTATCCCGGTAAACGTATCGTGTCGACGAGCATTATCCGAGCAATCAACTCTCATAGCTGACACCTTCGATCTCAGCTTGATGTCCAGAAGCAGCTACCCTGGAGCCTTTCGAGGAGTGGAGAAGCTTGGCTAGGAGGGACGCCTCCACGAGATTCTGTCGTTTGACCTTGGTCACCGTAGATCGTACTCGACGCGTGCTTCGCATCTACGTATATCTCACGAATTTCTTCACGCAACTATAAAGACGCCGAAGCCGAGATTCGTGCCACTGAATCCTCAACTCGTCTACCGAATACCGTCCTCTCGTGCGACGCGCGCGACTATCGTAACCAATTGAAGTGATCAATATATGCAACTATTCTATTTACATATTGCGCTTTTTGCTGTTACGAACGCCGTCCTTTCTATCTCCTGTTCGCGGACTTGACAGGGTTGGACTGGGATATAGCCGCGGCATCGTCGTCGCCGTTGGCAGCCGAGCAACTCTGTGTGCGGAGAAAGCGCGGCGAACTTCACTTCGTAGCCGCCGTGCACAAGGCCAGTTGCCTCGTTACAAACTGGCGCCTCAACGTTGCAGGTAACGAGCAAGAGCGTCGAAGTAGGTGGGCATTAAAATAAATTCGTGTAGTGAGAAGGAAGAATTAAATCGTCTCGCGGAAGGACGAAATTTAACCCTAGCGCAAATGACCGAAGCAGAGAGAATAGCAGCTCTGCAATTCGTATTTACAGGTGTCGCCGCAGAATAATGCGAGAACAACAAAGATGAGTGGCAAAGCTAGAAAGAGTTCTATACGGCGGCGACAAGATGGTACGTCATGAACAGGCGATTCCAACAACGGAAGCAGAGTGAAGATACCAAGGCGCGCACGGGCCCGTGCGTGATTTTGTGACATCCCTGGGAGGCATGATGAAGGAAATAAAGCTACAACCAAGCCTGAAGAAACAACTAGACCTCTTACATAAAAATCTTATGCCAGAGCTGCAAAGGTTGACCCTTCGTATGAACTGCCACGATTGGGACAGTTTCCAAAGAAGCCGGATGCGGATTGCGGATCTTGATCTCCGTCCTGGTAAGCTGGATCGCTACGAGGTTCTCCGAGGTGATGGAGCTGCTGCAGAAATTCTGCAGACAATGGAGGTTCAGATGATTTGGGGATATTATGAAGGGTAAGTATAATAAATTCTCTCTCTATACAGTAATTTTAATATTAAGATTTGAGTTAGGTTATACTTTTAATTGCGACGTCGTGCGTTGCAGCCGCACAAACCGCGTATTGCTGTTTGCGCGGTAACCTCACCCGATGCGAGAAAGAAAAGGCGATCGGGTGATGAACTCATTGATAGCTTGGAAGATCTCAAGAAGTATGGTCGCCGGTGGGAGAAACAACGAGATTTAGACAGTCGATATGCATTGTCATTGCCAGCCGAGAAGATGAACGTTCCCGGCGCGGCATATACAGGAGATATGACTTAGCCAAAGGTCGCTGCAGTTAAAACGTTGGAGAAAGAGAAAGAGATTGAGAAGACTCCGAAGAAGGGCAAAAAGTCAAAAGCTAAGAAAGCTTCGACTTCAGCGTCCGCTTCGGAGTCAGAGAGACTGTCCATTAGATAGATTGCTTAAAGTGTTTCGAATTTCGGCTTTTTTGGAAGCACGCACAGACAGCCACGATTTTAATCGGTAAGCGTTATTTAAAGCGCATCGATAATTACTATGACAAGTTTTAACAGCATGATGCATACAGTATACATCAGAGGATAATTTAGCGAAAGACGAACATTCCTAATCGTACTCAAGATTAAAAATTTAGCAAGGTATTATTTTGCGTAACAATAGCCATTTATCATTACCTCTAACATATATTTTTTGCACACTTTTTGAAAGTTCTCTTAAAATTTTTTTCATTGACTTAAATGACACCTTGCCGTCAAAGTAGTCTAGACCGTGATGATATTGGGTCAGCCAATCGTTCTCCTTTCGTATATCTTCACTCAGATGATTAAGCGCTATCGTAGGTGTCAGTATTCAATGACTACTAAAGTTTCCATCAACGGCCACCACGGCAACATCTTTTGGCACATTCCGATGTTTGGAATCTTTGAAGAACTGTATGTCAATGATCATATCTATGATTGAGTGAAGCGTATATGACAGTGCTAGATTGTCGAAAATTAGAGGAAGAGACTGACTGTAGAAGTCGCATGCACAGCGTTTATATGCACAGTAGAGAGTAGCGACATCTGTGAGAAGTAAACTATTTTTAACTGCTAAAATATGTGATCACTTGACGCGAGGCATCAATTTCCAAAATATTATCATACTCTGCGTACAGAATGCAATTTACCGTTTCTGTTAGTGCATTGTTAAAACGTACTTCTAATCTAACACTACCATGTTTAATTAAATTCCAGTGGCTGCAGTCATTCGCCGATATATCGGGAGTCAAATCAAAAGCAAATAGACAGTAGCCGTGGGGATAGTTATCGCGCGTCACTTGATTACCCTCGTTGAGGAAGTATATTCCCGTACCGAAGAACAGTGTGTGATACGCATCCACATATAGATTTCTCGTCGTAAAGTCCGGTTGCAATGGTTTTGAGGGCAACTGGACCCCACCAACGTACAAACATAGAAAGTTTATATTAAAATGTTCAAAATTGAATGGATTGAGCAGCCGATCACCATTAAAAGCTTTGTTATTGACGAAACCCAGGATGATTCTCTTCGGCAGCTGACCCAATCTGATATTGTCCAATGTTTCACCGTGTACACGACTGTGCATAGTGACTGCCTTGACTTTCACCCGTGTCAATAGATATTTAGTCGTTGCTCGTGAGAGTGATCAAGCATGTGCAAGTATCTACTGGGACTGATTTTTACATGTCTCACTAGAAGATTGGCCTCCTCAATGTGTACGGGAAAAAAGCCCGCAGGGTCCATCAGGCAAAAGTTATCGCGCGATTTCACCAAACGCACCCTCACTTCGACGCCGTTGAGCAGTAGCTTCTCTTGATTGAACACATCGGTATGGAGGTGTCCAACTAGGTCAACGGGTTTATTTGCAGCAAGTAACTTTCGCCTTTCCACAAACCACTCGTTCAGATTTTCTGTGTTGTTTATTTTTTCAGCCGTTGGTCACACCACAAAACAGTCGACAGGTGAGAGGTTTTGGCGGTAGGTCCGTTATTTAGCAGCGTCTCTATGTATGCTCTGTAGGCATAAGCATTGGTAGGTGGTGACACAGGTTTCTGATCGAAAGATACATCTACTTGATTGAATAGTGAATGCATAAAATTGTCGACTGGTCTCACCCGGACTGTTAAAAGTTTATAAGCCGCTCGATCAGCCTCAGTCACATCTTCTTCGCTTCTACGAGATTTTATACTCACACGAAGACTAAGCATTGTATGAGCCAGATCAGGATATTCATCGCTGTTCCCGGATATCACAAATTCCATCGGTGATCAGTCAAAAACGATATAGGCTTATATTAAACCCAATGCGAGCCTTTGATTGTTGTTTGGGTCGGTGGAATGTCAAACAATAGCAGCTCCGACTTTAAACATTCGCACGAATGGGTATGTAAGAACGCCATCTTTAACTGTCAAAGATATCTCTCGTCGTTTTGCTTCTTTTTCTCCTTCTAGACGAAGGTTTTTTATTGCGAGATCTTCTTCTTCTTCTGTCTCTTAATGTTTCTTGTTGCACTTCTCTTCTTTACACCACCACCACCCTCGACTTGCGTTTCTTTCTTTCGCCAACACCTCTTTTTCTTCTATGCGCTGTGAAAGGACCAGCCAGCAACTGCAACTGAGCAGGATTTCCGTAGCGTGACATTTTATATCTTCACCCCTCCATCAACTTGTCCAGTTTCTCCTTAGCTTTTCTCTTCAGAATCTCACTAGATTCTCTCACACAATTGCAAAAAGACTCCTTCACCGGTGTATTGTGTGATGCAACGTCGGATATGATGTTGAATCCCGTACCTACGGCCTCTTTACCCACAGCTTTGGCCCCGCGACTGACAAGGAAAGGTACCCAACCCGAACTCACCGATTTTGATGATTTTCATATATGTTGTAGAACATAAAAAAATAAGAGACACGTATTTTTTTTTATCGGCTAATTTTCACTTTTAAGGGGTAAAAACCTCCCCTAAAGTTAACCCCCAAAAAGCGTTTTTTTTAAATATCTCGACTTAAAATTAATATTTTTCAATGAAACAAATTGGAGGTTATTTCTTACAAAAAGAGCAAGTATTTCATGGTGATTTGAAGAGTAAGGGTAGCATCCCCTATTTTTTAGGGGTTGAAAACATATATTTTTTGGCATAATTTTATAATAAAAATGTTTAAACCGACTAAAAAAAATTGGAAAAAATGTTTAAACATCCTTAATAACAAAATTTAGTTGACGTCTTTCGGTGTTTTCATAAATATTATCCCTAAGGGGGTAAACCACCCCTAACACAAAATAACTGTAAATATGTAATTCAATACATAATATTTCGTAGAAAGTTTGTATATAGAGGTTTTCGAGGTCGCTGATTACAAATCTGTTATCAGATTTTGAAAATTCAAAATGGCGGATCCAATATGGCGGACGGAAATATCGAAAAAAAATTTTATATAATAAAAAAGTTTTAAACGACTAAAAAAATTGGAAAAAATTTGTAAAAATCTATAATAAACAAATTAAGTTTTTCGATTTTTTCATAGATACTACCCTTTAGGGGGTAAACCACCCCTAACACAAAATAACTATAAGTATACTTCAATCCATAATATTTTGTAGAAGGTTTGTATATAAGGGTTTTCGAGATCGCTCTTTGCAAATCTGATATCAGATTTTGAAAATTCAAAATGGCGGAACCAATGTGGTGGACGAAAATGTCGAAAAAAAATTTTAACTTTCATAAAAACTTGTTATAAATGTGTGATCTTTGTAGCCTGTACATGTGAACTAAAGAGCCTTAAACCCTAAACCCCTAAAGAACAAATAGGCTAAATGGTTGTGCTTTTTAACCAAACCACCTCAAATTCCTAAATTTGTAAACAAGAAAATTCTGTGTGTGAAGCAGTTTTATAATTTCCGTAGAAATTGTTATCAGAATGTTATTGAAATTCCTTTATTGTAAATTCAACTTATAATGTATTTTTGTTTATAATATTAGAGTATAATAATAATCTACAATCTTTTATCTTTTGCCATAGTGCATTTTTTGTATTGAGCATAAAATATATTATTTTACGATGTTTTTACAATAATGGTAGTCCTCATAAAAGTGTTTAAAGCACAATGCTTTTTTGCACCAACCACATCGTACAATTGCAATGTTTGTGCACCCTTCTATTTCACAATGTGTTGCACAAGACTTTCCAAAACTGAAATCTATAGGATTATCAAATTTATCTGGTTTTTCATTGACGTAACCGCTTTTATACCAGGAATATTTAAACAAATCTATATATCTCGGTGAAGACAGTTGGTTGTGAACCAATGATTGAAGTTTAATTATATTATTTCTCACATGTAAATTCATATCATGATCCATTAACATTACATTATCAGAAAATGTTCGGACAAAGTTTTTCCAAATACGGAATCCATAGACATCAAGTGGTTGTATTTTTCCTGTGGTTCCAGTTGGAATTTTTTTTATGTTAATAATTTCATTTTGTGGCATTGTTTCTTCTATAACTTTGTCACAATGACCACTCCAAGAATCAAGTAATAGTATTGAGTGATGGCCTACATAGGGATAAAATATTTTTTCCAACCAGATTTTGAAGTGATCTGCAATTAAACGACTTACTAATTAACTGATCAACGATATTACAATGTAAAAATTGTTATTAGTTCCCTTACTTGTTGTTAATTTTCCAGATTTGGATGCTTCCACGTACACGTTTTCTGGTCTAAATATGTTTTGTTCTACAATAGGGCCAAACTTGCCACTTGGTTCCTTTAAAACAAGAAATAGCGGTGACAACAGTTGTCCAGTAGCTGATATTAGTGGCTGTATAGTATAACTATGCGTTGTTGCTGAAATTGACTGTACCAGACATTGCACTTGCTTTTCTCCTTCTACTGCTAATGTTCTTCCAGAATGCATTTCTAGCTGAAATCCGCTCTGATCTGTATTATACAAATTTTCGAGTCCAATCCTTGGTAAACACGATTTAACGTCATCGATAAATGCTTCAGCTTTAGCCGTAAGTTCTGCACTACTTTCTAGTGTTTTTCTTGTTATGAACTTATTTATTTTCCTAGAAACTATTCGGTGTGCTTGCTTAAATTTGAGTAACCAATGTTTAGAAGCTTTGAATCTAATATCATCAAAACCAATTTCTTTTTTAGCTTGTAAGGCCCATCGAATTATATATAATATCTTCATCATGGATAATTGAACCACTGTCGAGAGCTGCTTGAAAATTATCCAGGGTATACTGACAAATTTGTGCTACTTTTTCTCTATACATGCCACCTTTATTAATTGAATGAGCCCAACGACGTAGCTGACTAATAGATGATACTTTTTTGAATCTGTTTTGCACTGTTTTGAGACTTAAATTTTGCTTCGTTTTGCTACTTTTCCAAAATTCTACAGCTCTTTTTTTGTATTCAAAATCTAGTTCTTCATTATCTGCTGTACATTGATTTGTTGGTGCTATATCCGGATCAGGAAAATGATGTTGCACTTCATCTTCAATTATTTCCGCATTATGGTCTTTATACTCTTCTTGAAAATCCAAAGAGTCATCAGTAATCATTTCTACATCGTTGAAATCATGTGTTGCATCTATTAAAATTTCTTTTATTTTTTCGGCCAACTCTGTTTCGTGATAATTCGTGACACTATCTGGTATGTTTAACGCTTGAAAGTATGCTAATAATAAGTTTAGAACGTTTAACGGATTAATTTTCATTTTTCAATCTAAAATGAAAACAAGCGGTAAAATTTATACAAGCTGTGTTTTTGCATGTAAGGCACGACTGCTACATTTCTACCAGAATAAAAGGAGTGAATGTAAATTGAATCAAATCATTAATTTATGCATTGGAGAAGAATTCTCGTTCCACTTTGTGATGTTCGGAAAACTCTATTTTTGGTTTTATTCAACTTTTATTCACTTTGAAATTGAATAATGTAAATCTATATAAAATCACTAAAGAAAATTTTCTACAACTGTATGATACCACTGACAAACAAAAAGACGTACTATTCGTGCTTTCCGGCATCGAACTAGAATACCCACAAAACTCACTCACTGCCTAAAAAATAACACAGGCAGCTGAGGTAAACACTCGATGAAAACAATCTAAAAAAAGAACATACTGATTCGCACATATTATCAACAACTTTTATGAGTGAAAGACATTTATCTGTGGAATTATCATTGAATGTACGATAACATTCATTAAACTAATGAATGCATATAAAATTCCCTTTCAATAACAACGTGTTCTTTAATTGCAAATGAAGTTCGAGTATTAATATTCTTTTATGTATTTTTACCAATAACAAAAATTATCATAGTAATATAATAATAATAATAATAAGAAGAAGAATAAGCATAATTGCAATAGCAATAATAACAGTAATACTGATAATAGCAATGATAATGAAAAATAATAATAATAATTAGAATAATATTTATTATTAAATTTAGATTTTTTGATAAATTCATTAAATCGTAGCAAATAGTATTATTATGGAATTCCAGACTGTAAATATTTTACTATAGATACAATAATCATTACTTCGAGAATTCATCTAAAAAACTTTCGGCTTACGAAATAATTGTAACAATGAAAAACTCCCAAGTTTGACAACATTAAATTTTATTACAAAACGCAAAAGAGTTTGATAAACTAATTTTATTAACCTATGTTTTTTCATTTGCAAAAAAGTGTGGACTTTCTGAATTTATAAAATTATATAATTATGCAATTTATGAAATACTTTATAATTTATGAAATTACTTTTGAAATTATGCTAATTTATAAAAGCAGAAAAATAAATAATCTTTGATTGAAACATAAAACGAGACGTTATTTGTTACATACAAAATGATAGAATAAAATATCGGTAATATGTCTATACTCGTGTCTACGGTAAAGCATAGGCCTTCGGCTTGTCTGGAGGTTAGGGGTTTGGAGTCGTTTGGTTAAAATGCACAACCATTTAGCCTATTTGTTCTTTAGGGGTTTAGGGTTTAAGGCTCTTTAGTTCACATGTACAGGCTACAAAGATCACACATTTGTAAACAAGTTTTTTTGAAAGTTAAAATTTTTTTTCGATATTTCCGTCCACCATATTGGATCCGCCATTTTGAATTTTCAAAATCTGATAACAGATTTGTAATCAGCGACCTCGAAAACCTCTATATACAAACCTTCTACAAAATATTATGGATTGAAGTATACTTATAGTTATTTTGTGTTAGGGGTGGTTTACCCCCCTAAGGGGAAGTATCTATGAAAAAACCGAAAAACTTAATTTGTTTATTATAGATGTTTACAAATTTTTTCCAAATTTTTTAGTCGTTTAAAACTTTTTTATTATATAAAATTTTTTTTCGATATTTCCGTCCGCCATATTGGATCCGCCATTTTGAATTTTCAAAATCTGATACCGATTTGTAATCAGCGACCTCGAAAACCTCTATATACAAACTTTCTACGAAATATTATGTATTGAATTACATATTTACAGTTATTTTGTGTTAGGGGTGGTTTACCCCCTTAGGGGTAATATTTATGAAAACACCGAAAGACGTCAACTAAATTTTGTTATTAAGGATGTTTAAACATTTTTTCCAATTTTTTTTAGTCGGTTTAAACATTTTTATTATAAAATTATGCCAAAAAATATATGTTTTCAACCCCTAAACAATAGGGGATGCTACCCTTACTGTTCAAATCACCATGAAATACTTGCTCTTTTTGTAAGAAATAACCTCCAATTTGTTTCATTGAAAAATATTAATTTTAAGCCGAGATATTTAAAAAAAACGCTTTTTGGGGGTTAACTTTAGGGGAGGTTTTTACCCCTTAAAAGTGAAAATTAGCCGATAAAAAAAATACGTGTCTCTTATTTTTTTATGTTCTACAACATATATGAAAATCATCAAAATCGGTGAGTTCGGGTTGGGTACCTTTCCTTGTGAGTGGAAGGATGCGGCCAAATATGCCAGCTAGAAAGGAGCTGATACCACCGTCACCTCTTTGGTAGGGACATCCGATGTAAATGTGACCAACTCCACCGGTGTAAGGATTCCGTCCCCCTCCCCCACTGTACTGGTAGCCATTGTCAAAGTGGCAATTGAAATAATCTTCGTAGCGATTCACGAAGACTAGTCATCGACTTTTTTGAAATGAAGTGTTACAGTCACTGTCTCGTAATCGAATGGTATCGACTGGCCACATTGTCTCTTATATATATTTCAATTGTCTGAAATGCGTTGAATAACAGTGGTATATACATTGATGGGGAGAAACTTTTGATTCGAGTAGTACCAAATTCGTAATTATCAGTATTCATCGATACAGCTCGTAGTAGACGCGATTGAACATCACCTGTCACGTATGGCTCACAGATGTAGCTGTAGATCATGAACATGGCTGGTAGCCCATCGGAAAGTCCAGCAGGTCTATCCGAGTCTATAGTGTATTGATTTCCAATAAAATAAATTCCTTGTCTCTTCTTTTTAAATCTTTAGTCTCCAAGCGCTTGTAGAGGTGAGGTAGGGATAAATTGGACACGTGTGTTCGGTTGAACTTTGTATTTATTTAGAGAGCTTGGAATTACTACTATCAAACTTTGCTTGGCTCGGCAGAACGCAGACTGCAGGACAGGCAGGAGGGCCTAGGTCTGTGCGAGTCTCTGGCTCGAGCGAGAGTGACGAGTGCCCCCAGCGAAGCCACCCTTCAGACCTCGGACGGAAGACGTTGGTCTCGCTCATGAGGCCCGAAGGGAAGGGATAGCTTGGGCACTTGAGTGGCGCGCGTGCTTTTTTGAGAATTCCGAAGATTATCGAGCGCGCGCGGCCGATCGTTTTATTGCTTTAAGTGCAATAGGTGACAGACCGCTCGGCTGTCGAAAATCCGAAGACTGCCTCGTCTGGGGGATTAGCGAGCGCGCGCGCGGCGGATCGCTTTATTGCGGTGAGGCAATAAAGCGAGGGACCGCTTGGCGAAAACTCGAGAGCGTCAACGCTCTCTACCAGGCCCCGCAGATGCGGGAAATATGCACGCCACAAATCCAAGAATTTTTTTACTTTTTCCGATAAATAGAGCTCGTGATTAAACTGTGAGCAGCTACTCTTTGCGCAGTTTTGGCTGATCGTTAAATAACCGCCACGTTCAAGTGTCACCCTCAAATGACCATGGATGCATCCTAAATTATTTATTTCCTTAACTGGAGTGTGAATATTTTTATAATTTCCCTGACGAATCAATGATTTAGTGATTGTAAAATGTTTCTCTCTCGCCTCATTTGTCTCAAGTCTTGTGGGTGGTATTCGTGTTAGGGAAATTTTTCTCTCCTCTTTTTCAGATGTCACGTGTTGGAATGTCAGAGGTATTCGAACTTTAGTGAGCGCGACCAACCATGAACCTTGTAATCTGATCTGATGTGGCAACTGTGTAACATAATGAGTTGTAGTGTTTTCCGAGAAATAATTTATGCTGTTGTTGCTAGGCAAAATAATGTAAAATTGATCTTTTATATTCGCGAAATTTGGCTAGCCTTGACCCAAGAATTGAACTTTTCTGGATAACCTTTCCAGCTGACGAAATACTCCTTCGAACGATCCATACCTCTGCTATGCAAAAAACTTTCTATTTAAAAAGATGCACCTTCCAAATCCTTTTGAACTCTGCTCAATTCCTCAGTGTCCTACCCTGATAGAAGACGTTCTGTGTGATGAATATCACCGAGAGCGAGTGATGATGGGACGCTTTACTACCACTAGATGACGATTTACGCATTAAATCATCAATGATAACAAGTTTTGGTCTAGGATTGGCAGCCCAGTCACTAATCTATAGCAAATCCTCGAGAAATTCCACTTTTTAGGCACGACCGCGACACGGAAGTGCCTTATAGTTTTGTCATCGAAAAATGTGTGAGATGCGATATCTCACGCAATTTTTGACCGATCGGGCTGAAATTTTGGGAGAAGTCTCCTGTTGCACAAACCTTAAAACTAATTTGTTTTATCCCGATCGTCTACGTTTTAAAATGCCGGCACAATTTGTCCAATTTTTGCGTGTTTTTTGAATAAAAATTTTGGTGTTACACGATTATCTCTAAGAGACTTTTATCAATCGGGCTAAAAATTTGTGTGCGAACTCCCCTCGTAATATTAAGGTGCCAAATTTATTTTGCGCTCGATCCTGCATATATACGCAGAATGCGGTCACATCCAAAAATCGCTAAAAACGGTTTTTGGCTCTAACTCGAATTCTATGCTTTCTACAAAAAAAGTTATATAGAAAAGTTGTAGATCTCGAAGAAATACAACTTTTTCCTATTTACACTTAAGCGTGAAAATGCTTTTAATTCGAGTTAACAGGCCAAAATCGATTTTTTTACAGCATTAAACCAGTATTCATCATCAAACTTGGTGGCTATACATTGTACATAAAAACTTTAAATGTAAAATATATTTTAAAAATATAACTTTTTACTGTGACAAACATTTTTTCAAAACGCTTATACATAAACAACAACCCTAGCAAGCCATCGTTTGTAGTTCCTTGTAGCTTGGTTGCCACTCTGTGTAGTAGATAATCACACAGACGATCGAGATCCGTGAAAAACTTTTTGACGAATACCGTTTTACCACAACCTGTGGGGCCGCACAGCATAGAGGTAAATGGATGTTTCCATCGCGTGTCCATAACTGCTACTGACGACTATCAATCACAGCTCTTCTACTACTACTACTACTTTACTCCCGACAAACACCTTATAGATTGCGAATAATACAGAATAATTAAATAGACCAATCAGGTAACATGAAAAGGAGCGCCATCTATGGGTTCAGGAATTAAACTAAGGTCGAAATACAAAACATATTTTTTTTCTTTCTGTATTTATTTTTGTCTCTCTTTACAATCATTCTCAAGTTGTTGTAAATTCAATTGCATTTTTTCCTTTATAAGTTAGAAATAACTGGAGTTTGTTTGCTTGTTCAGCCAGATTATTAAAGAGCTTCTCGTCTTTGAGCAGTGCAGCAGATTCTCTTGACGGTAGAAAAATTCGGAATTCTTAGTCGAGGATGGCAATGATCTTTGCACCGAAACATGTCTTAACCTCTTTAAACGATATCAGCATATGATGGTGGTCAACCTCCATTTCGACTACTTTCTTGGTGGGTAGGTATTCCTCACTAGCAATCTAGTTAAGAGCCTCTAAATCTCACTGTCGGCTATAACTGATTCCAAGGTGAAGCGGCGGTGTTTGCTAGTGTTATTGTTTGGAGCGTGCTAAATCTGTCTAACACCTTGGGAGCGTGCTAAATCCGTCCCTTGGCATAGCATACACCGGCGAGCCCTTTGAATACAGATCATTGCCACAGAGAGAAGTATAAGCTAAGGTCCGTCGAGTGGAATCTCCGGCGTTAGCCAGAGCAGTTGACCATCCCTATTTTAAATTGCCACGTGAACGCATGTAGATAATACAGTCAGCATCTGCCACGAAGGGTGATTAGAACCATCTAGAGTGCGCAGGATTATAATAATAGTAAGTTGTTAAGATAAATCATAGGTACTTTACAATTCGTAAATAAATAAGACTAAACTTACTAAATACTACTGTAAAACGACAACATCCTAAGCTAAATATAGCGAAACTCCGTCAACTGTAAACTGAACGTCTGTGAAGTGCTCTGGGCCAATAGAAACATAAAAATCAATATAAATAAAACCCTTCTGTACTAAATTAATAATAATAACTAAACCCCAATCTAAACAAATAAATTCGAATCAGCTTTGCAGTCACGACGTGCAGGTAAGAGTACTTTACTTGTGGACTAACCATCAGCATCCACACACGAAACGAGTTGAGCGGACCAACCCTCAAGCTAGGAGTGGAAATCTGCATTCATGGGTGGTTCCGGTAGAATCCCTCGTACTTCTCTTCCTTCGTAGCCGAAACGTCTGTAGAAACGCGTTGACTCGCTTTCGATGATAATTCGCGAATTTTCCTCTTCTCCTCTTCCTTTACCGCTTTGTGAGTAAACACCTGTAATATTAAGTTTTTGATTCATTAAAAATATATATGTAATAATACAAAAAATTACTTTTCCTCTTACTTTTTTCAGCTGTATCGGTTGTACTGTTGTTGCTTATACTGCTACTATCACTACTGCTACTACTGTGACTGGTGATGTTACTATCACTACTGCTACTGCTACTAGTGCTATTGGCACGACTACGCATCTTTGAAACTAAAGTAAAACTAAAGTGCGAATGTGTGGGTCACGAACTCTAGCGACATCTAGCGCAATGCCTCAGAAACTATGACTAACGTGCAAAGACTGTCCTTTAAATACAGCCCACAGTGTAGCCAATATGGTAGGGATCAGAAAGTTTCTTACGCCGCTTTCTCTGCCGATGCAAAATACAATGATTACACCGGCACACAAAATAAAAAAGGTTGTCTGCGCGAGAAATCAGACCTATCTATCTTTATGTTTTTCGGGTCGCTAAATTCGAATATAAGGTCAGTTAGGCCCCATCACGTCAGGGTCAAGGTCAGTTGGAGGTCAAATTAAGAAGAAAAGGTTTAAAAAAATTAAAATGCCATATATTTATGTTTTTTTGGTCGCTGAATCCAAATCCGGAATCAGTTTGGCGCCATCTCGTCAGGTTCAAGGTCAGTTCAAGGTCAAACTGAGAAGAAATGGTTAAAAGAAATAAAAATGCCATTCATTTATGTTTTTTTGGTCGCTGAATCTGAATCTTGGGTCAGTTTTACCCGATCACGTCAGGTTCAAGGTCAGTTCGCGGTCAAATTGGGAAGTAACGGTTAAAAAAATTAAAATGCCATATATTTATGTTTTTTTGGTCGCTGAATCCAAATCCGGAATCAGTTTGGCCCCATCACGTCAGGGTCAAGGTCAGTTGAAGGTCAAACTGAGAAGAAACAGTTTAAACCGATTAAAATGTTATATCAAAACTTGGTATTGAAGTAGCCAATCAAAATGTAAACTGGGTGCCACAAAAAGTTTGCAGTAGATGTTATACTATGGTAACACGCTGGGAAAGAGATAAAACAGAAAGAAACTTGAAATTTACAAAACCAATGATATGGTCTTCTCCAACGTGTCAAAATGACTGCTATTTTTGTATGACTAATACCAAAGGTTTTAACACGGTTACTAAATCTATAATTGTATACGCAAACGTTTCTTCAGTAGTGAAACCTGTGAGAATAGAAGTCAGGGATAAAACTGTTAGTATCGAACCCATGGATGTGTCCTGTGGCGAAGAAGGTTCTGAGGTTGAAGAAGAATCTGATGAAGAATCCTCAAACGAAGAATACCTGCCAGCTAGTACAAGAAAAGCTCCAGAAACCTTTAACCAAGAAGAGTTAAGTGATCTTATTCGAAATTTAGGATTACCTAAAGATGGAGGAGAATATCTAGCGTCAGTTCTTAAAACGAAAAATCTGTTAGCAAAAGGAACAACGGCCTCTTTTTATCGAGATAGAGAAAAAGAATTTAGGAATTTTTTTACGAACGATGAAGAGAATTCGTTGGTATATTGTATAGATGTTAAAGGTTTAGTCGATGCAATAAAACCGAATACGTATAAAGACGAGGAATCTAGACTTTTTATTGATTCGTCAAAACGAAGTCTGAAAGCTGTTCTGCTTCATAACGGAAACAGGTTTGCATTCATTCCCATAGCTCACTCGCCTAAGCTGAAAGAGACTTATGAAAATTTAGAAATTGTATTGGAAAAAATAAAGTACTTGGAACATCAATGGAAAATTTGTGGTGATCTTAAAATTGCAACCATGATCTTAGGACAACAATCAGGTTTTACTAAAAATCCCTGCTTCTTGTGTTTATGGGATAGTAGAGACAGGGTAAATCACTACGTTAAGAAAGTATGGCCAATTAGAACACATTTTGAACCAGGATCGAGGAACATTATACGTACGCCATTGATTGACCCGTCAAACTATCTGCTACCACCACTTCATATCAAACTTGGCCTCATGAAGCAGTTCGTCAAAGCTCTGGATAAAGATGGCGATTGTTTCCAGTATTTGGGAGAAAAGATTCCCGCAATAAGTGAAGCTAAATTAAAAGAAGGTATTTTTGATTGTCCTCAAATTCGTACTCTATTTGAAGACGAAACATTTATCACAAAAATAAACGACACAGAAAAAGCTGCATGGCAAAGTTTTAAAACTGTTCGTGAGAACTTTTTAGGAAATAAAAAGAGTGAGAACTATCAGGAACTAGTTGAACAAATGTTGGAGAATTTCAAAAATTTGGGTGGCTTGATGAGTTATAAAATGCATTTCTTACATTCCCATCTTGATTACTTCCCTCTTAATCTAGGAGATGTCAGTGAAGAACAGGGAGAACGATTTCATCAAGATATAAGTGTAATGGAGAATCGATACCAAGGAAGATGAGAGAATTGAAGAGAGACATTAAAAAGAAATAACAAAAAGAGAAAGAGAAACCCATTGCATAGGTCATTTGAAGTAAAAAGAGTTCGTTACAAGAGAAAAAAGGAGTAAAGAAAGACATCGAGAGTTACTAAGCTAGTGGAAAAAAAGCAAAATAAGAAAAAAATATAAACGAAAGCAACTTTTCTTTGTACACAAGAAAGATATTATGTGATTAAATAAGATTTTTTACAATTTTTCGGTATCTTTTTCCATTTTTGGAAAGTATTGATATGACATTTTAATCGGTTTAAACTGTTTCTTCTCAGTTTTACCTCGAACTGACCTTAAACCTGACGTGATCGGGTAAAACTGACCCCAGATTCAGATTCAGCGACCAAAAAAACATAAATATATGGCATTTTTATTTCTTTTAACCATTTCTTCTCAGTTTGACCTTGAACTGACCTTGAACCTGACGAGATGGGGCCAAACTGATTCCGGATTTGGATTCAGCGACCAAATAAACATAAACATATGTCATTTTAATTTTTTTAAACCTTTTCTTCTTAATTTGACCTCCAACTGACCTTGACCCTGACGTGATGGGGCCTAACTCACCTTATATTCGAATTCAGCGACCCGAAAAACATAAAGATAGATAGGTCTGATTTCTCGCGCAGACAACTTTTTTTATTTTGTGTGCCGGTGTTATCAGAGGCGCAAACACACGGGAGTGCATTTCGAGAAGTTCGCGGTAAGCTGACGAAAGCGACGTCAACGGCGATGACATTGACACCATTTTGTATCAGCAAACGTGCAGGGTGTAACGTGACACCTCTTACTGTGCGCACTCGTACTGTGAGAAAACGCCGTGAGTTCAAGGTAAAGAGTTTATGGAATGTTGACGACGCAGATAGCAACGTCAGTGACATCAACACCGCTCGCTTCGTCAACGACGACGACGACGACGACGACGACGACGGCAGCGGCGACGATGATAAACTTGATACTCTGCGCAACAAAGGAACAGTCTGCAAGGTCAGCTGCACGTGTCAATGAGTCATCATCCCGCACCTCGAAAGTCAGTGAAACGAAAACCTTGAAAATGGAGCTCTGTAATCGTCGTCGTTGTCGTCATCTCGTCATCGTCGCATCTGCTATATTCTCGAGAATGCTGACGACATAAATAAGGACTGCAGCGGTGCAACGACAACGGAGATGGGTGTCAGTTTTCTTATATCTATCCTGGGAAAAAGAAGATGGAAACAGGCATCCAAGCACACGTGTGCTTCTTCTTGAGAATGTTGGCGACGATGAAGTCAGCGACGACGATGGCGGCGACGTTAATACATCAGTGATAACCGTCGGATATTGAGTGTCGTCAAAAATTATGAGTCTTGTAAAAATCGCCGAAAATGAAAAAAATACCTACAGCGCTAGAATTTTGTACTTTTTTAAAATCAAAATCTCGGACCCGGTTGTCTATCAATGTCGGCAAAAATATTGTTTGCTTGGCCAGATAATAAATTAACCGTAGTATTTACTACTGGAAATGTAGAAAAAATCCATGGGGATATTGCCGCCAATGTGAAATTTAGTTTTATGGCAATTGTGTAAAAAAACATGTGTAAATAGTGCAAAAAATAGTGTTAACAAAAAGACAATGGAAAAAACTGTGAGTATTCTAAAAACTGTTTATAGTCGGCAAAAAGCACGCTCGAGCTAGTAGGAGAGAGAGAGAGAGAGAGAGAGAGAGAGAGAGAGAGAGAGAGAGAGAGAGAGAGAGAGAGAGAGACGCCTTAGACGAGGTGTGCTCTCTCTCTCTCTCTCTCTCTCTCTCTCTCTCTCTCTCTCTCTCTCTCTCTCTCTCTCTCTCTCTCTCTCGCTCTCTATCACTTCTCATAATATGGAAGTGTGATAAGTACTGCAGCTTGCATTAAGATTTGTCTCTATGCTGAGCGACAGTTGACGACTAGACCTCGTGCGATAATTAACTTTAGGCGGCGCAAGTGATTTTTAAGGTGAGTATAATACTCGTAAAGAATGAGGGTAGCTGGTGGGTGAAAACGCTACCGCCCTACCAAAGTGAACACAAGAGTAAAGTGATTAATCTGTGCTCCTGCTCCTCCTCTTCCTTGTCGTCGCAATCGCCCTCGCCGCCGACGATCGACTTGTGCAGCTCATCAGTATCATCTGCAGCATCGCGATCGCCATCGATCCATAACGCGCAGACGCTCATCGACGTGGAGGCGGCGTGGCGAAATTGACAGTTGGCAACCAACCCCATCGTCCTCATCGAGAAGCTTGCGGTGCCGAGGAAAAAAGCAATGGAGGCTAGAAGAAGTACCAAAAAGAGAGGAAACTCAGCTGTCAAGGACAGTAGCAGTAGCATAAAAAAAATGTTGCTAGTACTCACGCCGCGAAACCCAATAGGCCAGTCAATAGAGCAAAATAAAATAGATATTTTGACAAAAATACGTACAGCAATCCGCCTGTGCGATTATTTAAAATGCAGTCCGTAGATGTTCGCTGATGGGTTTCCAACTTGCAATTCGCATTGCTAAATTTGTTATTAACAATTTAGTAAAAAAACGCGTCTTTTTTAGTTTTTTGCTTATAAAATGAAAACTACTTTATCAATATTAATCGTGCAAATGGAAAAGTTGTAGAGTATTAAATTACGAAGAGAATGAGATGTCGAACAATTTGATCGTTTGATTAAAATCAAAAAAATTCCGGAAATACCGAAAAATTTGGTAGTTTTTTCAAAAATTCATAACTTTGTTATTTATGAAGGTTAAGAGCTGAAATTTGACACAGAAGTAGATAGTTATATCAACTTTAAGTTTGCAGGTACTGTCGGATCAATAGTTTTTGCGCAATTGCAATTTCGACGTCTACATCAGCAATTAACACAGTAGCAGCTGCAGGAGCATCGATGTACGCACTAAGCGACAATCGCAGCGGATTTTTTTGTCAGGAGCCTTCTCGCTCTATAAATGGTCAGATTTTAATTCTAATGCTAGCATGTAAAAGTATAAGTAAATTACTAAAAGATTTATATTCCAAGTTTTTGTTGAAATGCATTGAAATGCAAAAGCGGCCGAGCGCGCGCGAGCGTGCGAGGAGTGGGGGGAATGAGGGGAAGTGCGCCTACGTCGATATACAGGCGCGCTGCGCGCAGCATTGCATCTTTTCACTCGCTTTCCTCGGCGACTACTGCACCTTTTTGGATGTTGTTTTTTTATTTCAGGATAACTGAATATGAGGAATCTGATACTCTACTCACATTACTGACAAGGTGGTGGAAAATAAATACACTATTAAGTATTTATTAAGTGTAATTTAATATAATAAAACGTAAGACTAGATAATAATTATATTAAGCGTGATGCTACTACCGAGGACTCTATATAGTCTCTAACAACTCTCTTTCAAGCGAGCGCCCTGGAACTAGAGTTCCCTTTCCACTCTCTCTCACTCATACATCACGCGCTCACACGAACACCGCTGACTCGTGCACTAGCACAAATGTACTTATACTTAACAATTACACGAATAGATAGATAGATGGATGGATGGATGGATGGATGGATGGATGGATGGATGGATGGATGGATGGATGGATGGATGGATGGATGGATGGATGGATGGATGGATGGATAGGGGCTTTATTCGCCTTCACGGCAAAATAGTAAATACAAAAAATATACAGAATACAATACACAAATACAAAGAATACATAGAAAATACATAGAGAAATACACGCAAATTATCACAATTTCACATCACTGCAGTCAGATAATTATCACAATTTCATATCACTGCAGTCAGATAGTTATCACAAATAAATCAATCAAGTATCACAGTCAATTTGAGCCCCAATACAGTGATTACACCTCCGTTATGGAATATAATTAAAAAAAATATTGCACAAAAGATTTTGGCTTCGTCATTACTGTAAAACACTTAGAATAAATATACAATATTAAATATTAAGGGTCGTTATCGAGAAGATATTGCCGCACCGCACCCTTGAATGCCGCGAGCGACGGTATGTGTCGCACGGTAGGAGGAAGGGAGTTCCAGAGTCGAGCATCCTGAACCTGAAAGGATCCCTCATTTGCCCTAGGGACGCTTAGCTCCTGCGGTACTTCCCAAGATGTGGGTCTGGGCTTGTGATTCGTGAATAGATCTGCGAGGTAGCACGGCTCTTGCATATTGATAATTTTCTACATTGAAAGGGCTGTAAAACACAGCCTGCGAGAGTCGGAACGAAGCTAGCCGAGACGTTTTCGATAGGGAGTAATATGCTCATCCTTCCTAACCCCAAAAATATGCCTCACCCATTGCTCAATCTCTGCAGTCAAGTACGCTGTTAGTTTGTCGCGTCCAAATACACCACTGAGCAGTAGTCAAGATAAGGTTGTACTAATGTTTCGACTAGTCTTTTGCGGAGTGCCTCACTGATACAGGCCCTAATAAACCTCAGACTATAGAGGACTTTATTAATTTTCTTTGTTACTTTGTCAATCTGAGACTTTCACGTTAATTTACTGTCCAGATTAAATTATTACGCGGTTTAATATTTAGAGAAATCTAAAATTTTTTTATTATTTTCGTCCCTCTTTTGCTGTTCGTATTTTTTTTTATTTAATTTGACTTCCTAAATGACTCGCTTACACTGCACAAAATCAAGTACAGACTTGGTGGTGATTGTAGACTGAGAGGCCCATTATAAAATAAATAAAAACAATTAAATTAAATATTGTTTCTTTCATTTTTTTTTTTGCAAACAAAAAGGAGCGAGAATTTTTCTTCACCAGACAATCGATTAGATTTTTCCCTTTTAATAGTTATTTGTTAGAAAGTACATATTTCTTCGGATTTCGTTCAGCGTATCCTTATTTACTACTGCGCATAAGCGAATAATAAAAGAAGAGAATGGGCAATCCCAACGCTGGCCACTTCGACGTGGCAGAACAAATAGCAGCATGGGCATATAAAATGCCAGAAGAAAGCATAAGGGACGTTCTTATACATTTAGAATCAAAAGTAGAAAATGATCCATCTCGGAATGTAGAAAGATTAATTAGGCGACTGTGCGGCGACTACACTGCAGGAGACTTCGTGGAGTCCATCGTACCAGAAGATATAACAACTTCAAGAGAAGCGGCAAAATTGCAAAAGGCATTGCTAACGACTAGAGCGTTCTCGCGAATGTCCTCCGTAACAAAAAGTCAAATTCTTGAACGCCAACGCCCATATCACGAGCGCAGTTCTGATATGGAACTTACGAATATGGCGGCAGGAGCACCGATGTACCATAGCTCATCCAGACAGCAGCTAGAGAGTAATAATCCTCCCTGCGGCAGGGCTCAAGATGACGGAAATCAAGCAGCAGCTTCGAACGTAAACGACAGCCGCTGGGAATTGAGAAGCACGACAACGTCTACATCAACAATTAACACAGTAGCAGCTGCAGCAGCATCGATGTACGTAGCGGATTGGCAACAGTAGCCACTGGCACGAATAACATAACCACAACAACGAACAGTACGGTAATGACAGCAGCAGCAGCAGCAGCTCAAAGAACAGACCAGGTGACAAGTAATGTCAGGCAACAACATGCCAGCACACATGCAGAAAATACAGCAGGATATGGTGTACAGCAACAGCAGGCAGAGTATGCGATAGAAAATGAGAGGCTTAATAATAGAATCAATAACTTATAATATCTAGTACAAGAATAAGTTCAAGTGAGTCAAGAGACCACTGCCTTGATACTTCAAACAGCGAATACGCAACTGAGCAAACAGGTGCACTTTCAAGACACGTTTAATATAAGGCACACTGAACAAAATGCGCATAGCACTCGTAATTCGGGAATAAATCCAGCAGCAAGTGTCTTTCTACCCGTAACAGAGGCGAGTACCAACCATACGCTAACCGCGGCTCGTCAACAACGAAACCTCGGGGATCCTAGAAAGGGGGGGGGGGAGAATTACCCTGGGGTAATGAGAACCCATTTCTCGAAGGAGCACAGATTCCAGTCTACTCCAGCAACGCATTCATGACCGGAAACTCCTACCCGTTTCTGTGGAGAAGCTCACACCGGGATATCAGAAAAATAGCCAGAGAATGGAATATCAAGTTCGACGAGCACAAGAGTAGCTGCATAGAAGAATTCCTCCAACGTGTGAACGAATGTAGAACATCATCTCATCTGGACGAGGAAGATTTACTAAATGCCTTGTTGCACATACTGACAGGGCCAGCGTTAGTCTGGTGTAGACAGCTGCGACCCACATGGTTAACCTGGAATGACTTTAGCCAAGCAGCTAGAAGAAGTTACGGAGTGGACCAAGATATACAAATGCAGCTCTTAGCAGAAGCACAAGCCAGCACGCAGGGGAAGAAAGAAGAGGTCAGAGACTACATCTTTGCTGTACTGACCATTCTAAGTCGTCTAGACGTACAACCGCGAGAGGAATTCCAGCTCAGCATGATTTACGACAACATGCTGGCTGAGATTAAAATGCTTGTGCCGAAAAATAAGATAATTAATTTAGATGCGTTAATAAAGCTCGCCAGAGCAGCCGAAAAATTGATCTACGATCGATATCACTATAAAGCTCCACCGCCGCCAGAAGTGTGTCTGATGCCACAAGTGGCATACAAAGAAGAAATCGACGCACTGGAGCAGAAGATTGCGCCTCAGGGCGCCTCAGCAGTCGCCGAAGTGACAGAGATACCCGCAGTGGCCGCGTACTTCGCTACGGCTTTTATGGAGGCGCTAGCGCAACTTAGCGCTCCTGGCAATGCGAATTCGCAAGGCTTCCAGCCCCAACTGGCGATAAAAGCTGGAGGGAACAGGCGGAACGGCAAGAGAGATCAGCCTAAAAGTACATCCTCGGTACATCCATCGAAGAGGTGCCGGATGAAAAAACCGCGGCGAGAGCCTGCTAGTAATCACAACACGAGTTAAGCAAGCCATGGTCCAGCCAAGTCTTCAGTCAAGTGTTATGGCTGTGGTTGGCCCGGCTATTATAAAAAGTCTTGTCCAGAATGTTCGCTGAAGGCGGGAAAAGGTCAAGGGAAACAGTAGAAGGGGTCTCTATGTTTCCCGAGTACACCCAAGGGACCTCAAACTCATCTTTAGGGCAGACAGGAGGTAAAGAAATTATGATTTTGAAAGGAGATTCCCCTTTCGACATAGACTACAGTTGCTGGTGGACTTAAGTTGGGATTGGTGTATTTCGACTGGGCGCCCTTTGTGATTCAGGGTCCGACCACGCTGCTATTGGCCCTATTTGCATACAGATAGTTTCAACTTGTGGCCAATCAATAATTCCTTATACGGGACCAGGTGCGAAACTCGCGAATGGACAATTAGTGCCAATTTACGGCCACGTAGAGTTGGTATTTGATCTCCTCGAGCAGCGCCGTTATTCAAAAGTCATGATTATGAGTCAGTTGGACTTAGAATGTATCCTAGGCACTGATTTTATGCGGGCGTTCAATCCAATACTCCTGCCTAGAGAAAATCGACTAAAGATTGAGGGAATAGAGAACTCAGTCCCTTTAGAACTTTCCACTCTTACGGATGGAGTGGCTAATTCCCTTGCGGCCATCGGTTTAGCAGATGTAACTCCTACGCAGTGGACTCGCTTAGAAGAAGTTTTGGATAGATGGCTTCCAGAAGGAGATACCGTACTGGGTTGCATGACTTTGATTCAACATGCTATAGATGTAGGCTCCGCATAGCCCATTAGGCAGCGATATTATCCAGTATCGAGGAAATTAGATGAGGAAATGCATGCTCAAGTACTAAAGATGTTAGAGGCAGAAATAATACGACGATCCAATAGTGACTGGTTGAGCCCAGTAGTCATGGTGCGGAAATCTGACGGTACCTACAGATCTGCATCGACTATCGGAAACTCAATGCCGAATCTAAAGCAAGTGCGTACCCGCTTCCATACATGGATGCCATTTTGAATAAGTTACAGCATGCTCGCTATATTTCGACCATCGACTTCAGCTCAGCATACCATCCGATACCGATGGATAAGGCCTGTTTGAGTTCACTCAGATGTCTTATGGGGTAGTCGGTGGACCAGCAACCTTTTAACAGCTGGCTGATAAAGTCATAGGGCCGGAGTTAGGAGCCGCATGGTGGATGGTATTATTATCACGACCGACAGCTTCGAAGAGCACCTGCATTGGCTTGATGTAGTACTCAAGAGAATTTGTGAAGCCGGTCTAACGATCAACAGAAAGAAGAGTAAATTCTGTTGTAGTGAAGTTAAATACCTGGGAGTCGTTGTCAATCGCGATGGTTTTCGCCCTGACCCCAGTAAAATCGAACCTATCATGAAATACCCGGCACCCAAGAATCTAAAGCAGTTACGCAGATTCCTTGCGATGGCTTCGTGGTACTGAAAATTTCTAAACAACTTTGCGACTATCGCCGACCCGTTGACATCACTCACAAAGAAAGGTGTCAAATATCATTGGGGCGACTTTCAAAAGGCAGCGTTCGAGCAGATAAAAGCGCTGATCGCTTCTGCTCCAGTTCTGCACCGTCCATTTTTTAATGACTTGTTTGTCATTCAAACTTACGTGAAACCGGCATTGAGGCTGTGCTAACTTAGACCATCGATGGAGACGAGAGAGTCGTGAGTTTTGCAAGCCGCACCCTATCGAAAGCGGAGCGCAATTATTCTGTTACTGAACGAGAGTGCCTAGCTGTCATATGAGCAATTCGGAAATTTTGTCCTTATGTGGAAGGTTATCACTTCCAAGTCATCATCGATCACATTAGTATGAAATGGCTGGGCAATATGCGTAACCTGTCTTATCCGGTAACGGTACCGAATTTCGTAACAAATTTCTTGACCAATTTCTAAAAAACATGTCACGAAACATCATACAATACCTTTGTATCACGACCAAGCGAACCCTGTAGAGCGGGTTAATCGCATATTTAAGACGATAGTGATGAAAACAAACACAAGAATTGGGATAAATTCATACCCGAACTGACCTTCGCATACAACACGGCAACTCAAGAGTCTACGGGAGTCAGTCCTGCTTTCCTCAATATGGGACGACATCCGACTCCGTCACATAATACCAAATGAGCAGAAGAGCAAGCCGCTCGAGAGGCAGCCGAACAGCTTGCGCTGAGTAAGTGGGAAGAGCGGATGCGTTAACTTTTCGACCTACGGCTTATCACCGCAAAAAGAGCGCAATGTGCAACAGAACGACAATCGAAGTATTATAACGCGAGACGCCGACAAGTCGAATTCAAAATCAATGACTTAGTTTGAAGGCGCAATCGCATTTTGTTATCAGCTATTCAAGGCATTAACGCCAAGTTAGCTCCGAAGTATGGGGGACCGTTTAAAATCACTGCTCGCCTGGGTCAGAATGTCTACAGACTCAAAAGTAGCACTGGAGAGGTGTTTGAGAAATCCATGTCGTCGAATTAAAACGCTACTTAGATGGAGAAGAATCACCCACCGATGAAGATCTTTAAGAGGAAACTACTAGCGAAAATGCGCAATCAAATGATCATGTTGTAAACGCGGATGCGCCACGTAAACGCGGTAGACCTAGGAAAACGCGCGTAGTTGTCGCTCGCCGTTCAATTAGAGTTACACGTGCCAAGAAAGCTAGTAGCCCTCCGTCGGTTGACGCTCCTCCGGTAGAGGTCAGCAAAGCAAAACGCGAGCGACCGAAAGGCACAACGAAAAAGCCAACTCCGCAAATAGATGTTTCGCTGCGACGCATGCGATCTCGTTCGAAGTAAAACTGAAATCGGTTCGTGTCCATTTTCTTCTTCTTGTTTTCCTTTTTTTTCCATTTCTCTTTTAATATCACGGATGAGGTAGGCGGAATACTAATCTTCGATTTTCCTCCCCCGGGTTTCCCCAACTAGAGTTCTACGAAGAAGAACGCGACAAAAAGTTGGTAATCTGGACGGCCCGGATCGACGGCGACGAGGCTGTGGCGCGTTAAAATCCCTCAACAGACAGAGTCGTCCACTGCGCCAAGCCGCGATATCGTCGAGGCGAAGGCAGCTGAGTTGCCGCCGCCCACAACATCTGACGCCGAATCAGAGTCTCCGCAAGAAAGCGACGCCCCGCACGCTAATACAGTGGTCGCCCTTAAAACCAGCAGCCGAAGAGTGGGCTAGGGTCAAGGCGCACCTCGAACAAGCCAGAGCTCTGAAGCGGGAGTACCTCAAGGCCGAGGACGAGGCGTTCGGCGACCTCGACCGGTTCCTCGAGACCTACGGCGAGGAGGGAAGAAAGCTGGCAAGGATTATCCCCAACTCGTCGAGGCCACCAACAGGGGCAAAGCTTCGGGAGCAGCGAGAGCGCCAAGACCGCGAGACAACCGATCTGCTGGAGCAGATGCGGCTCGCCAAGATCCGGGCAGTGAAGTTAGAGGAGACAAGCATGCCCCGTTGCTATGTGTGCGTTCTCGCTATTGTGATGCGAAGCAGGGAGTGCTCTCGCCGGGATGAACACACCCCATCCACACCAAAATGATAAGCAATTTCGCCCTGTGGGCGATGACAGCGTCTCGCCAAAACCAAAAATTATCTGGAAGATAATATATTTGTAAAGAGATCTGGAGAGTTTTTTATTATTGCTCCATACCCCATTTCAATTCTAGGAGGTAAAACTATACATGTTTTCTTTCTCTTTTGACTGGTACTCAATACATTGGTTAAATAACGAAGTATTTTTTTCAGTTTTCATTACTTCAATTTTTTCTTTATTTACACGATTTATTTTGTTTTCTTTTGTTTTCTCCGTTTTCTTATTATTATTCATAAAAATTGCATGCTGGTGAGAGATGTTTTGGAAAGCTGATACGCCTTTCGGTTACTCAGCGTCTGGAAGGGGGGGAATATGACGAGGAACGTTGTTAACTCGTCATAACCTCTCCAGCATACAATAATTATATCATATTACTGTATAATAGTTGCATATTACAGGTGAGCAGCGGCAGAGCAACGAGAGAGGGTGAGTGGAGAGAGAGAGAGAGAGAGAGAGAGAGAGAGAGCTTCGCGCGCGAGACTTAGTACGCGTGATTCGTTCAGGCTAGCTTACTGTACAGCTGGATCGCGTGTATTGTTCCTTTGACCCTCGAGACGCGCTCAATTGAAATGTGTGTGACCTTTTCCGAGACTACGGCTACTCAAAGGTTCTTCGTGCGTCATCTCCTTGAACCTCTTTATCTTGCGACTACGCTACCTTGCCTGCGAAGGAGACGTCCTGGGGCTTGAGCTGATTTCCGAGAGCGAGTGGAATCGACAATTCGCTTCACGATACACGTGCATAAAAGTTGCAGCTAGTTGTTACTCGACCTTGGCCAGTTCATTACGAACCTCGACACCTAGCGAGGAAACGAGACCTTGTCTCAATTATCACGAGATTATTGTCCCGACGGCAGTTGCACTGCACGCAGCTAACGTCTGCGCGACTGCTGTTGAAAACTCCACCCCGTTATACACAAGAATCAATTTTATTCGTGGATTAACTATAAATAGCCACTTTATTTCCTGATAATTGAAACTAAAGTAGATTTTTATTCCCTTATATATTTTTTCCCGCACGTGCGAGAATAAATTACTTGCTTCGCTCGGGCAGTAGATCCATCCACGGAAATAATCTTCGACTTTAGTCCTCTGTTGCACAATGCACTATTACTCCACTGCAAAACTCTGCACAAGCATTCAAGTTATTGTTATACAATTGTTTCAATGCTTAAAAACTTGTATAGAGTTTTGCAGTGGAGTAACAGTACATTGTGCGACAAGGGGGAGAAAATAAGCGATTTCAAGCAAGGCTGAGGTGTTCAGCACGAGACGGAGTCGAGGATCACCGAGACGTAGACGAGTGCTAAAAACACCTCACCCGAGTCTGAAATAGCTTTTTTATAATTTAGGCATGAAATGAACCTCTTTTCACGCCAGAAAGTAGCGTAGAAAATAAAAAAAGAAGTCAAGCGTGTGTATAAAAAGTGTTTTCAGTTCTACGTCTCGTGCTGAACACCAAACCCTCGCTTGAAATAGCCTATTTTCTCCCCTTGGTG
The DNA here is from genome assembly GCF_009193385.2 of Nasonia vitripennis. Lineage (NCBI taxonomy): Eukaryota > Metazoa > Arthropoda > Insecta > Hymenoptera > Pteromalidae > Nasonia > Nasonia vitripennis. Next base: position 2,249,796 of record NW_022279590.1, read on the forward strand.
CACAATGTACTATGTCCCACGCCGGATTTTTCTAAACAAGGGCATGAAAGGATTCTCTTTTATGCATGAAGGTAGCGTTAGTAATCGTACATTTCGAGTCGTGCACAATGTAGTTGAATAGTATATTGTGCAACAAGGAGAGAAAATAAGCTATGTCAAGCGTGTTTGACATAGCTTTTATTCCCGTGTTAGACACTGTGTTATTTTCAACAAGGGCATGAAAGGGACTTCTTTTATGCGTGAAAGTTGGGTAAAGTTAAGTCGTGCACAAAAAATTTGAGAAAATTTGAGATATTTGGGAAACGGGTATTAACAGACGGAAGAAAAACAATTTCTCCCCGCTTGAGCTCAAACTTTCTCTAACACGCATGGGATGGACGATTTTCTACGCTACTTTTAGGCATGAAAAAAGGCCTATTTTATGCGCGTGTTGGGAAAAATTATTATATTTTTAATTTTGCCAGGTTCAAATATTCGTGCCCCTGTACATCTCGATTCTCAATCAGCTGAATCGCTTCAGCGGGGAGAATTTTTTTTCTCCCTGCTCCAACTCGAATTTTTCTAACTACGCTCGAAATGCACGATTTTCTACGCTACTTTCTGGCATGAAAAATTGTCCATTTTATACCTGAGTTGGAAAAAATTAATTCTTATGTAAAAAAATCTGTGTATAATTTTTCCGTGTAGGAAAATCCCGACGGCACAGTGTATAAAAACTTATACGTGCCATTGGGGCGCTACCGCGCCCCTTGATAAGTTTGTGGAGGGTATTTTCGTGTATAGTATGTTTGGCGCCATGATTACCATATAATTACCATATGATTCTGATATAAATATTTCCAGTCAGAATAGACTGAGTTACTAGTTAGTTAGTTTGGATAATCCAAGTGAGTTTTGGGTTATTCGGTTAGAGAGATCCTGGAACATTGCAATTGGATTGCGACAAAATTAATTAAGCAGTCCATTTCAGTTGTTATTTTATATCAGGTAATAAATGCATGTTAATTTTTTTTAGGTAAAATAAATAAGGCAATTTTATAAACATTTCAAGGAAGTCCAGAATTTAAATTACTGATATAAAATGTCATCAAATATGCAATTTGCAAATCCACCTCCAATTATTAGTCTTCCAAATATGTCCGTTCCACCACCGACTGCTCCAAATTTATCAGCTCCACCTCCAGTATTAACAATGATAAATACAAATTCAACATATCAACCTCGATACATGAATCATAGAGAGTCGAACAGAGGTTTTTTTAAACCTTTTCGACCTTATCACGCTCCTAAACATATTTCTGGAGGGCAAGAATCTTTACAAGATGAATTTGATGGTAAAAGACTTCGTAAGTCGGTAATGCGGAAAACTGTAGATTACAATTCAGCTATCATCAAAACGATAGAGGTAACGTTGGTCAATAATCATTGAGGAATATTATATTGTGCAACTATGGGAGGGGGGGGGGGAGAGCAAATTGACTATGGCGCTCTAGACTAATCACTCGTGTTCGAATCATCATCCTCACTAAAAACAGCCATCTCCCCTTGTTGCACACCTTTTTTCGACAAGGACAAGGAAAATAGGCTCGTTATTGGGTATGAAACAGGAATAGAAAATCCAATACTTCAACAATTTTTTAAATTTTCAATATTTTTAAAAGTTTAATATTTATACAACTTTTTAAATGTTTAACATTCTTAAAAAAATTTTCATTTTTAACATTTTAAAAATATTTCTTAATGTTTATTATTTTGAAAATTTTGCACACATTAAACAGTTTTTAAAAAATTTAAAATCTTTTGAACAGCGAAGGAAAAAATAGTTGTTGGAACACATGCACGATTTCCGCGGTTTTCAGACCTGAAACGCTTTATGGAAAATTTGTAAAAATGCTCAAAACATGTACTTACACGCACGCACGCAAACAAATAAGATTACTTTTTTGAGACGGCACCTGCAAGTGTTTTTTTTTATGTGACGTAGGCAGAGCAAGCTCTGCACAAGTGGCCCTCCGACACAGGATCCCCACAGGCACTATCGTTGAACCATACTTCCGTAGGGCATGTTAACTAGCCTTTTTCAGCTTCCCCTTTGAAGAATCAAACTCGTCTTCTTCATTCTGCATCGTGCAGCCGTCTGCTTCGACCGGTCATCCCTGACACCTACATTCCTCTCCATCAGGTGAGAAAGTCTCAGTTACCTACGTTCCTCAGCATTGGTCTGAGGAGCACTTAGAGGTACTCAACCCTAGCTTCTATGTTCCTCTGCATTAGGCACGAGAGTGAGAGCTTAGCTCTGTGACCTACGTTCCTCTGCATCAGTGCGAGGAGTGTTGCGTATCTACTACCTAGTGTCCTTCGTCTAGCAACAGTTTAACTCAGCTGTTTCGTCTTGTCCTTCCCTTCTATTCTCTTCGTAATTTCTAACCTTCTTGAAAATGGTCCTTACGTAGTTGTTTACTGCGCACCAGCCATCCTTCGACGCTAGCATAGCTGTCATCACTGACTCGGGGGTCACCCTAGTCTGAATGTAACACTCTAGTTCGTTTCGTTCCATTTCGTATCGCGAACAGTCACAGAAGACATGCTCCACATTTTCGTTTGCCTCCAAACATACTGGGCTATTTTGATTGTCTTCTATCTTGAAGCGGTATAATTCAGGTTTAAGGTAGTAATTCACTTCCCCGTGTCGTCTATTGGAACCAGCTAACAATACGTGGTATGAGGCGGTGCGTCCATCGCCCCTTTCCACTAGAGTCTTATCGTGTTTGCCACTTAGCTAGGGTTTGTTCCTTCGCGGATTTCCAAACTTCGTTTTGAGCATTGTCACCACACCGGCATTCTTCGTGTATATTCTTTCGTTCTGTTGCTAGAAGGTCAATAGGCGGCATACTTAAGATAACGCACACTGCATCTTTTGATACTGTTCGGTAGACAGAAGCGACCCGCAATGCACTTCTCCTATAAACTGTTGACAGCTTTCGTGCGTAGGATTTCACCAACATAGCGTCCGCCCATATTGGGGCACCATATAACATAATTGATGCAGTTACACTGACTAGAAGTAACCTTCGACCCTGCGTTGGTCTACCCACATTTGGCATTAGTCGCGATAGTGCAGTATCGACTTTTGCTGCATTATTACTCACCCTCTTAAAATGCTGCTTAAACGTTAGTCTGGCGTCCATGGTGTTTCCCAGGTACTTAATGGTCGGCTGAGAGTCTATTTCATGTCCGTCCACTGTCAGTGTTATTGTCTCCATTTTCTTTCTACTAAATATAAGGATAACCTCCGTATTATGGCTAGCGAGCTCAAGTCCAGTCTGCTTCAGCCAATTGTGGATTATACCTACTGCCTCGTTAGCGGTTTCCGTAACCTCTTCCTTTTGCTTTGCTACTACTACTGCAATGTCATCTGCAAATTCTACAATCGTTGCCCCTTCGGGTAGCTCTAGCCCAAGTACTCCATCGTACATGATGTTCCACAATAATGGGCCAAGCACTGACCCTTGTGGGACCCCTCTCGTTACTTGATAGGATTTCGTGCCGCTCTTGTGTCATACAAAAGGGTTTCGTCTTTCAGGTAGTCAGACATAATCCTTCTTATATATGCGGGTACCTCTTTTTTCCGTAGTACCTCGTGAATCTTGCTTCAGCTGGCTGAGTTAAATGCATTTTTAACATTTAGTGTAATAATAGCACAGTACTTTTTGGCTCCTCCTATTCATCTTTTCCCTTTTATTGCAGTTCTAGCGGTGTCGACTACTATGCTTACGGCGTCAAGAGTGGAGCGTTTTTTCCTGAAGCCGTATTGATATTCCGCTAGTCTACCTGGTTTTTTAATGACTTGGTCCATTCTAACGCCGATTATGCGCTCTAAAATCTTACCCGAGGTATCCAGCATGCAGAGTGGTCTGTGTGAGGCAGCTTCTCCAGGTGGCTTATCTCCTTTTGGTAGTAGCACCAGGCGTTGCTTCTTCCAGTTCTTAGGAAACGTCCCTTCTTCGAGACATGATTTGTACAGGTCCACAAAGACATCGGGGCGTGCCTGTATAGCTTCTTTCAATGCAATATTGGGCATGATATCCAGGCCTGGAGCCTTGTTGTTCCCAATTCTTTTGCACGTAGCCAATAATTCCTCTGTGGTGACTGTTGGAATAATTTCGTCATTTGACTTCGCTTCAGGAGTAGCTGTTACTTCTAGCTGAAGGGGAAACGTTGTGGTCACAATACGGTCCAGCAATTCCGGGCTTTTAGAAGGGGGAATATAACCTCCCTTCATCTTCTTCATTATTACTTGGTACTGTAACTCTTTAAGGCACCGTCGTTTATTTTCTCGGATTTTTTTCTCTAGTATTCGTTTAGCATCCTCCATTTTTTTTGTTAAGGGCGTCTACTATTTCTCTACCTCGACCAGTCTTGTAGTGTTTCTTCCGAGCCCGCTGTTCCCGTCTTCTGGTTCGATGACACTCACTGCGGGCAGCGTCAATTTCATTTTCCCACCAGTATACTGGCGGTCATCTATATTTCATTTTTTTGAAAAGATTAAATTATGCATTTTATTCTTTGCAAAAGAATAAACTGTGACATTTATTCTTTTAAAATGGCGGAGTAAAAATTTATTCTTTATGAAACATTAAACTGTGAGATTCATTCTTTACAAAAGATTAAACTGCGAGGTTTATTCTTTAAAAAGATTAAACTTTACGTTTTATTCTTTACAAAAGAATAAACTGTACCTTTTATTCTTTTTGTCCTAGTCAAAAGTATAAAAGTATTGATTTATACTTTTCCAAAGAAGATATCGAAACATTTATTCTTTCTAGCGCCTGTTTTTGTTCTTTAGACTTTAGAGTATACTATTCTATTATACCTACACACACACACGCGCGCACACAGAGGTATATGTATCATATAAAGAACTAAATAATTTCAGGTGCCGTGTCAAAAAAGTCACCTCACTTCAGCTTATAAGCACAAAAAACGTGGAAATCAATAGAGGCGTTACAAAAACTATGGTGTGCACCAAGAACTAAGCGCGCTTTTTGACCTCGTGTGGATATTGCACTACTTCTTCTGCTTCTCGTAAACACCCTACTACTACTTACCTTGCTACTCGCCTCGACTCGTACTGCAATCTCCACACTCGGTCTTAAAAAGCCTTGTTTACGCCCTTGATAAACAATATACTATTTTTTTCCGCAATGAAAGAACCTCGATTTTTTATTCAATTTTCATGCACAAAAAAGAGCCTGTTTCTTGCACCTGTGAAAGAAATATTATTTTCAATGTTTTTTATTTCTATTTCTAATTACAGAATCGCGTCTGGCAACGAGATTGTAGGGACCGACGGGCACTTCAACCTGATGTCATCTACTATCCTGATCTTTTACCACCTCCTAGTTATATAGATAATCCAATGAATTCTGTTACAACAAGATTTGTAAAAACTGCTACAAATAAAATGCGATGTCCTATTTTTTGCATGGCATGGACACCTGAGGGAAGGCGACTTGTTACTGGTGCATCTAGTGGTGAATTTACTTTATGGAATGGACTTACATTCAATTTTGAAACAATTTTACAGGTATAAAAGTATAAAAGAAGTTTATTAAAATAATCAAATTGTATTAGTACGTATTTATTCTATAATAATTTTTAAATTAAAAAGTTGTCAGAGCTACTCTGATAATTTCAAATGTCTTATCTTATGTAACTTCTAACATTTTTTATATCATAATCTAATTCACTTATAGCATTAAATTACATAATCTTTGTCTGTAAAGTCTTGTAAGAAAATCACGCATTGTAACGGGGCTCGTTTTAGTCGGGAAAACTTGGTAAAACACAACCGGATCGCAACTCTTCGGTTGTACGGAGAACTCTCTCTACGCCTATGATATTCCCGCGCTGCAACGCAGCAGATCATAGGCGTCGGTATTTCGGTAAAGCGAGCGAACATTGAAATTACTGGTGATAAAAAGATATATTAACAAAATGCGGTTATTAATGATTAATGTATTATAAATCTATAGCAATCTGGGGAGAGTTCATACAAAAGTTATTTTTATGCCTATGTTACTGTTAGATGCGAATGGCCCTGGTAAAAATAACTTATTAAATCCGATTCAAAAGATCGGATTCAATCGGAAAAATCGGATTCAATCAGGTGTATTTTTTAACAAATATAACATTTTATTTAAACTAAAACTTATAATCAGGTTAAATAGATTTTAATCGATTAAATAGGTTTTAATTCGATAATTTCCGATTAAGAAATCCAATTAAACCCTATTATCTTTCGAATCGGATTTAATAAGTTATTTTTACCAGGGGGGGTACATAAACTCGACAGACTCAAATTGGAAGGTTAGGTGGTATTCGCCGCCGCACATATTTAGTCACGAGCGGCTTAAGTAAAATACGTTGCCAGGCGTTGAGTTTATTCGCTAATTCTTTAATGATATTTGACTAATTTATACTTAATTACTTCTGATTTTCGGAGCACTGATGCCCTAAAATGCAGTACGAAAAACACTATTTTGCGTTGTTTTTTTTCAATCATCCCATTGTTACAAACAATTCAGCTATAATGCATTTGAAAGAGAATAAAATTAACTACTTGTCATAGTTTGGTCCTCGGGATCGACCGCTTTGTTCGGCAGATAAAATTCATATCTCTGAAACTAAACATCATAACTTCGGGGAAAAAATGATGTCCATGGGTCACGTGTCAATCTATATCCCATCAAAATTTCAACTGATTTGACTACTTATTTTTTCAGTAATAAATCAAAAACACAAAAAAAATTTTTTTTGTACCTCCTTTACGGACGTAAAAAGGCCTTATTGCACTTGTGATTTTGGGAAAAAGTAAATATTTTACGTGTTTTGGCTCAGTTCATTGCACAGCTTTCAAACCCCTATGGTTCGTAAGATATCAAGGTTTTAATTTTTTGGAAAATTTTTTGATTCGTGATATCTCTAAAACAATGTGGTCAAATGCTTCAAAATTTTATTTGATAATTCACCATAAAAAAACTATCTGCTGCTAAAATTTCAAACGATTTTGTCAAGCGGTTTTCAAGTAAAGAGCTAAAATGTAAAAATCGCTTTCTCGAAAATTGCGCGAGCGACCTATCTAATGAATAGCCAGTTGTTTAATGATGGTTAGGTTGGTTAGGAACACATGTAAATATACGTGAATTTCTGTGAAAAAAAAATTGACGGCAGTGTTCGTATTCTATAATAAAAAAACAGAGGATTCTGCAAACTTTTGGACAATGACCCATCCAAAACTTATACATTAAATTATGTATTAAAAACCGCCTTATACATTAGTATGCAGATATACTACATATTAAAACAATATTTTATTTATTGGACCTATAAATTTAGTTGGAGGAAGCTACGTGCCAATGAATAGGCAGCCTTTTTTTATAGTGATTTTTTAGTTTTTTCTAATAAAGTTATTAAAAACATTAATAAGTCGTTCTTTTATTATACACCATAAACCGCAATTTTTTGAAATTGTTTCAACTCGAAAACTAAATGTTGAATTTTTCTAAAAAAAGAAACATGATTATTAAAAGTTATTAGGGCTATACTCCATTTTAATTTTGAGTCATTTTATTTGGCAGATCCTGAGAAAAACATCAAAATCTGAAAAACGTCGTTTTTCCACGTGACGCGATAACTGGAGTAAAAAGGCAATAATCAAGTTCAAATTTTGGATTTTGTTAGCACTATATAGCACCTTGATCGTTTTCTTTGGGCTGTTTATGTAACCAGTTCGTTTCAAAGATATAAAGCTTCAAAATTTGTTTCCTCACCCTGTATACTATGCATAATTAAAAACTGCATCGCTTATATATCAGGTCGAGCTACCGTCATAAATGGCGCCCAACGTGGTATTATTTTAAGTTGTTTGTTGTTTATGCTACTATTCACCGTTTCCGTCGGCTGTGCAGAAGGCACTAGATTCTACCGACTATAATCTATCCGCGCACGGACGTAAAGACGTATGAACACGCGGCGGTGATAGTAGTACTCAGGACGTGGATTCAAAAGGAGGAAAAGTCAATGAACACTCGCGGATTATTGTAAAACTTAGACTAACTGTTTATTGGTGCTTGGCTTACACAAGCGCGCCAGACGGGCGCATGCCAGCTACCAGCATGTAGTCGAGGTGAGAGAGAGAGGAGGCTTAAAGTCGCCCGAGTAAGCGAGAGTTGATAAGAACTAGTACTTACAGATGTACGTGGCCGGCATGGCCGTTCTAACCCACGCGAAGATGGTCTCGGACGGATTGTCCTCGGTTCGGTTGACCTCGCAACCCTCGCCACAATAATCGCAATCGCAGAGTGTCTATTCGCGAAACGGAGCGGAGCGAAGACAGACTCGGAATGGCTCGCTAGCGCGAGCACAGATTTACCTATGCCCTCTGACACACTGTTGTCAATTCTTGACAGCAGTGTACGAGCAGGTGGCAACATTGTACGTTGCTGAATTTAAATCTCTCTCGATGCTTATTCTCTCTCTCTCTCTGTCTCTCTTACTCTCTCACATGCTGCGCCTTTAGTAGCTGTAACAACAGAAGTATTATACAGAATGTTGATTCTGTCCCGGAGAGACGTCGTAACGTGCTCAACGTGCGTTAATTGCACTGTCAACCGTTACAATATATATATATATATATATATATATATATATATATATATATATATATATATATATATATATATACTAGTGGGGCTCCGCCCCCCTGCTCGCTTCGCTCGCCAACCCCCTATTGTAGTTTCTGTGTGATTTTATCTTCAAAATTTTATTTTCATGAACTGATAATTATGTTCTGGATGGTTGAAAATGATCGATCTTATTGTATAAGAAAACCTGTTACTGGAAGTAAAAGTATTGTTTAACATTGAACTTCTACTATTAATGGCATTTAAAATAGTTTTAGCTAGTTTTTGAAGTTTTCTGACGCTTGAAATTCATCATTTGAATTTATATATATATTTTTTTTTAAATTAATTTTAATTTTTTTTAATGTTCTTAATGTTTAAATCTTTGTGCCGCAAAAGGCATCTATAAAATGATTGACTTTATAAAATTCGAGTTGCGCGCCATTGGGAGACGTGAGGTGATCCTGAAAATTAAATTATTTGCGGGTACTGTATAATTTGATCATGTCATGAAATTATATGAAATTATTGGTAATTTTTATACAATAAAATAAAAAAAAACAAAAAAAAAATCAACGCGCCTAAAGTACATTGTATTATGACTAATAAAATGTACTTTTGACAGTACCCCTTGGGTGGTGTGGAAAACTGTCTCTTTATTCTGTCTCTCTAGTTCTGTCTGACTACTCATATTACCTGAAAATTCATCGAGGTCTTTGATCTCGCTTATCTTGTCCATTTTGTTGTTTATTCAATCAGTGAATCATCTATAATGATTATACGTTCTGATGGTTCTTTGAGTTCTTTGAACTCAATTATTCCCTAACTTATTTACACGTTATTAATAATTAACTTTAATCTTATAACTTAAATAAAATTAGAGGTAGATCTTCAATATCTGGTTCTCTTGGAACTGATACTTCTTACCTTAACCTAAACCTTAATTCTATTTAATATTATCCAATTTAAATCTATTTAATCATAATATGTTATAAATTTGTATTTAATTGGACTGTTAATGCGGCCTTATTTTACTACGCAATAGCGTTGTGAAAGTATGACGGTCTCAAGCCCGATAACGCAGAGAGCAGTCATGTTATTTGGTGGGGGGGTGGTGGGGGGGCCAGGGGGGTGGTGGGGGGGTGGTGGGGGGTTTTTGAGATTTTCGAAAATAACAGAAAAATGAAAGAATTTTACGTGTTTTGGTGGGGGGGCCAAGGTGGGGGGTGGTGGAGGGGTAGTGGGGGGGGGGGGTGGAGGGGTGGGGGGGAGTCTTGCCAAAATGACTATATAATATAGGAAGATATATATATATATATATATATATATATATATATATATATATATATATATATATATATATATATATATATATATATATATATATATATATATATATATATATATATATATACATATGAGTGGTTCTCTGTCAAATCAAAGATCAAAAATTTTTTTCATTTTCAACCCACGGTAAATATGTTCCAAAAACAGTTTACAATAAACCTGAATTTTTTCAAATTTTTAAATTACTTTTTACCAAAATGGTAGGGAGCCAGAGATGTAAATTTTCGGGTTTTCAGCATAAATTAATTAATTCATTGCTCCTCAGAAAAGCATTTTTTGCTATAGACATGGATATACTTTGGTGGTCGTACTCCGGATCTATATATATATATATATATATATATATATATATATATATATATATATATGTGTGTGTGTGTGTGTGTGTGTGTGTGTGTGTGTGTGTGTGTGTGTGTGACTAAGGGTATTTTTATTGAAGAGGTGAGAAAATTTTACAAAAAAAATATATTTATGTCTATAGCAAAAAATGCTTCCCTAAGGAGCTATGAATTAATTAATTTGTGCTGAAAACCAAACATTGCCAAAATTGACATTTGACATATTTGGCTCCTTACCATTTTGCTAAAAGGTAATTCAAAAATCTGAAAAAATTCAGGTGCATTGAAAATTTTTTATTTTTGATTTAACAGAGAACCACCTATATATATATATATATATATATATATATATATATATATATATATATATATATATATATATATATATATATATATATATATATATATATATGGGACGTTCTACGTCAAACGTAACAAAGCTCTGCCCAACATTCCTTTCGATCTACAAATTTTTAAAAATATCGATCATTTAACATTTTTTATGTACTTTCAATAATTTAGGGGCGTTTTTTTAAATTTTGTTCCCAGACGGAGCTACGCGTTCCCTAACCTTAAAAAATTACTACTTTATGAAATGATCCAGCTGTCAGAAATCACGGGCGCTCAGAAAAATCCTAAGCATTTACTATTTTCATATATTTTGAGCTACTGAACAAGAATCCGACGGTATTTTTTACCGTTACCTCAAGCGTTTGTCTCAAAAACACCCCCCAAAATTGCTTTTTCACGCAGTTGAGAGGTTTATCCTGTGATCGACGGGAGGAAAATTATTGACAGAGAGTATTTTTACGTATTTACACTGAATTTGATGCTAAATTTTATTTTTTAACTTTTACTTCAGTGCACTTAAATAATGTAACTAATTACTGATAATATGGTTTATACTGTGCAATTTTTTTATTGATTCCTATGAAGGCTCCTTGCGTTTTACAGGGTTGAGACTATCTTTATTACAAAGCCCGCATTACTTTCTTTTTTTTTACTTTTTTTTAAAGTAAGTAAAGTAAACTAACTTTACTATATGTCATAATATTTAAAATTAAAAATTAAAATATTAAAATATAATTAAATATTTTGATATTTTTTACAATAAAAATTCTCATTAGTAAGTATCAAAATATTACCAAATTTTGATAGTATTAAGTATACTACAAACATAATATCTTATTGGCAATAATAATGATAAAATAAATAATAAATATGTTTAGTGAATGTTTTAATGTAGCCCTAACATGAAACTGTTCTAAAAACATTTTAAAAACTTTTAATACCACACTTTGAAACGCTGGAATGAATGTTTAAGAAATATTGGAAAAAACGATAAATAAACGATCAAATGTCCACACTTTTTGGATTTTATTAATTTGATAAAACGTTTATTTAATGTTATAAAGTTGAAAACTGTAAACTGTTATAAAATTCTAATAAAAATAGTTAATCACTATAAAAGATTGTTTGTATTTAGACTATGCTTTACAGTTTTTTACAGAATCATACACTTTTTACATTTTTTTTATATTTATTTTTATTATTATATTTTTACATTGTTTTGCAGTTAATAACATTTCTAAATTTGATAAATTAAAAAAATTTTAAACTTTAAAAATGTCAAAGTGCAGAAAAATAAAAAATTAGAGAAGATGTTTGATGTACAAAATGTGAAATACGTAAAAAAAATATGAAATATAAAGGGGTAGAAATCTGTAAAATCTTGTAAAGCATGCTTCTTTACGGTTCTCTACTATTTGTAGTATAATTTTATAGCTAAACAGCTAAATTTCTTTTTTATTTTGGTAATTTTTAGAATATCCCAACTAAGGCTTTTCAGAATAAATTCAATTACAACGCCGGCTTTGTTCTGATTACTTATGAAGTTTAGTAATATTTGGTCATTATGTACGCCATATGGAATTGGCGTAATTGAGTTAATTAAATCAATAAATTTTCTAAAATGACAGGTATTTCAATCATTTTTCAAAAGGAATCAGTCCATTTCATCTATTTATTTCTTTGAATCCATGAATCAGTATACACGACCAAAAATGTTTTTAACAGGTATAAAGTAAAGGTAAGTCCATCTAATTATTTAGGTTTTAAAGGAATTTGGTTTTAATCGAATGTACTTATTTAATAGAAACCAAAAGAAATAAGCTTCGTGTTCAAATTCAGTGGCTCAAAATTCATAAAAATAGCCTTTGTCAATAATTTTCCCATAGACCTAAATTTCTTAACCGCGTAAAACAGACATTTTGGGTGGTTTTTTGAGGTTAGGGACGAGCGCTTGAGGTATCGGTAAACAAGACGGACGGTTTCGTGTTCAGCAGCACAAAATACATAAAAATACTCTCTGTCAATAATTTTCTTCCCGTCGATCACAGGATAAACCTCTCAACTGCGTGAAAAAGCAATTTTGGGGGGTGTTTTTTGAGGTTAGGGACGAGCGCTTGAGGTATCGGTAAAAAAGACGGCCGGTATCGTGTTCAGCAGCTCAAAATACATGAAAATAGTCGTTGCTTAGAATTTTTCAGAGCCCCTGTGATTTCTGACTGCTTGATCATTTCGTAAAGTAGTAATTTTTTAAGGTTAGAGAACAAAAATGCTAAATTTTCCATATTTTAAAAAATTTTTAGATCAAAAGGAATTTTGGGCAGAGCTTTGTTACGTTTGACGTGGAACGCACCATATATATATATATATATATATATATATATATATATATATATATATATATATATATATATATATATATATATATGTGTGTGTGTGCGTGTGTGTGGTTCTCTGTTATTGCTGCTAATTTATTAATTAATGGAAAAACTGTCCATAGTATTTTCAAATTACCATTAAATATTAATGAACAAATAAAGTGTAATTTTTGCCCTAATTAAAAATTTGTTGACCATATTAAAAATGTAAAAATTATAATTCGGGATGAAATATCAATTGTTTCAAAACATGCTTTTGAAGCAATTGATAAATGTTTTCGTGTGTCACGTGTGGATATACGTCATGGGTGTCTAATTACTATAAGAGAGCAAGTAGAAGAGTGCAATGCGGTGGCGGCCGTGGCGCGACGACAGAACGTCTGCGTATTGCAAGCGAGAGGATCGCGGTTCAAGCCCGGGGTCTGTCACTTTTTTGTTGCACTCTTTACTCGTAACATTTTCTGGTGTCTATGAAGTGGGATCTTACCATGTTGTCTACAATTGGACTGTCTGTTCACAGTTACCTGTCTTATCTACTAGGTGAAATAAAAATATATAATGCGTCTAATATGTGTGTTGCGTCCTGTGAAGAATGAAATTATCATGAGGATCCGAGCGACACGTGCCGATAATAGAAGAATTACGCTGCAGTGCTGCGCGCGTTGCATCGACGGGGGCGTCGATCCGTCTAGACCCTGGACGTGTCACGTGTGGATACTCGTCACGGGTGTCTAATTACTATAAGAAAGCGAGTAGAAGAGTGGAATGTGGTGGCGGCCGTGGCGCGACGACAAAACGTCTGCCTTGCAAGCCAGAGGATCTCGGTTCAACCCTGGGTCCGTCACTTTTTCGTTGTACTCTTCACTCGTAACACGTGATATATGTAAAAATGACCTTCCTTTTGCAGGGAAAGTTATTGTAACATCTGGTGACTTTAGACAAACCCTGCCTATAGTACGGCATAAAAACAGAACAAAAATCATTGAAACATGTGTAAAAAGGAGTTTTTTATGGTCAAAAATTTCAAGACTTTCATTAAGTGAGAATCTACGGTTACAAAATCCAGGTAATAAATTTAAAAATTGGTTCCTTCTATACGTAAACAAAAATATGACTAAATAAGAATTACGAAATAATATAAGAGAAATACCAAAACAATTCATTTGTGAAAATGACTTAATGACAGAAATTTTTGGACATAAAATTGATCCTAATGATTCGACTTTAAAAAATAAAGTGATATTGTCACCGTTAAATTCTAATGTACTAAAAATTAATGAAAGTATAGTTGAAAGAATATATGGAGACCACTATATATACTATAGTGATGATCGAATCCAAAGTGACGCAGATGACAAATTGACAAACACGATACTTACAGAATTTTTGAATTTATTAACACCTAATGGATTGCCACTACATAAATAATATTAAAAAATAATGCAATAATTAGTTGCTTAAAAAATTTGGACATTGATAGTGGTCTTTGCAATGGTACAAGATTGATAATTAAAGATATGAAACAATATGTTCTTACAACAGAAATTATTACTGGAAAATATTGCGGTAAACAAGTATTATTGCCTCGTATCGATTTAGCTCCATCACTAGATGAAATACTTTTTGGTATGGTTAGAAGGCAATTTCTAATAAGACTTAGCTTTGCTATGACAGTAAATAAATTTCAAGGCTAATCGATTGACAAAGTTGGTTTATATTTATCCACTCCAATATTTAGTCACGGAGTTGCAATATCAAGAACAACATCAAAAGAGAAATTAAAAATTTAAGTGATGAATCTGCATACAAAAATATTACAAATACGAATGTAAAAAGTAGTCTATTCTGAAATATTTAGAAATTAATTATATTAATTATAAAATATTTCTAAAATATGGAGTATCTTTTGATTGATTGAGTAATCGCTAATAATACAGCAATACTAAAGTATAAATTGTATATTGATTTGCTGAAAACTCTTCACTTATAGTAATTACTGAAATCTGCAGCGTTATCTCCATTAATAGCACATTACTCAAATTTAAATTATTTTTTGATTGGTCAAATAATCGCCACTAATTTAATTATACATTACCAAAATTTAAATAATATATTGATTGGCTGAGATATTTTTACAAATAATACTTTACTAAAATACAAATTATGTATTAATTAGCTGTGTTATCTCCGCTAATAGTAATAAATTACTAAAATTTAAGTTATTTATTTATTGGCTGAGTAATCGCCATTAATTATACATAATTAAATTACAAATCATATATTGATTGACTAAGTAATCGCCATTAATTATAAATTGTTAAAATATTACTTTTTTTTTTTGATCGGCTAAATTATCTCCACTAATAGTACATTACTAAAATTTAAATTAGATATTGAATAACTAAGTTATCACTTGAAATTAAATATCATATGTCATATTGATAATTGTAAATAAAATGTGAATTTAACATAATTATATTAAAATTAGAAATGTAAAATATTGGCCAAATAATCGCCACAGAAACTATATTCAAAATCCAAATGTTAGATATACGTAATAATAAATTGTATAAATATTAGATAAGTAATCGTTAAGTTTATTTTGTAGGAATATATATACACTTTCATAATTATATATATATATATATATATATATATATATATATATATATATATATATATATATATATATGTGTGTGTTGAGAAATACGTGCACGAGCACGGCTTTATATTTTAAGCATTTTGCTATTAAGGGAAAAACCCCACACCCAGGTAATGCAATAAACCTTTCTCCCGCTGACCGTTTCGAGACGCGCCGTCCCCGGTCCGCGGATTAGGATGTGTCCAGATGTGCAATAAAATGCTTCCGGACCTTTTTTATATGCAGGCGAAATATGCATCTAAGCTGCAGTCCTCTGCGTGTGCAGCCCTCTGCAGACTGTAGCCCTCAGTTCAGCCCTAGCACTCGACGAGGAAAGACCTCTGTCTCTCGAGTCTGCTCTGCGCCAACATTTTTCTTACAACTTATATTCCTTTTGATATAATAAATACTGATATTTTTACTCTAAAATCGATTGAGTTTATTTTACTTGATAAATTCAATAATATATATATATATATATATATATATATATATATATATATGTGTGTGTGTGTGTGTGTGTGTATATTAAATCTGATGACATATTACTAAATAATTTGTAATGCAAGCGTTATTATTAAAAATGTTGCATTTAATAATTAACGACAGTCTCCACCCTGTGAAACTCAGAGAGCAAATTTACAACTAATATAATTATAAATAATCATTTATAAGAGTATCTTTACTAGGCTTCTTTGCAAAAACAGGCATGAAACAAGATCATATTTGCACAAATGATTATTCGCAGCATCTCTTTCATCCGGACCAAATCTGTAGATTACGTCTTGTGATATGCGTCAATACATAGTGCAGTCGTAATTTCTCATCCACAAACAGATATCTTTAAAAACCAGATCATCTCTGCACAGATAATTATTCCCAGCATCCCTTTCATTTGGACCAAATCTCAAGATCACCACTAATGATATATCTAACACATACATGTGGCCCATATGATTTAAAAAATAATTCAGATTATAAGTACAAATAAACATATTTGCCATATTTCTCTTAAAAGATTATCATTTACAGCATCCGACACATCTGGACCAATCTTACTGTGTTTTTGATATATGTTTAAATATACTTTATTTCTAATCATCTACCAAAAAAATTACATAAATATAAATATGTATCATTATTTTATACCTATATATTATTTATGTAAAATGTTTCATGACCTGGTCACTTTTTGTGAAACATTCTTTATTGAAAAAGTGTACTTAATTCTGTTTTTTTTTCACAAAACTGGATGTATTTTATAAACAAAAATTTATTTAATAGTATAGAAAGGTACATTTGATAAAAATATACATTCCTACCAAAAAACATTTTCAAGATTTGGTCCAGGTAGATTGGAAGCTGTGAGGACAATAAAAAAAAAATTATATTTGGCCTATATTGCGAAAACCCTCCAAATCGCGTAAAAAGAAAATTAAATCAATTTTGCGGTATAAATGTTCTTTGAACGATAAATCATTCAGGTTTACAAAAAAAGTCAAATCTATCGAATTTCAATTAGGTTTTAGCAATAAAAGAACTTAAAAAATGTCGGTCCATCCGTCCGCCTGCCATCATTTTAAGATTGGTCCAGATAAAAGCGATGCTGCGAATAATTATTTGTTTAGATATGATCTTTTTTTTGAAGCTATGTGTTTGTGAATATGAAATGACGATTGCTGTATGTATTCATGCTATCTGCATTGGTCTTGATAAAAGGTATTTCGCTAAAAGTTATTTGTGTAGGTGTAATCTTTATTATCAAGCTATGTGTTTGTGAATATGAAATGACGAATTCTGTATGGTTTCATGCATATCACAAGATGTAATCTGCAGATTTTGTCCAGATTAAAGAAATGCTGCAAATTTTTTGTGCTGTTATGATCTTTCTTTTAAAACTATGTGTTATGAAATGTGAATATGAAATATCGAATGTTTCATGTATTCATGTATATCATAAAATGTAATCAGTAGATTCGGTCGATATAAAAGAAACGCTGCAATTAAATATTTTGAAACGGTACCACTCTTCTCAGTCCCGTGTGCGTATAATGAATTTAGCTTTTATTGAAGAGTAGTTCACATTTGCTGATCTGTGTCGTAATTATGACGACAGATCATATATAGAAATTTTATTCTATGTTTGAAATATATAATAAAAGAGGGCCGGGGTACCAGGTAGTGCAGGAAAGTTACAATAATAATACTTAGTTATTTCGTTTTAATAGCAAAAATAAATATATTTAATGATTAGTCTTTTTATATTCTGTCAGCAGCGCTCGGAGCGAGCGGTCATCGTGTTTTGCGCGCGTGTCCATTTTGCTCGGAGCAGTATATAAAACTTTATATATATAAATAGCTAGTGATAAACATGTGATTTTTGTTTAAATAATAACAACTAAGATGTACGAGAGTGTTAAACCACCGTCGGATAAGTCCGACTTAAAATACTATAAGTGTCATCCTGATAAACAAGTAAAAACTGTGATTTGTATTATATGCGGAAACGCATATTACAAGAGTGATTTTAATAAAAAGAAAGTACCTAAATATGTTGATGAACACCTAATAATCTGCCCAGAACATGTACTGAGAGATATTACAACAGACGCTGGTGAGCATATGCTAAATGATGTGGCAAAAAAAGTTATTGCACTCATAAAAATGAAACAAACTGAAGAAATCAGAAGAGAATTGCTTCAGGAATTACAAAATAAAACAATGGAAAAACATAATTCAACGATTCATGGTGAAGAAAGTGACATAGACAATCTCATAACTGAAAACAACTTATTAAAACAACTAGTTGCTGAACTACAAGATAAAATCAACTACAGAAAGATATTATAGAATTACAAAAGTTGGAAAAACTGAAACACAGGTAAATAAGAAAACATATGCTGGAGTGATGAGTGAAATTAAACCAAAACCGAAGCGAATTCCAAGAATAACAATGAAGGCCAATGACCCCAGCCAGGGTAATACAATGGAATTGCTGACGCGCTGCCTTGTCACAGAGAAAGAAGTTCAAACTAAGTTCATTCGCAAGAAGAATGACAGTGTAATTGAAATTAGTTGTATGAATTCACAAACTATAGAAACAGTGGAGGCTACATTAAAAAATAATTTGGAAAACTGTGAAATCAAAATAGAACAACAAGGTAATCCAAAAATAAAAATAACTGGTATAAGCAATAATACAAATATGGATAAAAATGAAATAGAAACAGTTATTAATACAAGAAATTTTAAACAATTTTATATCAGAGGTAAGGTACTACATATGTACTGTGACGGCCGAGTGCACGTCAAATGTCTAACGGCTAATCATGTACTAATTGTAATAAGATTATTGTTTCAGCAAGCTGCCAACGAGCGCCGAAACGAGTGAGAACGAGAGACGAGGCAAGATAGAGACAGAGAGAGTGAGAGCATAGGTAGCGCGGTTGCCGCCTGGCCGCACAGCGTTGGCGAGATATGACAACGATGTGCCGACGGCCGGGAAAGCCGCGACTAGAGTTAGTCTCGCTGCGCTATCCACACGAGTAGCTCGCGCTACTACTATACGCGGGTTTGTTGTGAGTCCTGCGAGCATCCCGAGAGCGAACGATATTCGTCCGTGCGTTACCGACGAGTCGCTGCGACGCCCGTCCGAACTGTTGCATCTCCACGTCCGAGACTGGACCGCGTCCGTTGCGTCAAGTACTACTGCCACTACTGAGTTATAAGTACCTGCACTCTCACTCTCTCACGTCGACGGGATAATATCTCTCGTCTCTCTTTATCGTTCGTCGAAGTGTGCGGCGTTTGCACCTCCGTGTATAGTTACAATTGAATATACATTTCCTTATGTAAACTTCTCGTGTGTTATTTCCTACGACCCGACCTACGCCGCCTCCGCGGGATCGTGTAAAAACACGTGCATGATCTGAGTCGGCCGAGCCGTGCCTTCTGCACGCCCGATGTTAATTTACAATAAACAGGGCCCTTCTGGCCCTGGTTATAACACGGCAGAAAAGTATTAACCGAGTGTTATAGTATATCAACAAAAGAAACAAGACCAACACAGTCCTAATGGAAGTACCGCCGGAAATATATAAGTACACTCGTGAAAGTAATAATAAGATTTTCGTAGGTCATTAGTGCTGCAAAGCCTATGATCTCATAAACGTTACACCTTGTTACAACTGTGGTAGATTTGGACATAGTGCAAACAAATGTAGAATTGTCCCAGCATGTATTAAGTGCTCAGATAATCATAACCTGAGTGAGTGTAAGAAGACAAACATAGAATGCTTAAACTGCAGTTACAACAATACAAAATATAGAACAAGTCTACCAACGGACCACTTGGCAACAGATAGACTCAAGTGTAGTATACTTAGAAAGGAAATAAAACAATACATTAACTCTATTGATTACCCGGTAGTGCCTACTTTACAGGATTGGGATGAATCAAGTGCCATGATACAATTAAACAATCTACTAACTAACAAACAGCTTTATCAAAGGCAGATAAATACAGGCAAGAACTCAGGAAATAAACTAACTACGAAAACTACCCTACAACATCGAAATCTGAAACAACAGACACCTCAACTACAGCAGAGCAACAATGGCAGCCCAAGCGGATCTAATTGAAGAAATTCAAGATAACATACTTGAACAAGAGCGTTTATATAGGGATATTGAGACTTTTAACAAAGACAGAAACAATAATAATAGTTTAATTTTACACTTGAATATTAGAAGCCTTAATGCAAACTTTGAAAAACTTCAAATCTTTATTAAAAGTCTCAAGATAAAACCTTATGTCATTGTATGTACAGAGGTATGGAAATTAACACATTATCAGTATTATAGAATGAAAGATTATAAATTGTATTATAACCACGGTGAAATTAATCAAAATGATGGTGTTGTAGTCTATGTAAATGAGAAGGTAATACACACTAATGAAACGATAGTTATAGACAAAATTAAAATATTAAACACTAATATTACATTGAATAATAACAAGCAACTAGAAATATCATCTCTTTATAGATCGCACGGACTGAGTAGTAGTGAATTTAACTTGACTTTAAAAACTTACTTAGAAAATAAAATAAAAATTAAAAATCATATCATAGTCGGCGATTTTAATATAAATATACTGGATTGTAACATTATAAGCACTGATTTCCTAAACAACTTATTAGAAAAAGGATTCCTTCCGGGTTTTACAAATACTACAAGACGATCTAATTTCACTGCGGAGGAAGGTACATATATGAATAATATTTTTATCAAAACAGACTTTCTCAACGCAAAAGCTCTAACGCTCATGGTGCCTATAACTGATCATTATCCGCTATTTTTAGAAATAAAAAATGGTAAATTCAACTCAAACAACAAAGAGACAAAAACAGACATGAATTATTGCAACTACAAAAAATTATTCAGTACGGCTAAACAAATAAACTGGGCAAAATATAAAAATACAAAAGACCAGAATGAAAATATAAATGATATAATAAAAGAAATCCAATCCTGTATTAATAAATCAAAATACAAAAAACAGAATATTCGCAATTCTAATAAAAATCCCAGAATAGACTGGATAACAACAGCAATATTGAACTCTTGTAATCCAAAACAAAGCTTATACAATGAACTGAAACAAAATCCAGATAATCATAAACTAAAAGCCAACTATAAAAAATTTGTAAAAACCTTAGATAAGGTCATAAAGGAAGCAAAAATCAACCATGATAAAAAATCAATAGAAAACAATAGTAATGATCCCAGAAAACTCTGGACATGCATAAATAAAAAAATAGGTAAAACTAAAAACAAAACAGATACTAATAATTCTCATTTGAAAATTGACGATGATATTATAAAAGATAAGAAAGAAATCGCGAACAAAATGAATGAGTACTATTGTAAACTTGGAGAAACATTGAGTAATAAAATAACTACACCAATTAACAGAAATTTACAACTACCTGAAAGTAATTAAAAAACAATATTCATTAATCCCACAAATGAAACAGAAATAATACAGGTAATAAACAACTTAAAACTGAAAAAAGTTGTCTGGATCTCAATTCCGACATTTTTTGCTATCTTCTGCAGTTCATAACTTTTTTCTTCAGTTGTTTTTATTTTTATTTTTCGCTAGGGATTAAAGATATCGTTAACAATTAATATAAAAGTAAATATTGTATTATGCATAACATTTCATAACATTTCAGTACAGAAAATGAATTAAATGAATGTTATTATTCTACAATTTACGTTATATTATAAATGTAAAAAAAAAGTTCAATCAGTATTATTTTATTGTTAGATTTTGTTAATATAATTAGTACTGTTGTCAAATAATTACAAAGTGTTTGAAAACATTTTTTAATATTGCAAATTTATTTCTATTATATTCCATAATTTTCAAACCGGTCCTGTGTACAACTACTTTTATAGAATGTCGGCTGTATTGAATATATTCATTTATACTCGACGGTAATTAATTCTCGTGGAACGTTTTTGAAATCGTGCTTTTGATTGGTTAGTATTTATCAATCTGACAATCTGATTGGAGCATTTTTAACACGTTCCACAAGAATTAACTACCATCGAATGTACATCTAATATTTAACAGTATATTTAATAATGACACGTCAAATAATTAAATATCATTACAATTAATTAGTAAATCACGAGTGAAGCGAGCGTTTTTTGCTTATAATAAATTATTTCGACTTTAAAATAAAAAATACAAGCGAACTTGAGAGTAAAAATAAGTTAATATACTAGTGTAAACGGCACAATCATCGTAACTTTCTGTACTAGAACTGCAAATACATAATATAATTAATTTGAAATAATTTTATCCTTTAAACGAAAAAGTACAAAAGCTTTATAGAATTGTATATCAAGTAAAAACAATTTAGATATTAAAGCGATACATAATGTAGAAGGAAGCTACGTGTCAATTCAAAGAATTGGAGAATTGGCAGCGGTTTTTTTTCTCCCTGCTCCAACTCCAACACGTTCGAAATGCACGATTTTCTACGTTACTTTTTGGTAGGGGTCCATTTCATGCCTGAGTTGGAAAAAATCTTTTTTTTTCATTAATTAATAAAAATTCATTTTATAGAAACTGAGATAGGAATGATGCAGTTTACAGTTAAACAGAGTACACAGGGTAAAAAACCAAATTTTAGAACTTTAATATCTTCGAAACTACTCGTTGTTTCGAACTAACTCGCTGTACTGTATAATGCTAACTAAATCCAAAATTTGAATTTGATTATTGCCTTTTTAATCCAGTTATCGCGGCCTGAAGAACGACTTTTTTTAGTTTTTAATGTTTTTCTCAGAATCTGCCACATGAAATGACTCAAAATTATAGTGGTGTATAGTTCTAATAATCTTCAATAATCATGTTAATTTTTAGAAAAGTTTGACATTTAGTTTTTGAATGGAAACGATTTTAATATATTGCGCTTTATGGTGAATAGTAAAAGAACAAAGAACGATAATATACATTTTCCGCGGTAAAAAGATATGTAATTTTATTCTCTAAAAGATACATATCAAGCAATTTACTTAAATTAATTTTTCGATAACTTTATTAGATTTTATTTTTAAAATAAGAATCTAATATATATTTTTTTTATCATATAAAATATTATCAAATGAATTTATAGTTGCTAATTTGTTCTGTATGTATTTAAATTCTGCAATGCAACATATATCAGGCAAGTTTAGACTGTTTTTTTAGAAGGAATAATGCTTGGGCTATGAATTCAGTTGATTTTACTTTTTGAATTTTAAATGTTATCTGGTATATAAATATGAATAATTCAATTATTGTAATTAATATGATTTCATAAAGTGTTTCATTATTCATCTCGTTGTATCGTATCATTAATAAAATGGTTACTTTAAAATCAAAGCATTGTTGTATTCGAATTTAATTATTCATTCACATATAATTTATTTGTAATTCAAACCATAATGACTTGTGATCACTGTAAATACTTTCAAAAATGTTAACATTTAAAGGAATATTACTAAAGCACAAATCAATTGTCGTATAGTAATCTGTTGTTACAGAGTTCTGATATTGTTAATTTTAAACCATGATTTGACATAATATTTATTATATTTTTTGTTTCACTGTCATGAATATTCCTAACATTAATATTAAAATCTACTATAAAAATAATACCTGATGTATTTTGTTTTTTAATTTCTTCGAAAATATTTATTAAATTCATTGTAAAATGAAAATATGGATATTTGGGTGATTTATAAACAGTAATTATGCTATACCTATCGATGTTAATTCCCGTAAATGATACATAACATTTATTTACAGAAATCGTTCTTTCGTAAAAACATTTTATGGATTCGTAGTTAATTTTTTTGTTAAAGTATGTTACATAACCATATGGTTTCCTTATGGATCCTATACAGTTTTGTCTAGAAATAATTTCAAAATCATCGATATCTATTACGTCTTTACTTAATGTCCATGTTTCAACAAGTGATATTATATCGCTATTAATGAAATTTCTATCATATCTTATATTTAATATTTTTATTCAAACTTCTTACATTTTGATAAATATAAGTTATAGTATTTAAATTTCTATGATTTTTTATAAAGTTTAATGAAAGTAATAAAGGACTTTCATGATTCAAACGATGCATTTCGTTTTCAACTTTATCAGGGTGTTTTTGTGGTGGTATATATTCTCCTTCTAGAAATAGTCCAAAAACGCTTGTTACTCGACTAAATGTTACGTATAGCATTCTTTTGTCTTTGATATTATCAATATTTACAGATACAGTTTTATACGTGGATCCTTGAATAATGTCATGGACAATAAATGATATATCACTTCTTGTGCTGAAATTTCACTTTTATTTATAAAACAATTAGCTATTGTACGTAATTGCTGCTTAGTTGTAATATCTCCTTTTGTAATTAAATCAGCGCATTGTTTTAGTGTGCTTGCCATACCTCGCTGGGATTTATTAATGTAGTTGACAACGTAAGATACACAACCATATCGAGTTAATATGCTTTGTAAATCCATATTTGCCTGATGTAATTTTAATATTTTAGGGTTATAAGCATTAGTACTTATGTCACAAACATTACGTTTAAGTAAAAATCAAAAGTATTGGTTGTTTTATGTGATATTGTATAGTTTTCAAGTATTCCTCTTCTGATATAGACAAATTGTTTAAAAATTCGTCAAATGTCATGTTATCGAATTGCGTAATATTTTTACTTAGACCATCTAAGTATTTTCTGATATTTACATATTGTTCTTGTAATTGTTTTTTATTATTATTTTGAGAATTTTCAAGTGGTTCTAGGATGGTAGTTTTTCTCATTGGATATCCAGGCATGTTATATCGGTATATTGGTATACCATTAACAATTTTTTTACAATTTTTTACATGTTTATGACCTTGATATTTTATAAAATCTTTAACTAGTTTATTTTTAGAATCACATGTAATATATTGATCAATAAATTTTTCAACTAAAGATTTTGATAATGTATTATTTGGTTCGTATTTTGGTGCGTTTTTTAACCAAATCATGGCATGAACATGAGGACTTCCACGATGTTGAAATTCGATTCTGTGATACATGTCTGCAATTGGATGATTTTTAAACGGTCCAGATTCTGCTTTTAAAACTTTTAATAGACATCTTATTTTATGATCAAAATATCTAGCACATGTAACTGGATCTGATTGAATTAGTTTAGTTCTTTCTTGCCAAGTCAATTTTTCGGCATCTTCATTTGTTATATTTTTATTCTCTAAAATTTTTACAAGTATGCGAATGAGATCTAACCATTGCGTTTCTGCAGCTGATAGTGTTAAAAATAAATCTGGCCTTCCACGCTGCCTAATCATTGCCATCAAAACTGTTTTATGTTCCCAAAAGGACGGACTGGATCTATCGCATTTTAGGATTCTAAAGCAATCATCATCTTGTATTAATTTGTCTAGTAAATTATTATTAATAATATTACGTGCTGTAACATTATTAGTTTTTCTTTTCATTCTTAAATTAATTTGAATGTGTGAAAATAATCTTTCTAATCGAACTCTACTATGGTGTATAAATATGAGTGGTATATTTTTTGCGCATCGTCGATCGTACATACGAATTTCAGATTTAGTAATATCTGCCAATGTTATTCTTGAAGGAGTTGTTTTTTTATATGATCTGATTTTTCCTCCGTATATTCTTGGGAAGACTAGAGACATAAAATCTGCATCATGGATGATTGAAATTGACATTTTATTCTCACCAGGGGCTAATTTAATTCCAACATTATTTATATGTTCATCTTCAAGTGCTGTTTCTACATTGCCCGGATTTAGGGGTTCTTGAAGATTTTTTTAATGAAAGATATATAAAATTAATGAAAGATATATAAAAACTATTGGCTCTGAAAAGGGCCGATTTTACAGGTTACTTCTTTGCTGCGGCCTTAGGCTTCGCAGCTTTGGGTGCCGCAGCCTTTTTCGGTTTGGGTGCTTTTGGCTTTGCAGCTGGTGCCTTTCCTGCTGCTTTCTTCGCCTTCACCGGTGACTTGGGCTTCGCAGCTTTTGCAGCCTTGGGCTTAGCTGCAGCTTTTGGCTTCTTAGCGGCTGCTGGTTTCTTAGCTGCGGCAACTTTTTTAGCAGCGGGTTTCTTGGTTGCGGCCTTCTTCTCAGCTGCTGGCTTCTTTGCAACAGGCTTTTTGGCTGCTGGCTTCTTAGCGATCTTCTTCTCACCCTCAGCTTTGGCAGCAAGCTTGAATGAACCTGCTGCTCCAGAGCCCTTGGTCTGGACGATGGTCTTCCCAACTATCAACTTCTTCAATATTATCATTTAAGTTAGTTATTTCATTCGTTACATATTATTGATTGATTGATATATATTCAGTATTGATTATTTCTTCTCGGGTTTCCAAGGAATTTATATTCTTTGTTTGATTTGTATAGTTTTTATTTTTTCTTATTTTATCATGATCATTTTCTTTGGTTCTAAAATCAATATCTTTTCTTAATTCTTTTTTTCTTATTACATCCTTTGAACGTTCGATATAATAATCTCATTCAATTTTTATTTTTTAATCTTTTTAGTTTCAATTTAATATCTAAGGAATTTTTACGAAGTTAAGTTAAGGAGATTGAGCAATTTTTAATTTTTATTAAATTTTCTGTCGTGTTGCAATTTTTATTAGTTTTAATGTTATATACGACTTTTCCATCTTTAATTATTTTTTTTATATTGAAATTTGTTTGTATATTTGTTATAATTTTAGGTTGTACTAAATATTGTTTTGAATTAAGAGATTCTGGCATGTTTTCAATTGTATTTGGATTTGATGACATTTTATCGGCATTATCTATTAAATTTGTTTGCTCATTCAAAATTGAATTTAGGTTCAAAATTTCATGATGTGATTTATTATTTTTGTTATTTATAATATAGTTTTGTTCTTCTAAATCAGTAGATATTAAATGTTCTTTGTTAATACTTTTTGTGTGGTCATGTTTTTGTTCTGTTATTAATGTTACGTTTGGTTTAATTGTTTTGTTGTGGGGAAGCATATTGATTCTTGATAATACTACAGAACATGGTTTTAAAGTATGTCGTCTATTTATTTCATCATTTTGTTGTTTTTTATTTAGAAATTTTGTTTTTATATTAACGTCTTTTTCAATTTTGGCAATACTATTGTGGCGGTTGCTCCACCCGGACAGCTGGCGCCATCTCGCGTGCGTCGAAAGA
Organism: Nasonia vitripennis; assembly: GCF_009193385.2. Classification (NCBI taxonomy): domain Eukaryota; kingdom Metazoa; phylum Arthropoda; class Insecta; order Hymenoptera; family Pteromalidae; genus Nasonia; species Nasonia vitripennis. Next base: position 2,277,335 of record NW_022279590.1, read on the forward strand.
AAATACCGAAGCCTCGGGCAGTCTTCTAGAGGGCTCTGTACTCCCCCCGAGCGCTCCCGCAAGATACGAGCACGCGGCTCGTTAGGTTAACACATCCGCCACGCGATCTCTAATTTATTTGTGTACTGAGTTAAATAAATAGTAAAAGTTAAAACGTAAAGTGAGGAAAGTGACTTTATTTTACACGCGAACACACCTACACCCACGATCCTCGCTAAACTATAAATCAAGGCTTTAAAGTTTCGGAAACATTCTTAATTTTTGAAGTGTTCTGAATTTGCTATTTAGTAAATTGTTATATTTTGAATGAGTATATTTATTCGAAAGTAATTTCTTATTCATCGTATTTGCAGAAACGTTATCATTTATTTTAGTTAACAATACGCAAGGTTCTAATTTATTTTTCATATTAACATCATTAAAATTATTCCCTGTGAATGTTTTTTCATTTATTTTTAAGTTATCAATATCATTTGTTATCTGTAATATATCATTTTGCGTATATTTTTTCTGAGTTCTAAATTTTTTGTCATAACATTTATCTAGTTGTGGTTTTTTGAGCTGTTGAAATTCACTTCTTTTTTTTGATTTTGTATCTATACAACTCATGTCATCTGTTATAGTTATTAAATCAATAGTTGTGATATGGTTGGTTGTTATAGGAGAATTGTTATTTTTTTCAAGATTATGATTGTTTTCAATAAGTCCTTTTTTATTAAAGCAGTTATTTGTATCATTTTTTGTAAGATTTATTTCTTTAATTTTTGCTTGTTCTTTTTCATCATTCAATGATTTAACAAGGATATTTTTGATTTAATTTTTTTGTATTTTATATTCAATTCATTTGCAGATATTAAGTTTTGTATGCCGAATATTTGTAGTTGAAGATGTTGTATTAATAGGTACATTATTTATTATACAATCGAAGTGTCCTGCAGTTTTATCTCCTGAAAATATATACTGTAATTGTACAGTATCTATGTCACTGTTTTCATTGTTATTGATTCTAAATATTAAATTTATTTGGTCATTTTCAAGTTCATATAAAAACACAGTTCTGTTGTAAATTCTCACAAACATTCCTATTTCAAAATCTGTTCCCATTGTACCAAATCTACTGATTCTCTGACGATATTCATATTTATTTTTGTATCTATAAAAAATATCGGTTGCTGACAGAGTATATTGTACTTCTTCCCAATTGTTAAATACATAATCGACAATTGTATTTCTAATTTGTTCATGTTGGTCCTGAGTATTAAATAATGCAAATGAAAAACTTCTAAATAAGCAGTTACCATCTGGAATTATTTTTTTTTTTCATTTTGGTATTTGGCTATTGTTAATATTAACAATAATTGGATTATAAGAGTTCATATTGATTATTTAATATTTGGTCAACTCTATCAAAAAATGTGTGATTGAAAAATTAATTATATATATATATATATATATATGTTTTTTTTGAATATTTAATCTGTTCGTTTTTATTAAAATAATATAAATATTTGGTAGCTCTACAGCTGTATAAGATAACAAAATTAAAATGTGGGTATAACTAGAAATAATAAGGTTACTTTAGAATTTTATGATGAGAATACTAATAAGAGTAACTACTATATTATTTTTGTAATCAGATTAAGGTATTTTATCAAAATTTGGTATTATTCGACATTAATTTGATTTTATAAAAGAAAATAGTGATTTTTGATTTTTTAATTTAAATTATATTGTACATACATATAACATCAAAGTTTGATAATATTATATAATAGATTTATGATATTTGATATAAGCAAATGAGAGCAACTACTTTGTAATAAACGTATATAAATTTAACTTATGTACTGAATAAATGTTCATACAATATAATACAAATTAATTTATTAAATATTATTTTTAAATAAATAAAATAAAGGAATATCAGGTTTAGCTCTATAAATAATGAATAATTAAAGGAGAATTAATAATTAAGTATTAACAGGTAGCCTTAAACAATAAATATAAATAATTATTCCTATATTTATAGCTCGTAGAAAATATTTAAATTTATACTAAAAGATACTTAGCTTATATTGTTTTTCGGAGTGATGTTATACTAATAAACTTTCTTTGAAGTAAATATTTTAAAGTTGTTCAAAAAAACTTAGAATTTTACATAATAATAACGCATACAAATATTTTTAACTATAGTTATAACTTATAACCCCGTCAAAACGATAAACGTTGATTCAATGCTGATTTCAATATTGATTTCAGTCTGAAATCAGAGTTGATTCAATATTGAATCCACGTTGAATCTACATTGAATTTGTCCGAAAACGCAACGTGGATTCAGCGTTGATTTCAGACTGAATTCAGTGCTGGATTTCAGGGTTCAATCAGAGTTGAAATAAATAATTGTAAAAAAAATATCGCTAAAACCTGGGCTCGAACCCGAGACCTTTTGAATAGTAGACGACTTGACCACTTAGCGATTTCGACACTTACATTTATATCTCATAATGTAACATAAACGGAATCCTATAGATAATAACCGAAAATTAACCTACTCTATCATGATTTTTATAATAATACTGGACTGGACCCTCAACTAGACCTCTCTGTGTTCTCGAGAAGGTACCCAGCTTCGAGACTATTTGCCACCTATAGGTTTCCGTGTATGTTACATTATGAGATATACATTGCAAGTATCGAAATAGCTTAGTGGTCAAGTCGTTCGTATACTAATCAAAAAGTCTTGGGTTCGAGCCCACGTCTTGGCGGTTCTTTTTTTTACAATTTTATTTCAACCCTGATTGAACTTTGAAATCTAGCACTGAATTCAGTCTGAAATCAACGCTGAATCCACGTTGCGTTTTTGGACAAATTCAATGTTGATTCAACGTTGATTCAACGTGGATTAAATATTGAATCAACGCTGATTTCAGACTGAAATCAATATTGAAATCAGCATTGAATCAACGTTGATCATTTTGACGGGGAAGTAAATATAAAAAAATGATCACTTTATTGAAATATAAAACACTATATTTAAATATTATTATGTATTATTGTGAAAATTTTTTATACACTTATAAGTAATTGTTCATGAATAATGACGTGTATAAATATGTCATACGTAAATGATTATTATTCATATATTAGATACGTAAGAATAATGTTGTATGTATATACAAGGGTTGACCAGCTTAACATATATAACGAATATTTAGTTATTATATATGTTGTCGTTGGCGATTCAACGGTATTATATTGGTATCGTGAATGGTATCGACTACTGTCATTAACTTGGTCGATAATCGGAAGTTGTCTTTATACATATATACATACATTATATGGTTGAGGATTTTTAGTCTCTTTATTCAGAGTTGTGCTGAATCAATCATACAGACTTCGACAGACTCTGAGTAAATAGACTCTAGAAAAACTCTCAAAAGACAGGAAGTGTACTTTCGTCTTTTGATGATCGATTCATAAAAGACGATATAATCCTTAAAATACTGGATAGGTGCCGAAATAAATCCTCAAAAGAATAGTTACGTATAAATGTGTGTGTGTGTATATATGTATGTGTCGTGTGAGTATCTTATATTTGATATTGCTTTGAAGTTAGTATTAATTCGAGATTCGACTCGAGATTGTAGTGCTTATAGAAAGTGGAAAGTCTATATACATTGTGTATTTTGTGTATGTATTGTTTGCTGCTCATACCACACAGCGCATTAGTGGAAAGGGACTAGAAGAAAGGGATTGGAATAATAATAATATTATATAATTTATAATATTACATATAATTATTATGGCTGATGGTAAGTATTTATAAGAATTATATTGCATAATAATTATATGTATGTACCTATATACTTTTTTAAAATATGATTTAATTTTGAAATTTTTCAGAACGTAATAACGGTGACGATTACACCGGCACACAAAATAAAAAAAGTTGTCTGCACGAGAAATCAGACCTATCTATCTTTATGTTTTTCGGGTCGCTGAATTCGAATATAAGGTCAGTTAGGCCCCATCACGTCAGGTTCAAGGTCAGTTCAAGGTCAAACTGAGAAGAAACAGTTTAAACCGATTAAAATGTCATATCAAAACTTTCCAAAAATGGAAAAAGATACCGAAAAATTGTAAAAGATCTAATCACATAATATCTTCCTTGTGTATAGAGAAAAGTTGCTTTCGTTTATATTTTTCTTATTTTGCTTTTTTTCCACTAAGTAACTCTCGATGTCTTTTTTTACTCCTTTTTCTCTTGTAACGAACTGTTTTTACTTCAAATGACCTATGCAATGGGTTTCTTTTTCTCTTTTTGTTATTTGTTTTAATGTCTCTCTTCAGTGTCCAGCAAAAATCTGCCATCATGTTGACATTCCATCTTCCTTGGTATCGATTCTCCATTACACTTATATCTTGATGAAATCGTTCTCCCTGTTCTTCACTGACATCTCCTAGATTAAGAGGGAAGTAATCAAGATGGGAATGCATTAATAAGTATTTTCACTTTTAATAGTTACAAGAAGTTTTGAACATGATACTTGCTTTTCAAATTTTGTTGTTGCTTTTATTCGAAAACTCATATACATAAATATACATAAAATAGATAGTGAAATGAAATTTAAAGTTAAATTGATCACAGATGACATATTTTAAATTTTTATTTGGACACTCATGTGAATATTATGGTTTGTGCAGTATTTCTAGTATAGAAAAGAAAGTATATAAATATACAAAAATGTATAGAATTGTACGTAAGTGTGTATTTTTTGTACAGGTATTAAAAGTGTATTATTTGAGGTAAATTCAATTGCAATTTTTAAAAGTGAATATTTTCATTATTGCATTGAGAAAAGAGACAAAGTTATTGTATCCTTCTGAATGTAAAAATACACTGGAAACCAAAAATATAAGTGGTAAGAGTTAGTAGATCTTTTGTAATAATTTTTATGAGAAATTTGACTCGGCTGTTAGCAAATATTTTATAGGTCTTGAGCTGAAAATTTTAGCAGGTACTGTAATTTAATTGTAAACATTTGAAAAAATATTTGTGCAAAAATCCAGATATGTAGCTTCAATATAATGCAGATGACAAAGGTTAATGGATTTGGATATCGGCTATTAAAATTATATGGCTTTTATTTACTAGTTTATATTTACTTAAGCTACCATCATAACTTTGTAAGATGTAAAATAATGTTAAGTATGATTTAATTAAAAAATAATCAACAATACAAGCTTTCATTAATAGATCATTTTCTTCTTATATTGAATAAGTGTTATTATACTATATGATATTAACCTCAAAAGGTTAAGTATACATGCAAAGCGCTTTATATGTATACAAAGCGAAACTGGTTAGTTTGTATAAGTAGTTTTCATCATAGAAAATATGCCAGCCAGATAGGTTAAAATTTTACTAGGAAAATATCAAGACAAAAAGTTATCTTGTCAAAAATATTTTCATCAAATTTTACATAAAATTTTATATAAAGATTTTAAACCATTAGATATAAAATTTCACGTGCACGAATAAAATTGTAAGACTTTATGTAATATTTCACATACAATTTTATTTAAAATTTTACGTAAAGTTTTACAATTTAATTGATTTATGAAAAATTGTACACGTAAAAGTTCTAAATTATTACATAAAATTTGATGTAAAATTCGGTGTAAATATTTTTAACAAAGTATTATTATTAAAAAATGTTGTAATATACCAGATAGTTAAATGTAAAATTTCATAATAATTATGCACTGATTAAGTTTTTTTTCATGAAATTATACAATTAAAATAGAAATCTAAATTAAATAGATAATTTTTTGTGGGAAATTTGAGTTTTAATCTATCAATAATTTTGTGTTTATATTGTAATATCAATTCTTTCAAAGTATATGGAACTCAAAAATGTTAAAAAATGTACAAAGTTATTTGGAATACTAATAAAGACATATTAAATATTTAAATTATAATTTATTTTTTAGAACCAAGTTTTAAGCAACGTTTTCGAGGAGTTGAGCAAAGATTGCAGGACAATCTTCGCCAACAAGGAGAAACGTTGCGTGAATTGCAGCAAAATAATCGAGATGAATTATTGAATTATTATTTTGTATTAATTAAACTTTAGTATTTCAAATAAAGAATTGAAAATAATAAAAATTTATTAAAAATGATTGCAGGTAATAATAGAGGAAACAATAATCGAGGAGGGGGAAATGGCAGAGGAAAAGGCAGAGGCAGAGGAAGAGGCAAGGGAAGAGGAGGAATTTTTATATATCACTATTACAATAAACAACAATAATTATATAACTTGTAACTTATAACTATATGTATTTAAATAAAAATAACAAAAAATATGTATGACTGAGTTTTACATGAAAATATGTATTTTTTAGTACACTAGCAACTTTAGATGCGCTCCACGCGTTTTTTTTTTTAATATATACGCAGAATGCGGTTATCTTCAAAAATGGTTAAAAATGTTTTATTAGATCCATATGTTGAATACTAAGTATTCTACAAAAAAAGTTAAATTAAGAAGTTGTAGATCTTTGAAAAATACAACTATTTTCTATTGACATGATATCATGAAAATGCTTATAACTCAAGTTCGTAGCTAATCGGTTTCCTGTAGCAAAAAAAAAATCAGTTATTTATCATAATACGTTGCGGTTCTACGTTTTACATGAAAATGTTGAAGATTAAAGTTGTAGCTATTCTTAAAACACGACTTTTTACGGTGACAAACTTGCTTACTTTCTATTTATCATTTTCTTTATTTATTTACAATTTGTTAGTTCGCAATGGCCAGTGCAATTGTTGAAATGTTGGAGTTAATGAAATATATCAATGGGGGAAGTAGAGCATCTGAAGAAGATTGCAGTATATTAAATTCTAATTATATTCTATTATGTGGGCTTTGAAGTACTTCAATGTGTGATGTTGCGCTTTTTATAACCGATTCCGGTGACGCAAACAATCAGTTTACGCTAGTTTGTACTTCAATCTCCGTACCGCGGACTCTTACATCTACAGAAGGGGACAACGTGTAGGTCTAAGAACAGGTATGTCTGGCGTGGCAGAGGTGTTGAAATAAAGCTTATTACACAATGTTTATTCTGAATAACAATAATCGTATATTCTGCAACCCCCAGTATGGATCAGACTTAGTCTGATTACAAGTTACCCGTAATAATTCAGTTTTGAACTCGGCGCGTGATTATTCGATGATGAACGAACTCACCAAAATAAACACGATAATCCCTGGTTACTGGTTTGACGAACAAATAACGAACTTTTACTAGGAAAACAACCAAGACCAACCGTACTTCCGTGACTCTAAATTCCGTATTTAAATCGCCCAAAATGGCGTCGGCGTCGCGATCAAATGACGCGGCGTCCGTCAAGATGGCGTTCGGTTGTTATAGTTGCCCTCTGGGAATCGCTGGTATTTATTCGCTCGTTGTCGCCTTTCCCGCAGTGGGAATATTTGCGGAAAAGCGCGAAAATCTCCTAAAACGTCGCGAAAACCACCGCAATAAGGGATACTTCGGTGGCGGTACGAACAACGGTTATTCGTAAGGCGAAACCGCGACTACTACTCGTTGAGAGGATAACGCTACAGCCGCTCGACGACGCCACACAACTATTTTACGAGAATTTCGGGTTGCCGGACTTAAAAGGCCAACGGCGTCTCGACTTAGTGTTCTCCTAATTACTGGATCTGTTGATCGACAGCAACTCGATGGTTCTTCCTGATGAGGCTGGATCACTTGGTGATCAACAGCGGCGCTACCCAATTAGTCGACGATTTCTGGATCGCTTAACGATCAACAGAAGATTGACAATTCTCCGAGTACGTTGCTAGATTGCTGAGCAATCGACAGCGGCTCAACAGATTTATTAAAATGGCGGGATCCAGTTAGATCGACCGCGTCTCAACGCCCCGAAACGAGTATTCTCTCGTTCTCGACACACGTAATTTCGTTCCGCGTCGAGTACCGCAACCAATACATCCACGACCAACAATTAGTGGCCCTTGTGCCGAATATGCAACAACTTACTTAATCTTCTTCTTCGACTCCGACTTCTTCCTACTGCCCGGCGACTTCCTCTATCTCTCGCTCTGGATCCGTTGAAATGGGGTTGGTGGTAGCAAGTGCGTCCTTTCGGTTCAGCAGTCGAGGATATTGTGTTCTAGAAAGAAGTCTCGTTCACCCTAATAGTCCTGCGCGTTCCCGGAAAACCAGAATCCGCGCCCCCTATATTAATTAACGGCGGCCCCGTGCGCGGGACTCCCACTAGCGCACTGGACCGCGCCAGTGCGGTGGTATGGCTCTGTTAGTGGTGCGCGCTAGTGGTGTATGCGCGCTCCCCCCACTAGTCTCACCGACTCCGCGATGATACTCGGTTTCGCGCGCGAGCCCCTCTCTCCGCGCGCGCTCTCGCTCTCCCTTTCGATCGTCCCACCGAGCTACCGCGGTACGCTCACAGATGCGCGGCCGTGATGCGCACTCGTCAGTCCGCCTCGTGCCGCGCACCGTACTCATCCCGAATCCGCTTACTCGTGTTGCGACGCGGCTCCTAGTGTGTACAGGAGCAGGTGCGTGCTGGCTGCTTCGGTACAGCGGTACCCGACAACACCTGACGGACTGCGGCGGCGCTACCGTGAAGGGCATAGTCACCTGCCAAACCCGCAGGGGAGCCACCGCTGCTCCACGAGGCTAGCAGGTGAGGTTATTTTCCTCGGCGCGACGACAATCAATGTTATTGTTCCTCTGCTACATGATAAATTGCAGCTGGGAACAACATTGATTGCGCAGACAATTTAGTACTAGTGTACACGTGTAGCCGAGCAGGCTACACGTCGCAAATGTTCAAAATGTGTAAGTGGATAAATGCTTTGATTTGTGATTCAACTCTAGATCGTTAACTGATTACCCACATGAAATAAATATTCAAATCACCACTAATAATGGTAACAGTAAGACTCTGAACACTCATTATAGTTGTCAGGCAGGAAATTCTGGGCAGTACAATTGTAGGTGTTTTTTTACTTCTAAATCAGTCAGTAAATGGGAAATTGATGCATTTTATTGAAATTTTTAAAGCAATTTATCTATATTATTAGGAGAAACAAAGATTCAATTGAACAGTTGGGTTGCACTGATTTATGACAACAGTGGGGACAGATTAAACAATTACTTTATCGGTTAAGGTGTCTACATTGTTGATTGTTTTGGTATAACTCTCACAAGGAAAGGTACCCAACCCGAACTCACCGATTTTGATGATTTTCATATATGTTGTAGAACATAAAAAAATAAGAGACACGTATTTTTTTTTATCGGCTAATTTTCACTTTTAAGGGGTAAAAACCTGCCCTAAAGTTAACCCCCAAAAAGCGTTTTTTTTAAATATCTCGGCTTAAAATTAATATTTTTCAATGAAACAAATTGGAGGTTATTTCTTACAAAAAGAGCAAGTATTTCATGGTGATTTGAAGAGTAAGGGTAGCATCCCCTATTTTTTAGGGGTTGAAAACATATATTTTTTGGCATAATTTTATAATAAAAATGTTTAAACCAACTAAAAAAATTGGAAAAAATGTTTAAACATCCTTAATAACAAAATTTAGTTGACGTCTTTCGGTGTTTTCATAAATATTACCCCTAAGGGGGTAAACCACCCCTAACACAAAATAACTGTAAATATGTAATTCAATACATAATATTTCGTAGAAAGTTTGTATATAGAGGTTTTCGAGGTCGCTGATTACAAATCTATCAGATTTTGAAAATTCAAAATGTCGGAACCAATAGGACGGAAATATCGAAAAAAAATTTTATATAATAAAAAAGTTTTAAACGACTAAAAAATTTTGAAAAAATTTGTAAACATCTATAATAAACAAATTAAGTTTTTCGATTTTTTCATAGATACTACCCTTTAGGGGGTAAACTACCCCTAACACAAAATAACTATAAGTATACTTCAATCCATAATATTTTGTAGAAGGTTTGTATATAAGGGTTTTCGAGATCGCTCTTTGCAAATCTGATATCAGATTTTGAAAATTCAAAATGGCGGAACCAATGTGGTGGACGAAAATGTCGACAAAAAATTTTAACTTTCATAAAAACTTGTTATAAATGTGTTATCTTTGTAGCCTGTACATGTGAACTAAAGAGCCTTAAACCCTAAACCCCTAAAGAACAAATAGGCTAAATGGTTGTGCTTTTTAACCAAACCACCTCAAATTCCTAAATTTGTAAACAAGAAAATTCTGTGTGTGAAGCAGTTTTATAATTTCCGTAGAAATTGTTATCAGAATGTTATTGAAATTCCTTTATTGTAAATTCAACTTATAATGTATTTTTGTTTATAATATTAGAGTATAATAATAATCTACAATCTTTTATCTTTTGCCATAGTGCATTTTTTGTATTGAGCATAAAATATATTATTTTACGATGTTTTTACAATAATGGTAGTCCTCATAAAAGTGTTTAAAGCACAATGCTTTTTTGCACCAACCACATCGTACAATTGCAATGTTTGTGCACCCTTCTATTTCACAATGTGTTGCACAAGACTTTCCAAAACTGAAATCTATAGGATTATCAAATTTATCTGGTTTTTCATTGACGTAACCGCTTTTATACCAGGAATATTTAAACAAATCTATATATCTCGGTGAAGACAGTTGGTTGTGAACCAATGATTGAAGTTTAATTATATTATTTCTCACATGTAAATTCATATCATGATCCATTAACATTACATTATCAGAAAATGTTCGGACAAAGTTTTTCCAAATTCGGAATCCATAGACATCAAGTGGTTGTATTTTTCCTGTGGTTCCAGTTGGAATTTTTTTATGTTAATAATTTTATTTTGTGGCATTGTTTCTTCTATAACTTTGTCACAATGACCACTCCAAGAATCAAGTAATAGTATTGAGTGATGGCCTACATAGGGATCAAATATTTTATCCAACCAGATTTTGAAGTGATCTGCAATTAAACGACTTACTAATTAACTGATCAACGATATTACAATGTAAAAATTGTTATTAGTTCCCTTACTTGTTGTTAATTTTCCAGATTTGGATGCTTCCACGTACACGTTTTCTGGTCTAAATATGTTTTGTTCTACAATAGGGCCAAACTTGCCACTTGGTTCCTTTAAAACAAGAAATAGCGGTGACAACAGTTGTCCAGTAGCTGATATTAGTGGCTGTATAGTATAACTATGCGTTGTTGCTGAAATTGACTGTACTAGACATTGCACTTGCTTTTCTCCTTCTACTGCTAATGTTCTTCCAGAATGCATTTCTAGCTGAAATCCGCTCTGATCTGTATTATACAAATTTTCGAGTCCAATCCTTGGTATTCACGATTTAACGTCATCGATAAATGCTTCAGCTTTAGCCGTAAGTTCTGCACTACTTTCTAGTGTTTTTCTTGTTATGAAATTATTTATTTTCCTAGAAACTATTCGGTGTGCTTGCTTAAATTTGAGTAACCAATGTTTAGAAGCTTTGAATCTAATATCATCAAAACCAATTTCTTTTTTAGCTTGTAAGGCCCATCGAATTATATCTTCATCATGGATAATTGAACCACTGTCGAGAGCTGCTTGAAAATTATCCAGGGTATACTGACAAATTTGTGCTACTTTTTCTCTATACGTGCCACCTTTATTAATTGAATGAGCCCAACGACGTAGCTGACTAATAGATGATACTTTTTTGAATCTGTTTTGCACTGTTTTGAGACTTAAATTTTGCTTCGTTTTGCTACTTCTCCAAAATTCTACAGCTCTTTTTTTGTATTCAAAATCTAGTTCTTCATTATCTGCTGTACATTGATTTGTTGGTGCTATATCCGGATCAGGAAAATGATGTTGCACTTCATCTTCAATTATTTCCGCATTATGGTCTTTATACTCTTCTTGAAAATCCAAAGAGTCATCAGTAATCATTTCTACATCGTTGAAATCATGTGTTGCATCTATTAAAATTTCTTTTATTTTTTCGGCCAACTCTGATTCGTGACAATTCGTGACACTATCTGGTATGTTTAACGCTTGAAAGTATGCTAATAATAAGTTTAGAACGTTTAACGGATTAATTTTCATTTTTCAATCTAAAATGAAAACAAGCGGTAAAATTTATACAAGCTGTGTTTTTGCATGTAAGGCACGACTGCTACATTTCTACCAGAATAAAACGAGTGAATGTAAATTGAATCAAATCATTAATTTATGCATTGGAGAAGAATTCTCGTTCCACTTTGTGATGTTCGGAAAACTCTATTTTTGGTTTTATTCAACTTTTATTCACTTTGAAATTGAATAATGTAATCTATATAAAATCACTAAAGAAAATTTTCTACAACTGTATGATACCACTGACAAACAAAAAGACGTACTATTCGTACTTTCGGCATCGAACTAGAATACCCACAAAACTCACTCACTGCCTAAAAAATAACACAGGCAGCTGAGGTAAACACTCGATGAAAACAATCTAAAGAAAGAACATACTGATTCGCACATATTGTCAACAACTTTTATGAGTGAAAGACATTTATCTGTGGAATTATCATTGAATGTACGATAACATTCATTAAACTAATGAATGCATATAAAATTCCCTTTCAATAACAACGTGTTCTTTAATTGCAAATGAAGTTCGAGTATTAATATTCTTTTATGTATTTTTACCAATAACAAAAATTATCATAGTAATATAATAATAATAATAAGAAGAAGAAGAATAAGCATAATTGCAATAACAATAATAACAGTAATACTGATAATAGCAATGATAATGAAAAATAATAATAATAATTAGAATAATATTTATTATTAAATTTAGATTTTTTGATAAATTCATTAAATCGTAGCAAATAGTATTATTATGGAATTCCAGACTGTAAATATTTTACTATAGATACAATAATCATTACTTCGAGAATTCATCTAAAAAACTTTCGGCTTACGAAATAATTGTAACAATGAAAAACTCCCAAGTTTGACAACATTAAATTTTATTACAAAACGCAAAAGAGTTTGATAAACTAATTTTATTAACCTATGTTTTTTCATTTGCAAAAAAGTGTGGACTTTTTGAATTTATAAAATTATATAATTATGCAATTTATGAAATACTTTATGATTTATGAAATTACTTTTGAAATTATGCTAATTTATAAAAGCAGAAAAATAAATAATCTTTGATTGAAACATAAAACGAGACGTTATTTGTTACATACAAAATGATAGAATAAAATATCGGTAATATGTCTATACTCGTGTCTACGGTAAAGCATAGGCCTTCGGCTTGTCTGGAGGTTAGGGGTTTGGAGTCGTTTGGTTAAAAAGCACAACCATTTAGCCTATTTGTTCTTTAGGGGTTTAGGGTTTAAGGCTCTTTAGTTCACATGTACAGGCTACAAAGATCAAACATTTGTAAAATTTTTTTTCGACATTTTCGTCCACCACATTGGTTTTGCCATTTTGTATTTTTAAAATCTGATATCAGATTTGTAAAGAGCGATCTCGAAAATCCCTATATACAAACCTTCTACAAAATATTATGGATTGAAGTATACTTATAGTTATTTTGTGTTAGGGGTGGTTTACCCCCCCTAAGGGGAAGTATCTACGAAAAAACCGAAAAACTTAATTTGTTTATTATAGATGTTTACAAATTTTTTCCAAATTTTTTAGTCGTTTAAAACTTTTTTATTATATAAAATTTTTTTTCGATATTTCCGTCCGCCATATTGGATCCGCCATTTTGAATTTTCAAAATCTGATAGCAGATTTGTAATCAGCGACCTCGAAAACCTCTATATACAAACTTTCTACGAAATATTATGTATTGAATTACATATTTACAGGTATTTTGTGTTAGGGGTGGTTTACCCCCTTAGGGATAAATAATATTTATGAAAACACCGAAAGACGTCAACTAAATTTTGTTATTAAGGATGTTTAAACATTTTTTCCAATTTTTTTTAGTCGGTTTAAACATTTTTATTATAAAATTATGCCAAAAAATATATGTTTTCAACCCCTAAAAAATAGGGGATGCTACCCTTACTCTTCAAATCACCATGAAATACTTGCTCTTTTTGTAAGAAATAACCTCCAATTTGTTTCATTGAAAAATATTAATTTTAAGCCGAGATATTTAAAAAAAACGCTTTTTGGGGGTTAACTTTAGGGGAGGTTTTTACCCCTTAAAAGTGAAAATTAGCCGATAAAAAAAATACGTGTCTCTTATTTTTTTATGTTCTACAACATATATGAAAATCATCAAAATCGGTGAGTTCGGGTTGGGTACCTTTCCTTGTCAGTACTTCTAAAGTCTACCGCTAGGTGTGCCACTTTTGCTTGGATGCCCGAATATTTATGTAGTTTATGATTCGGATTGTTTGTTCAATTTTAATATTGAATTTTACACTCTATATTTAATTAGTATTTTAGATTTTAGTTTGTTTTGACTTTTCAATTTTAAATTGTGAATTGTATTTCATATATTGTTGGTGCATACTAATATTGTTGAATAGTTATTATTTTTTTCTTATTATTAGTGATATATGTGCAAGTATGATTACAATTTATTAAATTGCACAAGTGTTCCATGTATGTGTATCCTGTTTTCAATAAAATACTTCAATGGAATTATTAGATAAGTAATTTATTATAAATTAAAAACAAAAATTATTGCTTAAAACTTTTTCTATTAAGCATTTAATTTGTAGAATTTATTTTATTTTTGCAGGTTCTTCAATGTTTATAATGTTTGTCGCAAATGAATTTTTCTACCAGCCTCTTGACTGGTAAAGTATATTATTTTTCGTTTATTAAAATTATTGTTTATCTTGTATATAAATGATTTTGTTGCATTATAATATGTCATTGATATTTCATTATAGTCAAAAATTGAATAAAAATTTATTTACGGTTAATATTATGATTAAAATATTGTTCTTATTTTATTTTTTATTATTATTATTATTAATTTTTCAATGCAATAATGATTGTTATTTATGATTGTTATAATTTGCTATGTATAATCTAGTTACAATTTAATTAATGTATACAATGCATAAGTTACAATTTAGAAAAAGTATCTTGTTCAATATTTGTTTAAGAAGTCGATTCCGTGATGCAGTAACCATATATCATTGAGTTAAAGATTTAAATTTTTATAATTTATATGTATTTTTATAATTCTGAGACATAGTATTATGTTCAGAGCAAGCAAGATTAATGATTTATCGTTTTAGATTTTGTGTTTATATGCGATAGTTTTATATGTATGAACACATAAATATTAAACATACAAATATTAAATGTGTGTATATATATATATATATATATATATATATATATATCTTCCTATATTATATAGATGCATGTGTAAATTTATGTCAATAACCCCTCCGCGCCCCTCTGCTCCCCTCCGCCCCCTCCGCAGCCCCACCGTAGCCCCTCCTCATTTTCACGTGAAATCGTTTCAAAATTTACGTTATTTTTGGAGCTCTTATTTGCCCCTCCGCGCCCTTCCGCTGGCCCCTCCGCACCCTCTCCGCAAGCCCCTCCACACCCCCTCCGCCTCCCTTCCGTTGGCCCCTCTTAAATCAATTTTATTAATATTAAAATGATTATTATAAAACTTAGTCAAAAAGATTTCAAAAGTTCCATTTTTGTAATAATGGTATAATGCTGTGTTATAATCAAAGTAAGATAAATTACATGCAGAAAAAGTTAGTTTATAAATGAATGCATGGCTGCTAAAGTAATTTTAAGAGTTTTACGCAAATAAGTGCAAGTTGCGAGGAAATTTCATATTAACAATGAAAATTATTGTAAAAAAAAACAAATTATTGATGAAAATTAATTTTTTAGAAGATTTTATTAGAATCAGTGGTCGTAACAGCAGCTACGTCTTTCACATATGGAAATACAAATTATGAGTGTAACTTACAACACTATTCGACAATAACAAATTTGGGTGAATTGCAAATTATAAAAAACATGAAACCAAGCAAGATTTCTTTCGAAGATATACCAAAAAAGTAAGGATTTATGAGTAAAGCTATATTTAATAATTATAAAAACAGATTCAAAATTTTAAAAACAGATATCAGATTTAAATCATTATTTTATCAATCAATTTTGAATACTTTGAAATAATATTGACCGATGTAATTATTAATATCACATGACTTTCAGAAATACAAGGATTTCTACGCAATTGTTTTAACCAAAAAACGTAAATAAAGCAAATGAAATTTTGGTGCAATAACTGACGGTCATTTTAAATTAGATGTTCAAATAACGAAAGATTATAGTTACATGATTATTGAAAGAGGAAGCCAAATTGAATTGATTGATGATTTACAAGAGAAAGATATTACAAATAATTTAATCGTTATATATATGATTGGTTCTCTGACAATTCGAAGATCAAACATTTTTTTCTTCTTTAACTATATATATGTTATACCTATGTTATAATCCATTTAAACCTTAATATTGGTGAAAGTAAGATTTCGACACCCATATATATATATATATATATATATATAGACATTTTAATATTATACGAATATTATTACATTATTTTTTAAATAATAGTTATCTTCTAAAAGTTCAATCTTTCGATCATATAAAATTATTGAGTGAAAAAATGGAACTAGAAAATCTGATTATTGGTTCTGAAATTTTTATCATAAAGGTAACATTTTTAAATCATCTATTATAAAATATTTTGGTTATTAAGTAAAAAATGAATTTCTATTTGAATACCAAATTGATTTATTTATATTAATTTCAGAATATATCAGACAATAAAAACGAGAGTTAAAATATGATTTCAAGATAAAATTAAAATAAAAATCTACTATCTACAGATGAACTGTCCTTTTTAATTATTTACAATACTTTTATATAAATAAATATTAACATTTTTTATGCTCAATTTATTATTTATCAATACAATATAATAAAAACCAAAATTTGTTGGCGAGCGGAGCGAGCAGGGGGGTACCCCCCTAGTATATATATATATATATATATATATATATATATATATATATATATATATATATATATATATATATATATATATATATATATATATATATATATATATATATATATATATATATATATATATATATATATATATAAAAAAGCAATATAAGTGACTTGCTGCTGTCAGCCATAGCAAGGCAGCACACATTATGTGTACGACATGATAAAGTAGTGTTTGACAAAGCAAAGCCTCTACCGTTCACAGGCTTACAGGATACGAACTGTGCAATAATATATGGTGATTATGCGTCTACTTTAAAAAAAAAGGAGTGATAAGAAAGCAACAGGATTACAAGATTCAGGAAGATAGAAGAAAGAGAAGGTTTAGACAGAAAAAAGGTAAAAGGAAGTAGAGTTAAAACATTTTGAAAATTTAGTCTAAGCATGGTGTAGAGTTAAAGGTGAAAAAAGTTAGTTCAAGCAAGTATGAGCATGGATAGTTCAAGAAATATGATAAGTGTAATATAAGGTTATTTTGAAAATTTAGTCTAGGCGTTGTGCAAAATATTGTATATGCAGTATATATAGTAAGTATAAGTGCAAAAAGTTCGTTCAAAAAAGTATGAAATGTAATATAAGGTTTTTTAAGAAATTTAGGCTATGTGTAATGTAGAATATAATATATTCAATATATATATAGTGAATTAGAGCGCAAAAAATTCGTTTAGAAAAGCATGAAGTGTAATATAAGGTTTTTTAAGAAATTTAGGCTAGGCGTAGTGTAGAATATAATATATTCAATATATATAGTGAGTTTGAGCGCAAACAGTTCGTTTAGAAAAGTACGAAGTGTAATATGAGGTTTTTTAAGAAATTTAGTCTAGGCGTAGTGTAGAATTCGATAAAGTATGAAGTAATATATAAAGTTATTTTGAAAATTTAGGCTAGGCGTTGTGCAAAATATAATATATTCAGCATATATAGTGAATTTGAGCGCAATAAGTTCGTTTAGAAAAGTATGAAGTGTAATATAAGGTTTTATATGAAATTTAGGCTAGGCACTGTGCAAAATATAATATATTCAATATATATAGTGAGTTTGAGCGCAAACAGTTCGTTTAGAAAAGTATGAAGTGTAATATGAGGTTTTTTAAGAAATTTAGGCTAGGCGTAGTGTAGAATATAGTATATTCAGTATATGTAGTGAATTAGAGCTCAAACAGTTCGTTTAGAAAAGTATGAAGTGATATATAAAGTTATTTTGAAAATTTAGGCTAGGCGTTGTGCAAAATATAATATATTCAGCATATATAGTGAATTTGAGCGCAATAAGTTCGTTTAGAAAAGTATGAAGTGTAATATGAGGTTTTTTAAGAAATTTAGGATGGCGTAGTGTAGAATATATTATATTCAGCATATATAGTGAATTTGAGCGCAAACAGTTCGTTTAGAAAAGTATAAAGTGTAATATGAGGTTTTTTAAGGAATTTAGGTTAGGCGTAGTGTAGAATATATTATATTCAGCATATATAGTGAATTTGAGCGCAATAAGTTCGTTTAGAAAAGTATGAAGTGTAATATAAGGTGTAAGAAATTTAGGCTAGGCGATGTGCCAAATATAATATATTCAATATATATAGTGAGTTTGAGCGCAAAAGGTTAGTTTAGAAAAGTATGAAGTGTAATATAAGGTTTTTCATGAAATTTAGGCTAGGCCTAGTGTAGAATATAGTATATTCAATATATATTGTTAATTAGAGCTCAATAAGTTCGTTTAGAAAAGTATGAAGTGTAATATCAGGTTTTTTAAGAAATTTAGTCTAGGCGCTGTGCAAAATATAGTATATTCAGTATATATAATGAATTTGAGCGCAAAAAGTTCGTTTAGAAAAGTATGAAGTGTAATATAAGGTTTTTTAAGAAATTTAGGTTAGGCGTAGTTTAGAATATAGTATATTCAGTATATGTAGTGAATTAGAGCTCAAACAGTTTGTTTAGAAAAGTATGAAGTGTAATATGAGGTTTTTTAAGAAATTTACGCTAGGCGTAGTGTAGAATATAGTATATTCAGTATATATAGTGAATTTGAGCGCATAAAGTTCGTTTAGAGAAGTATGAAGTGTAATATAAGGTTTTTTAAGAAATTTAGGCTAGGCGTAGTGTAGAATATAGTATATTCAATATATATAGTGAGTTTGAGCGCAAACAGTTCGTTTAGAAAAGTATGAAGTGTAATATGAGGTTTTTTAAGAAATTTAGGCTAGGCGATGTGCAAAATATAATATATTCAATATATATATATAGTGAGTTTGAGCGCAAAAAGTTCGTTTAGAAAAGTATGAAGTGTAATATGAGGTTATTTAAGAAATTTAGGCTAGGCGTAGTGTAGAATTCGATAAAGTATGAAGTAATATATAAAGTAATTTTGAAAATTTAGGCTAGGCGTTGTGCAAAATATAATATATTCAATATATATAGTGAGTTTGAGCGCAAACAGTTCGTTTAGAAAAGTATGAAGTGTAATATCAGGTTTTTTAAGAAATTTAGGCTAGGCGTAGTGTAGAATATAGTATATTCAATATATATTGTGAATTGGAGCGCAATAAGTTCGTTTAGAAAAGTATCAAGTGTAATATCAGGTTTTTTAAGGAATTTAGGTTAGGCGTAGTGTAGAATATAGTATATTCAATATATATAGTGAGTTTGAGCGCAAACAGTTCGTTTAGAAAAGTATGAAGTGTAATATGAGGTTTTTTAAGAAATTTAGGCTAGGCGATGTGCAAAATATAATATATTCAATATATATATATAGTGAGTTTGAGCGCAAAAAGTTCGTTTAGAAAAGTATGAAGTGTAATATGAGGTTATTTAAGAAATTTAGGCTAGGCGTAGTGTAGAATTCGATAAAGTATGAAGTAATATATAAAGTAATTTTGAAAATTTAGGCTAGGCGTTGTGCAAAATATAATATATTCAATATATATAGTGAGTTTGAGCGCAAACAGTTCGTTTAGAAAAGTATGAAGTGTAATATCAGGTTTTTTAAGAAATTTAGGCTAGGCGTAGTGTAGAATATAGTATATTCAATATATATTGTGAATTGGAGCGCAATAAGTTCGTTTAGAAAAGTATCAAGTGTAATATCAGGTTTTTTAAGGAATTTAGGTTAGGCGTAGTTTAGAATATAGTATATTCAGTATATGTAGTGAATTAGAGCTCAAACAGTTCGTTTAGAAAAGTATGAAGTGTAATATAAGGTTTTTTAAGAAATTTAGGCTAGGCGTAGTGTAGAATATAGTATATCCAATATATACTGTGAATTGGAGCGCAATAAGTTCGTTTAGAAAAGTATGAAGTGTAATATGAGGTTTTTTAAGAAATTTAGGCAAGGCGCTGTGCAAAATATAATATATTCAATATATATAGTGAGTTTGAGCGCAAACAGTTCGTTTAGAAAAGTATGAAGTGTAATATAAGGTTTTTTAAGAAATTTAGGCTAGGCGTAGTGTAGAATATAGTATATTCAATATATATTGTGAATTGGAGCGCAATAAGTTCGTTTAGAAAAGTATGAAGTGTAATATGAGGTTTTTTAAGAAATTTAGGCAAGGCGCTGTGCAAAATATAATATATTCAATATATATAGTGAGTTTGAGCGCAAACAGTTCGTTTAGAAAAGTATGAAGTGTAATATCAGGTTTTTTAAGAAATTTAGGCTAGGCGTAGTGTAGAATATAGTATATTCAATATATATTGTGAATTGGAGCGCAATAAGTTCGTTTAGAAAAGTATCAAGTGTAATATCAGGTTTTTTAAGGAATTTAGGTTAGGCGTAGTTTAGAATATAGTATATTCAGTATATGTAGTGAATTAGAGCTCAAACAGTTCGTTTAGAAAAGTATGAAGTGTAATATAAGGTTTTTTAAGAAATTTAGGCTAGGCGTAGTGTAGAATATAGTATATCCAATATATACTGTGAATTGGAGCGCAATAAGTTCGTTTAGAAAAGTATGAAGTGTAATATGAGGTTTTTTAAGAAATTTAGGCAAGGCGCTGTGCAAAATATAATATATTCAATATATATAGTGAGTTTGAGCGCAAACAGTTCGTTTAGAAAAGTATGAAGTGTAATATAAGGTTTTTTAAGAAATTTAGGCTAGGCGTAGTGTAGAATATAGTATATTCAATATATATTGTGAATTGGAGCGCAATAAGTTCGTTTAGAAAAGTATCAAGTGTAATATCAGGTTTTTTAAGGAATTTAGGTTAGGCGTAGTTTAGAATATAGTATATTCAGTATATGTAGTGAATTAGAGCTCAAACAGTTCGTTTAGAAAAGTATGAAGTGTAATATAAGGTTTTTTAAGAAATTTAGGCTAGGCGTAGTGTAGAATATAGTATATCCAATATATACTGTGAATTGGAGCGCAATAAGTTCGTTTAGAAAAGTATGAAGTGTAATATGAGGTTTATTAAGAAATTTAGGCTAGGCGTAGTGTAGAATTCGATAAAGTATGAAGTAATATATAAAGTTATTTTGAAAATTTAGAATAGGCGTTGTGCAAAATATAATATATTCAGTATATGTAGTGAATTAGAGCTCAAACAGTTCGTTTAGAAAAGTATGAAGTGTAATATGAGGTTTTTTAAGAAATTTAGGCAAGGCGCTGTGCAAAATATAATATATTCAATATATATAGTGAGTTTGCGCGCAAACAGTTCGTTTAGAAAAGTATGAAGTGTAATATAAGGTTTTTTAAGAAATTTAGGCTAGGCGTAGTGTAGAATATAGTATATTCAATATATACTGTGAATTGGAGCGCAATAAGTTCGTTTAGAAAAGTATGAAGTGTAATATCAGGTTTTTTAAGAAATTGAGGCTAGGCGCTGTGCAAAATATAATATATTCAATATATATAGTGAGTTTGAGCGCAAACAGTTCGTTTAGAAAAGTATGAAGTGTAATATGAGGTTTTTTAAGAAATTTAGGCTAGGCGTAGTGTAGAAAATATTATATTCAGTATATGTAGTGAATTAGAGCTCAAACAGTTCGTTTAGAAAAGTATAAAGTGTAATATTAGGTTTTTTATGGAATTTAGGTTAGGCGTAGTGTAGAATATATTATATTCAGCATATATAGTGAATTTGAGCGCAAAAAGTTCGTTTAGAAAAGTATGAAGTGTAATAAGGTATTTTAAGAACTTTAGGCTAGGCGTAGTGTAGAATATAGTATATTCAGTATATATAGTGAATTTGAGCGCAAAAAGTTCGTTTAGAAAAGTATGAAGTGTAATATAAGGTTTTTTAAGAAATTTAGGCTAGGCGTAGTTTAGAATATAGTATATTCAGTATATGTAGTGAATTAGAGCTCAAACAGTTCGTTTAGAAAAGTATGAAGTGTAATATAAGGTTTTTTAAGAAATTTAGGCTAGGCGTAGTGTAGAATATAGTATATCCAATATATACTGTGAATTGGAGCGCAATAAGTTCGTTTAGAAAAGTATGAAGTGTAATATGAGGTTTTTTAAGAAATTTAGGCAAGGCGCTGTGCAAAATATAATATATTCAATATATATAGTGAGTTTGAGCGCAAACAGTTCGTTTAGAAAAGTATGAAGTGTAATATAAGGTTTTTTAAGAAATTTAGGCTAGGCGTAGTGTAGAATATAGTATATTCAATATATATTGTGAATTGGAGCGCAATAAGTTCGTTTAGAAAAGTATCAAGTGTAATATCAGGTTTTTTAAGGAATTTAGGTTAGGCGTAGTTTAGAATATAGTATATTCAGTATATGTAGTGAATTAGAGCTCAAACAGTTCGTTTAGAAAAGTATGAAGTGTAATATAAGGTTTTTTAAGAAATTTAGGCTAGGCGTAGTGTAGAATATAGTATATCCAATATATACTGTGAATTGGAGCGCAATAAGTTCGTTTAGAAAAGTATGAAGTGTAATATGAGGTTTTTTAAGAAATTTAGGATGGCGTAGTGTAGAATATATTATATTCAGCATATATAGTGAATTTGAGCGGAAACAGTTCGTTTAGAAAAGTATGAAGTGTAATATGAGGTTTTTCATGAAATTTAGTCTAGGCGTAGTGTAGAATATAGTATATTCAATATATATAGTGAGTTTGAGCGCAAACAGTTCGTTTAGAAAAGTATGAAGTGTAGTATAAGGTTTTTTAAGAAATTTAGGCTAGGCGTAGTGTACAATATAGTATATTCAATATATATTGTGAATTGGAGCGCAATAAGTTCGTTTAGAAAAGTATCAAGTGTAATATCAGGATTTTTAAGGAATTTAGGTTAGGCGTAGTTTAGAATATAGTATATCCAATATATACTGTGAATTGGAGCGCAATAAGTTCGTTTAGAAAAGTATGAAGTGTAATATGAGGTTTTTCATGAAATTTAGTCTAGGCGTAGTGTAGAATATAGTATATTCAATATATATAGTGAGTTTGAGCGCAAACAGTTCGTTTAGAAAAGTATGAAGTGTAGTATAAGGTTTTTTAAGAAATTTAGGCTAGGCGTAGTGTACAATATAGTATATTCAATATATATTGTGAATTGGAGCGCAATAAGTTCGTTTAGAAAAGTATCAAGTGTAATATCAGGATTTTTAAGGAATTTAGGTTAGGCGTAGTTTAGAATATAGTATATTCAGTATATGTAGTGAATTAGAGCTCAAACAGTTCGTTTAGAAATGTATGAAGTGTAATATCAGGTTTTTTAAGAAATTTAGGCTAGGCGTAGTGTAGAATATAGTATATCCAATATATACTGTGAATTGGAGCGCAATAAGTTCGTTTAGAAAAGTATGAAGTGTAATATCAGGTTTTTTAAGAAATTTAGGCTAGGCGATGTGCAAAATATAATATATTCAATATATATAGTGAGTTTGAGCGCAAAAAGTTCGTTTAGAAAAGTATGAAGTGTAATATGAGGTTTTTTAAGAAATTTAGGCTAGGCGATGTGCAAAATATAATATATTCAATATATATAGTGAGTTTGAGCGCAAAAAGTTCGTTTAGAAAAGTATGAAGTGTAATATGAGGTTTTTTAAGAAATTTAGGCTAGGCGTAGTGCAGAATTCGATAAAGTATGAAGTAATATATAAAGTGATTTTGAAAATTTAGGCTAGGCGTTGTGCAAAATATAATATATTCAGTATATGTAGTGAATTAGAGCGCAAACAGTTCGTTTAGAAAAGTATGAAGTGTAATATGAGGTTTTTTAATTAATTTAGGATGGCGTAGTGTAGAATATATTATATTCAGCATATATAGTGAATTTGAGCGGAAACAGTTCGTTTAGAAAAGTATAAAGTGTAATATGAGGTTTTTTAAGGAATTTAGGTTAAGCGTAGTGTAG
The DNA here is from genome assembly GCF_009193385.2 of Nasonia vitripennis. NCBI lineage: Eukaryota > Metazoa > Arthropoda > Insecta > Hymenoptera > Pteromalidae > Nasonia > Nasonia vitripennis. Next base: position 2,301,778 of record NW_022279590.1, read on the forward strand.
AATATATTATATTCAGCATATATAGTTAATTAGAGCTCAAACAGTTCGTTTAGAAAAGTATGAAGTGTAATATAAGGTTTTTTAAGAAATTTAGGCTAGGCGTAGTGTAGAATATAGTATATTCAATATATATAGTGAATTGGAGCGCAATAAGTTCGTTTAGAAAAGTATCAAGTGTAATATCAGGTTTTTTAAGGAATTTAGGTTAGGCGTAGTTTAGAATATAGTATATTCAGTATATGTAGTGAATTAGAGCTCAAACAGTTCGTTTAGAAAAGTATGAAGTGTAATATAAGGTTTTTTAAGAAATTTAGGCTAGGCGTAGTGTAGAATATAGTATATCCAATATATACTGTGAATTGGAGCGCAATAAGTTCGTTTAGAAAAGTATGAAGTGTAATATGAGGTTTTTTAAGAAATTTAGGCAAGGCGCTGTGCAAAATATAATATATTCAATATATATAGTGAGTTTGAGCGCAAACAGTTCGTTTAGAAAAGTATGAAGTGTAATATAAGGTTTTTTAAGAAATTTAGGCTAGGCGTAGTGTAGAATATAGTATATCCAATATATACTGTGAATTGGAGCGCAATAAGTTCGTTTAGAAAAGTATGAAGTGTAATATCAGGTTTTTTAAGAAATTTAGGCTAGGCGCTGTGCAAAATATAATATATTCAATATATATAGTGAGTTTGAGCGCAAACAGTTCGTTTAGAAAAGTATGAAGTGTAATATGAGGTTTTTTAAGAAATTTAGGCAAGGCGCTGTGCAAAATATAATATATTCAGTATATGTAGTGAATTAGAGCGCAAACAGTTCGTTTAGAAAAGTATGAAGTGTAATATGAGGTTTTTTAAGAAATTTAGGATGGCGTAGTGTAGAATATATTATATTCAGCATATATAGTGAATTTGAGCGGAAACAGTTCGTTTAGAAAAGTATAAAGTGTAATATGAGGTTTTTTAAGGAATTTAGGTTAAGCGTAGTGTAGAATATATTATATTCAGCATATATAGTTAATTAGAGCTCAAACAGTTCGTTTAGAAAAGTATGAAGTGTAATATAAGGTTTTTTAAGAAATTTAGGCTAGGCGTAGTGTAGAATATAGTATATTCAATATATATTGTGAATTGGAGCGCAATAAGTTCGTTTAGAAAAGTATCAAGTGTAATATCAGGTTTTTTAAGGAATTTAGGTTCGGCGTAGTTTAGAATATAGTATATTCAGTATATGTAGTGAATTAGAGCTCAAACAGTTCGTTTAGAAAAGTATGAAGTGTAATATAAGGTTTTTTAAGAAATTTAGGCCAGGCGTAGTGTAGAATATAGTATATCCAATATATACTGTGAATTGGAGCGCAATAAGTTCGTTTAGAAAAGTATGAAGTGTAATATGAGGTTTTTTAAGAAATTTAGGCAAGGCGCTGTGCAAAATATAATATATTCTATATATATAGTGAGTTTGAGCGCAAACAGTTCGTTTAGAAAAGTATGAAGTGTAATATAAGGTTTTTTAAGAAATTTAGGCTAGCCGTAGTGTAGAATATAGTATATCCAATATATACTGTGAATTGGAGCGCAATAAGTTCGTTTAGAAAAGTATGAAGTGTAATATCAGGTTTTTTAAGAAATTTAGGCTAGGCGCTGTGCAAAATATAATATATTCAATATATATAGTGAGTTTGAGCGCAAACAGTTCGTTTAGAAAAGTATGAAGTGTAATATGAGGTTTATTAAGAAATTTAGGCTAGGCGTAGTGTAGAATTCGATAAAGTATGAAGTAATATATAAAGTTATTTTGAAAATTTAGAATAGGCGTTGTGCAAAATATAATATATTCAGTATATGTAGTGAATTAGAGCTCAAACAGTTCGTTTAGAAAAGTATGAACTGTAATATGAGGTTTTTTAAGAAATTTAGGCAAGGCGCTGTGCAAAATATAATATATTCAATATATATAGTGAGTTTGCGCGCAAACAGTTCGTTTAGAAAAGTATGAAGTGTAATATAAGGTTTTTTAAGAAATTTAGGCTAGGCGTAGTGTAGAATATAGTATATTCAATATATACTGTGAATTGGAGCGCAATAAGTTCGTTTAGAAAAGTATGAAGTGTAATATCAGGTTTTTTAAGAAATTTAGGCTAGGCGCTGTGCAAAATATAATATATTCAATATATATAGTGAGTTTGAGCGCAAACAGTTCGTTTAGAAAAGTATGAAGTGTAATATGAGGTTTTTTAAGAAATTTAGGCAAGGCGCTGTGCAAAATATAATATATTCAATATATATAGTGAGTTTGAGCGCAAACAGTTCGTTTAGAAAAGTATGAAGTGTAATATAAGGTTTTTTAAGAAATTTAGGCTAGGCGTAGTGTAGAATATAGTATATTCAGTATATGTAGTGAATTAGAGCTCAAACAGTTCGTTTAGAAAAGTATGAAGTGTAATATAAGGTTTTTTAAGAAATTTAGGTTAGGCGTAGTTTAGAATCTAGTATATTCAGTATATGTAGTGAATTAGAGCTCAAACAGTTTGTTAAAAAAGTATGAAGTGTAATATGAGGTTTTTTAAGAAATTTAGGCTAGGCGTAGTGTAGAATATAGTATATCCAATATATACTGTGAATTGGAGCGCAATAAGTTCGTTTAGAAAAGTATGAAGTGTAATATGAGGTTTTTTAAGAAATTTAGGCAAGGCGCTGTGCAAAATATAATATATTCAATATATATAGTGAGTTTGAGCGCAAACAGTTCGTTTAGAAAAGTATGAAGTGTAATATAAGGTTTTTTAAGAAATTTAGGCTAGGCGTAGTGTAGAATATAGTATATTCAATATATATAGTGAATTGGAGCGCAATAAGTTCGTTTAGAAAAGTATGAAGTGTAATATCAGGTTTTTTAAGAAATTTAGGCTAGGCGCTGTGCAAAATATAATATATTCAATATATATAGTGAGTTTGAGCGCAAACAGTTCGTTTAGAAAAGTATGAAGTGTAATATGAGGTTTATTAAGAAATTTAGGCTAGGCGTAGTGTAGAATTCGATAAAGTATGAAGTAATATATAAAGTTATTTTGAAAATTTAGAATAGGCGTTGTGCAAAATATAATATATTCAGTATATGTAGTGAATTAGAGCTCAAACAGTTCGTTTAGAAAAGTATAAAGTGTAATATGAGGTTTTTTAAGGAATTTAGGTTAAGCGTAGTGTAGAATATATTATATTCAGCATATATAGTTAATTAGAGCTCAAACAGTTCGTTTAGAAAAGTATGAAGTGTAATATAAGGTTTTTTAAGAAATTTAGGCTAGGCGTAGTGTAGAATATAGTATATTCAATATATATAGTGAATTGGAGCGCAATAAGTTCGTTTAGAAAAGTATGAAGTGTAATATCAGGTTTTTTAAGAAATTTAGGCTAGGCGCTGTGCAAAATATAATATATTCAATATATATAGTGAGTTTGAGCGCAAACAGTTCGTTTAGAAAAGTATGAAGTGTAATATGAGGTTTATTAAGAAATTTAGGCTAGGCGTAGTGTAGAATTCGATAAAGTATGAAGTAATATATAAAGTTATTTTGAAAATTTAGAATAGGCGTTGTGCAAAATATAATATATTCAGTATATGTAGTGAATTAGAGCTCAAACAGTTCGTTTAGAAAAGTATGAAGTGTAATATGAGGTTATTTAAGAAATTTAGGCTAGGCGTAGTGTAGAATTCGATAAAGTATGAAGTAATATATAAAGTAATTTTGAAAATTTAGGCTAGGCGTTGTGCAAAATATAATATATTCAATATATATAGTGAGTTTGAGCGCAAACAGTTCGTTTAGAAAAGTATGAAGTGTAATATAAGGTTTTTTAAGAAATTTAGGCTAGGCGTAGTGTAGAATATAGTATATTCAATATATACTGTGAATTGGAGCGCAATAAGTTCGTTTAGAAAAGTATGAAGTGTAATATCAGGTTTTTTAAGAAATTTAGGCTAGGCGCTGTGCAAAATATAATATATTCAATATATATAGTGAGTTTGAGCGCAAACAGTTCGTTTAGAAAAGTATGAAGTGTAATATGAGGTTTTTTAAGAAATTTAGGCAAGGCGCTGTGCAAAATATAATATATTCAATATATATAGTGAGTTTGAGCGCAAACAGTTCGTTTAGAAAAGTATGAAGTGTAATATAAGGTTTTTTAAGAAATTTAGGCTAGGCGTAGTGTAGAATATAGTATATTCAGTATATGTAGTGAATTAGAGCTCAAACAGTTCGTTTAGAAAAGTATGAAGTGTAATATAAGGTTTTTTAAGAAATTTAGGTTAGGCGTAGTTTAGAATCTAGTATATTCAGTATATGTAGTGAATTAGAGCTCAAACAGTTTGTTAAAAAAGTATGAAGTGTAATATGAGGTTTTTTAAGAAATTTAGGCTAGGCGTAGTGTAGAATATAGTATATCCAATATATACTGTGAATTGGAGCGCAATAAGTTCGTTTAGAAAAGTATGAAGTGTAATATGAGGTTTTTTAAGAAATTTAGGCAAGGCGCTGTGCAAAATATAATATATTCAATATATATAGTGAGTTTGAGCGCAAACAGTTCGTTTAGAAAAGTATGAAGTGTAATATAAGGTTTTTTAAGAAATTTAGGCTAGGCGTAGTGTAGAATATAGTATATTCAATATATATTGTGAATTGGAGCGCAATAAGTTCGTTTAGAAAAGTATCAAGTGTAATATCAGGTTTTTTAAGGAATTTAGGTTAGGCGTAGTTTAGAATATAGTATATTCAGTATATGTAGTGAATTAGAGCTCAAACAGTTCGTTTAGAAAAGTATGAAGTGTAATATAAGGTTTTTTAAGAAATTTAGGCTAGGCGTAGTGTAGAATATAGTATATCCAATATATACTGTGAATTGGAGCGCAATAAGTTCGTTTAGAAAAGTATGAAGTGTAATATCAGGTTTTTTAAGAAATTTAGGCTAGGCGCTGTGCAAAATATAATATATTCAATATATATAGTGAGTTTGAGCGCAAACAGTTCGTTTAGAAAAGTATGAAGTGTAATATGAGGTTTTTTAAGAAATTTAGGCTAGGCGTAGTGTAGAATATAATATATTCAATATATATAGTGAATTTGAGCGCAATAAGTTCGTTTAGAAAAGTATGAAGTGTAATATAAGGTTTTTTATGAAATTTTGGCTAGGCACTGTGCAAAATATAATATGTTCAATATATATAGTGAGTTTGAGCACAAACAGTTCGTTTAGAAAAGTATGAAGTGTAATGTGAGGTTTTTTAAGAAATTTAGGCAAGGCGCTGTGCAAAATATAATATATTCAATATATATAGTGAATTTGAGCGCAATAAGTTCGTTTAGAAAAGTATGAAGTGTAATATGAGGTTTTTTAAGAAATTTAGGATGGCGTAGTGTAGAATATATTATATTCAGCATATATAGTGAATTTGAGCGGAAACAGTTCGTTTAGAAAAGTATAAAGTGTAATATGAGGTTTTTTAAGGAATTTAGGTTAAGCGTAGTGTAGAATATATTATATTCAGCATATATAGTTAATTAGAGCTCAAACAGTTCGTTTAGAAAAGTATGAAGTGTAATATAAGGTTTTTTAAGAAATTTAGGCTAGGCGTAGTGTAGAATATAGTATATTCAATATATATAGTGAATTGGAGCGCAATAAGTTCGTTTAGAAAAGTATCAAGTGTAATATCAGGTTTTTTAAGGAATTTAGGTTAGGCGTAGTTTAGAATATAGTATATTCAGTATATGTAGTGAATTAGAGCTCAAACAGTTCGTTTAGAAAAGTATGAAGTGTAATATAAGGTTTTTTAAGAAATTTAGGCTAGGCGTAGTGTAGAATATAGTATATCCAATATATACTGTGAATTGGAGCGCAATAAGTTCGTTTAGAAAAGTATGAAGTGTAATATGAGGTTTTTTAAGAAATTTAGGCAAGGCGCTGTGCAAAATATAATATATTCAATATATATAGTGAGTTTGAGCGCAAACAGTTCGTTTAGAAAAGTATGAAGTGTAATATAAGGTTTTTTAAGAAATTTAGGCTAGGCGTAGTGTAGAATATAGTATATCCAATATATACTGTGAATTGGAGCGCAATAAGTTCGTTTAGAAAAGTATGAAGTGTAATATCAGGTTTTTTAAGAAATTTAGGCTAGGCGCTGTGCAAAATATAATATATTCAATATATATAGTGAGTTTGAGCGCAAACAGTTCGTTTAGAAAAGTATGAAGTGTAATATGAGGTTTATTAAGAAATTTAGGCTAGGCGTAGTGTAGAATTCGATAAAGTATGAAGTAATATATAAAGTTATTTTGAAAATTTAGAATAGGCGTTGTGCAAAATATAATATATTCAGTATATGTAGTGAATTAGAGCTCAAACAGTTCGTTTAGAAAAGTATGAAGTGTAATATGAGGTTATTTAAGAAATTTAGGCTAGGCGTAGTGTAGAATTCGATAAAGTATGAAGTAATATATAAAGTAATTTTGAAAATTTAGGCTAGGCGTTGTGCAAAATATAATATATTCAATATATATAGTGAGTTTGAGCGCAAACAGTTCGTTTAGAAAAGTATGAAGTGTAATATAAGGTTTTTTAAGAAATTTAGGCTAGGCGTAGTGTAGAATATAGTATATTCAATATATACTGTGAATTGGAGCGCAATAAGTTCGTTTAGAAAAGTATGAAGTGTAATATCAGGTTTTTTAAGAAATTTAGGCTAGGCGCTGTGCAAAATATAATATATTCAATATATATAGTGAGTTTGAGCGCAAACAGTTCGTTTAGAAAAGTATGAAGTGTAATATGAGGTTTTTTAAGAAATTTAGGCAAGGCGCTGTGCAAAATATAATATATTCAATATATATAGTGAGTTTGAGCGCAAACAGTTCGTTTAGAAAAGTATGAAGTGTAATATAAGGTTTTTTAAGAAATTTAGGCTAGGCGTAGTGTAGAATATAGTATATTCAGTATATGTAGTGAATTAGAGCTCAAACAGTTCGTTTAGAAAAGTATGAAGTGTAATATAAGGTTTTTTAAGAAATTTAGGTTAGGCGTAGTTTAGAATCTAGTATATTCAGTATATGTAGTGAATTAGAGCTCAAACAGTTTGTTTAGAAAAGTATGAAGTGTAATATGAGGTTTTTTAAGAAATTTAGGCTAGGCGTAGTGTAGAATATAGTATATCCAATATATACTGTGAATTGGAGCGCAATAAGTTCGTTTAGAAAAGTATGAAGTGTAATATGAGGTTTTTTAAGAAATTTAGGCAAGGCGCTGTGCAAAATATAATATATTCAGTATATGTAGTGAATTAGAGCGCAAACAGTTCGTTTAGAAAAGTATGAAGTGTAATATGAGGTTTTTTAAGAAATTTAGGATGGCGTAGTGTAGAATATATTATATTCAGCATATATAGTGAATTTGAGCGGAAACAGTTCGTTTAGAAAAGTATAAAGTGTAATATGAGGTTTTTTAAGGAATTTAGGTTAAGCGTAGTGTAGAATATATTATATTCAGCATATATAGTTAATTAGAGCTCAAACAGTTCGTTTAGAAAAGTATGAAGTGTAATATAAGGTTTTTTAAGAAATTTAGGCTAGGCGTAGTGTAGAATATAGTATATTCAATATATATTGTGAATTGGAGCGCAATAAGTTCGTTTAGAAAAGTATCAAGTGTAATATCAGGTTTTTTAAGGAATTTAGGTTCGGCGTAGTTTAGAATATAGTATATTCAGTATATGTAGTGAATTAGAGCTCAAACAGTTCGTTTAGAAAAGTATGAAGTGTAATATAAGGTTTTTTAAGAAATTTAGGCTAGGCGTAGTGTAGAATATAGTATATCCAATATATACTGTGAATTGGAGCGCAATAAGTTCGTTTAGAAAAGTATGAAGTGTAATATGAGGTTTTTTAAGAAATTTAGGCAAGGCGCTGTGCAAAATATAATATATTCTATATATATAGTGAGTTTGAGCGCAAACAGTTCGTTTAGAAAAGTATGAAGTGTAATATAAGGTTTTTTAAGAAATTTAGGCTAGCCGTAGTGTAGAATATAGTATATCCAATATATACTGTGAATTGGAGCGCAATAAGTTCGTTTAGAAAAGTATGAAGTGTAATATCAGGTTTTTTAAGAAATTTAGGCTAGGCGCTGTGCAAAATATAATATATTCAATATATATAGTGAGTTTGAGCGCAAACAGTTCGTTTAGAAAAGTATGAAGTGTAATATGAGGTTTATTAAGAAATTTAGGCTAGGCGTAGTGTAGAATTCGATAAAGTATGAAGTAATATATAAAGTTATTTTGAAAATTTAGAATAGGCGTTGTGCAAAATATAATATATTCAGTATATGTAGTGAATTAGAGCTCAAACAGTTCGTTTAGAAAAGTATGAACTGTAATATGAGGTTTTTTAAGAAATTTAGGCAAGGCGCTGTGCAAAATATAATATATTCAATATATATAGTGAGTTTGCGCGCAAACAGTTCGTTTAGAAAAGTATGAAGTGTAATATAAGGTTTTTTAAGAAATTTAGGCTAGGCGTAGTGTAGAATATAGTATATTCAGTATATGTAGTGAATTAGAGCTCAAACAGTTCGTTTAGAAAAGTATGAAGTGTAATATAAGGTTTTTTAAGAAATTTAGGCTAGGCGTAGTGTAGAATATAGTATATCCAATATATACTGTGAATTGGAGCGCAATAAGTTCGTTTAGAAAAGTATGAAGTGTAATATCAGGTTTTTTAAGAAATTTAGGCTAGGCGCTGTGCAAAATATAATATATTCAATATATATAGTGAGTTTGAGCGCAAACAGTTCGTTTAGAAAAGTATGAAGTGTAATATGAGGTTTTTTAAGAAATTTAGGCAAGGCGCTGTGCAAAATATAATATATTCAATATATATAGTGAGTTTGAGCGCAAACAGTTCGTTTAGAAAAGTATGAAGTGTAATATAAGGTTTTTTAAGAAATTTAGGCTAGGCGTAGTGTAGAATATAGTATATTCAGTATATGTAGTGAATTAGAGCTCAAACAGTTCGTTTAGAAAAGTATGAAGTGTAATATAAGGTTTTTTAAGAAATTTAGGTTAGGCGTAGTTTAGAATCTAGTATATTCAGTATATGTAGTGAATTAGAGCTCAAACAGTTTGTTAAAAAGTATGAAGTGTAATATGAGGTTTTTTAAGAAATTTAGGCTAGGCGTAGTGTAGAATATAGTATATCCAATATATACTGTGAATTGGAGCGCAATAAGTTCGTTTAGAAAAGTATGAAGTGTAATATGAGGTTTTTTAAGAAATTTAGGCAAGGCGCTGTGCAAAATATAATATATTCAATATATATAGTGAGTTTGAGCGCAAACAGTTCGTTTAGAAAAGTATGAAGTGTAATATAAGGTTTTTTAAGAAATTTAGGCTAGGCGTAGTGTAGAATATAGTATATTCAATATATATTGTGAATTGGAGCGCAATAAGTTCGTTTAGAAAAGTATCAAGTGTAATATCAGGTTTTTTAAGGAATTTAGGTTAGGCGTAGTTTAGAATATAGTATATTCAGTATATGTAGTGAATTAGAGCTCAAACAGTTCGTTTAGAAAAGTATGAAGTGTAATATAAGGTTTTTTAAGAAATTTAGGCTAGGCGTAGTGTAGAATATAGTATATCCAATATATACTGTGAATTGGAGCGCAATAAGTTCGTTTAGAAAAGTATGAAGTGTAATATCAGGTTTTTTAAGAAATTTAGGCTAGGCGCTGTGCAAAATATAATATATTCAATATATATAGTGAGTTTGAGCGCAAACAGTTCGTTTAGAAAAGTATGAAGTGTAATATGAGGTTTTTTAAGAAATTTAGGCTAGGCGTAGTGTAGAATATAATATATTCAATATATATAGTGAATTTGAGCGCAATAAGTTCGTTTAGAAAAGTATGAAGTGTAATATAAGGTTTTTTATGAAATTTTGGCTAGGCACTGTGCAAAATATAATATGTTCAATATATATAGTGAGTTTGAGCACAAACAGTTCGTTTAGAAAAGTATGAAGTGTAATGTGAGGTTTTTTAAGAAATTTAGGCAAGGCGCTGTGCAAAATATAATATATTCAATATATATAGTGAATTTGAGCGCAATAAGTTCGTTTAGAAAAGTATGAAGTGTAATATGAGGTTTTTTAAGAAATTTAGGATGGCGTAGTGTAGAATATATTATATTCAGCATATATAGTGAATTTGAGCGGAAACAGTTCGTTTAGAAAAGTATAAAGTGTAATATGAGGTTTTTTAAGGAATTTAGGTTAAGCGTAGTGTAGAATATATTATATTCAGCATATATAGTTAATTAGAGCTCAAACAGTTCGTTTAGAAAAGTATGAAGTGTAATATAAGGTTTTTTAAGAAATTTAGGCTAGGCGTAGTGTAGAATATAGTATATTCAATATATATTGTGAATTGGAGCGCAATAAGTTCGTTTAGAAAAGTATCAAGTGTAATATCAGGTTTTTTAAGGAATTTAGGTTCGGCGTAGTTTAGAATATAGTATATTCAGTATATGTAGTGAATTAGAGCTCAAACAGTTCGTTTAGAAAAGTATGAAGTGTAATATAAGGTTTTTTAAGAAATTTAGGCTAGGCGTAGTGTAGAATATAGTATATCCAATATATACTGTGAATTGGAGCGCAATAAGTTCGTTTAGAAAAGTATGAAGTGTAATATGAGGTTTTTTAAGAAATTTAGGCAAGGCGCTGTGCAAAATATAATATATTCTATATATATAGTGAGTTTGAGCGCAAACAGTTCGTTTAGAAAAGTATGAAGTGTAATATAAGGTTTTTTAAGAAATTTAGGCTAGCCGTAGTGTAGAATATAGTATATCCAATATATACTGTGAATTGGAGCGCAATAAGTTCGTTTAGAAAAGTATGAAGTGTAATATCAGGTTTTTTAAGAAATTTAGGCTAGGCGCTGTGCAAAATATAATAGATTCAATATATATAGTGAGTTTGAGCGCAAACAGTTCGTTTAGAAAAGTATGAAGTGTAATATGAGGTTTATTAAGAAATTTAGGCTAGGCGTAGTGTAGAATTCGATAAAGTATGAAGTAATATATAAAGTTATTTTGAAAATTTAGAATAGGCGTTGTGCAAAATATAATATATTCAGTATATGTAGTGAATTAGAGCTCAAACAGTTCGTTTAGAAAAGTATGAACTGTAATATGAGGTTTTTTAAGAAATTTAGGCAAGGCGCTGTGCAAAATATAATATATTCAATATATATAGTGAGTTTGCGCGCAAACAGTTCGTTTAGAAAAGTATGAAGTGTAATATAACGTTTTTTAAGAAATTTAGGCTAGGCGTAGTGTAGAATATAGTATATTCAATATATACTGTGAATTGGAGCGCAATAAGTTCGTTTAGAAAAGTATGAAGTGTAATATCAGGTTTTTTAAGAAATTTAGGCTAGGCGCTGTGCAAAATATAATATATTCAATATATATAGTGAGTTTGAGCGCAAACAGTTCGTTTAGAAAAGTATGAAGTGTAATATGAGGTTTTTTAAGAAATTTAGGCAAGGCGCTGTGCAAAATATAATATATTCAATATATATAGTGAGTTTGAGCGCAAACAGTTCGTTTAGAAAAGTATGAAGTGTAATATAAGGTTTTTTAAGAAATTTAGGCTAGGCGTAGTGTAGAATATAGTATATTCAGTATATGTAGTGAATTAGAGCTCAAACAGTTCGTTTAGAAAAGTATGAAGTGTAATATAAGGTTTTTTAAGAAATTTAGGTTAGGCGTAGTTTAGAATCTAGTATATTCAGTATATGTAGTGAATTAGAGCTCAAACAGTTTGTTAAAAAAGTATGAAGTGTAATATGAGGTTTTTTAAGAAATTTAGGCTAGGCGTAGTGTAGAATATAGTATATCCAATATATACTGTGAATTGGAGCGCAATAAGTTCGTTTAGAAAAGTATGAAGTGTAATATGAGGTTTTTTAAGAAATTTAGGCAAGGCGCTGTGCAAAATATAATATATTCAATATATATAGTGAGTTTGAGCGCAAACAGTTCGTTTAGAAAAGTATGAAGTGTAATATAAGGTTTTTTAAGAAATTTAGGCTAGGCGTAGTGTAGAATATAGTATATTCAATATATATTGTGAATTGGAGCGCAATAAGTTCGTTTAGAAAAGTATCAAGTGTAATATCAGGTTTTTTAAGGAATTTAGGTTAGGCGTAGTTTAGAATATAGTATATTCAGTATATGTAGTGAATTAGAGCTCAAACAGTTCGTTTAGAAAAGTATGAAGTGTAATATAAGGTTTTTTAAGAAATTTAGGCTAGGCGTAGTGTAGAATATAGTATATCCAATATATACTGTGAATTGGAGCGCAATAAGTTCGTTTAGAAAAGTATGAAGTGTAATATCAGGTTTTTTAAGAAATTTAGGCTAGGCGCTGTGCAAAATATAATATATTCAATATATATAGTGAGTTTGAGCGCAAACAGTTCGTTTAGAAAAGTATGAAGTGTAATATGAGGTTTTTTAAGAAATTTAGGCTAGGCGTAGTGTAGAATATAATATATTCAATATATATAGTGAATTTGAGCGCAATAAGTTCGTTTAGAAAAGTATGAAGTGTAATATAAGGTTTTTTATGAAATTTTGGCTAGGCACTGTGCAAAATATAATATGTTCAATATATATAGTGAGTTTGAGCACAAACAGTTCGTTTAGAAAAGTATGAAGTGTAATGTGAGGTTTTTTAAGAAATTTAGGCAAGGCGCTGTGCAAAATATAATATATTCAATATATATAGTGAATTTGAGCGCAATAAGTTCGTTTAGAAAAGTATGAAGTGTAATATAAGGTTTTTTAAGAAATTTAGGCTAGGCGCTGTGCAAAATATAGTATATTCAGTATATATAATGAATTTGAGCGCAAAAAGTTCGTTTAGAAAAGTATGAAGTGTAATATAAGGTTTTTTAAGAAATTTAGGTTAGGCGTAGTGTAGAATATATTATATTCAATATATATAGTGAATTTGAGCGCAAAAAGTTCGTTTACAAAAGTATGAAGTGTAATATAAGGTTTTTTATGAAATTTTGGCTAGGCACTGTGCAAAATATAATATGTTCAATATATATAGTGAGTTTGAGCGCAAACAGTTCGTTTAGAAAAGTATGAAGTGTAATATCAGGTTTTTTAAGAAATTTAGGCTAGGCGTAGTGTAGAATATAGTATATTCAATATATATTGTGAATTGGGGCGCAATAAGTTCGTTTAGAAAAGTATCAAGTGTAATATCAGGTTTTTTAAGGAATTTAGGTTAGGCGTAGTTTAGAATATAGTATATTCAGTATATGTAGTAAATTAGAGCTCAAACAGTTCGTTTAGAAAAGTATGAAGTGTAATATAAGGTTTTTTAAGAAATTTAGGCTAGGCGTAGTGTAGAATATAGTATATCCAATATATACTGTGAATTGGAGCGCAATAAGTTCGTTTAGAAAAGTATGAAGTGTAATATGAGGTTTTTTAAGAAATTTAGGCAAGGCGCTGTGCAAAATATAATATATTCAATATATATAGTGAGTTTGAGCGCAAACAGTTCGTTTAGAAAAGTATGAAGTGTAATATAAGGTTTTTTAAGAAATTTAGGCTAGGCGTAGTGTAGAATATAGTATATTCAATATATATTGTGAATTGGAGCGCAATAAGTTCGTTTAGAAAAGTATCAAGTGTAATATCAGGTTTTTTAAGGAATTTAGGTTAGGCGTAGTTTAGAATATAGTATATTCAGTATATGTAGTGAATTAGAGCTCAAACAGTTCGTTTAGAAAAGTATGAAGTGTAATATAAGGTTTTTTATGAAATTTTGGCTAGGCACTGTGCAAAATATAATATGTTCAATATATATAGTGAGTTTGAGCACAAACAGTTCGTTTAGAAAAGTATGAAGTGTAATGTGAGGTTTTTTAAGAAATTTAGGCAAGGCGCTGTGCAAAATATAATATATTCAATATATATAGTGAATTTGAGCGCAATAAGTTCGTTTAGAAAAGTATGAAGTGTAATATAAGGTTTTTTAAGAAATTTAGGCTAGGCGCTGTGCAAAATATAGTATATTCAGTATATATAATGAATTTGAGCGCAAAAAGTTCGTTTAGAAAAGTATGAAGTGTAATATAAGGTTTTTTAAGAAATTTAGGTTAGGCGTAGTGTAGAATATATTATATTCAATATATATAGTGAATTTGAGCGCAAAAAGTTCGTTTACAAAAGTATGAAGTGTAATATAAGGTTTTTTATGAAATTTTGGCTAGGCACTGTGCAAAATATAATATGTTCAATATATATAGTGAGTTTGAGCACAAACAGTTCGTTTAGAAAAGTATGAAGTGTAATGTGAGGTTTTTTAAGAAATTTAGGCAAGGCGCTGTGCAAAATATAATATATTCAATATATATAGTGAATTTGAGCGCAATAAGTTCGTTTAGAAAAGTATGAAGTGTAATATAAGGTTTTTTAAGAAATTTAGGCTAGGCGCTGTGCAAAATATAGTATATTCAGTATATATAATGAATTTGAGCGCAAAAAGTTCGTTTAGAAAAGTATGAAGTGTAATATAAGGTTTTTTAAGAAATTTAGGTTAGGCGTAGTGTAGAATATATTATATTCAATATATATAGTGAATTTGAGCGCAAAAAGTTCGTTTACAAAAGTATGAAGTGTAATATAAGGTTTTTATGAAATTTGGCTAGGCACTGTGAATATATATGTATATATATGAGTGAGTTGAGGAACTGTGAAAATATAATATGTTCAATATATATAGTGATTTGAGCGCAAAAGTTCGTTTAGAAAAGTATGAAGTGTAATATCAGGTTTTTTAAGAAATTTAGGCTAGGCGTAGTGTAGAATATAGTATATTCAATATATATTGTGAATTGGAGCGCAATAAGTTCGTTTAGAAAAGTATCAAGTGTAATATCAGGTTTTTTAAGAATTTAGGTTAGGCGTAGTTTAGAATATAGTATATTCAGTATATGTAGTGAATTAGAGCTCAAACAGTTCGTTTAGAAAAGTATGAAGTGTAATATAAGGTTTTTTAAGAAATTTAGGCTAGGCGTAGTGTAGAATATAGTATATCCAATATATACTGTGAATTGGAGCGCAATAAGTTCGTTTAGAAAAGTATGAAGTGTAATATGAGGTTTTTAAGAAATTTAGGCAAGGCGCTGTGCAAAATATAATATATTCAATATATATAGTGAGTTGAGCGCAAACAGTTCGTTAGAAAGTATGAAGTGTAATATAAGTTTTTAAGAAATTTAGGCTAGGCGTAGTGTAGAATATAGTATATCAATATATATTGTGAATTGGAGCGCATAAGTTCGTTTAGAAAGTATCAAGTGTAATATCAGGTTTTTTAAGATTTAGGTTAGGTAGTTAATATAGTATATTCAGTATATGTAGTGAATTAGAGCTCAAACAGTTCGTTTAGAAAAGTATGAAGTGTAATATAAGGTTTTTTAAGAAATTTAGGCTAGGCGTAGTGTAGAATATAGTATATCCAATATATACTGTGAATTGGAGCGCAATAAGTTCGTTTAGAAAAGTATGAAGTGTAATATGAGGTTTATTAAGAAATTTAGGCTAGGCGTAGTGTAGAATTCGATAAAGTATGAAGTAATATATAAAGTTATTTTGAAAATTTAGAATAGGCGTTGTGCAAAATATAATATATTCAGTATATGTAGTGAATTAGAGCTCAAACAGTTCGTTTAGAAAAGTATGAAGTGTAATATGAGGTTTTTTAAGAAATTTAGGCAAGGCGCTGTGCAAAATATAATATATTCAATATATATAGTGAGTTTGCGCGCAAACAGTTCGTTTAGAAAAGTATGAAGTGTAATATAAGGTTTTTTAAGAAATTTAGGCTAGGCGTAGTGTAGAATATAGTATATTCAATATATACTGTGAATTGGAGCGCAATAAGTTCGTTTAGAAAAGTATGAAGTGTAATATCAGGTTTTTTAAGAAATTGAGGCTAGGCGCTGTGCAAAATATAATATATTCAATATATATAGTGAGTTTGAGCGCAAACAGTTCGTTTAGAAAAGTATGAAGTGTAATATGAGGTTTTTAAGAAATTTAGGCTAGGCGTAGTGTAGAAATATTATATTCAGTATATGTAGTGAATTAGAGCTCAAACAGTTCGTTTAGAAAAGTATAAGTGTAATATCAGGTTTTTTAAGGAATTTAGGTTAGGCGTAGTTAGAATATAGTATATTCAGTATATGTAGTGAATTAGAGCTCAAACAGTTCGTTTAGAAAAGTATGAAGTGTAATATAAGGTTTTTTAAGAAATTTAGGCTAGGCGTAGTTTAGAATATAGTATATTCAGTATATGTAGTGAATTAGAGCTCAAACAGTTCGTTTAGAAAAGTATGAAGTGTAATATAAGGTTTTTTAAGAAATTTAGGCTAGGCGTAGTGTAGAATATAGTATATCCAATATATACTGTGAATTGGAGCGCAATAAGTTCGTTTAGAAAAGTATGAAGTGTAATATGAGGTTTTTTAAGAAATTTAGGCAAGGCGCTGTGCAAAATATAATATATTCAATATATATAGTGAGTTTGAGCGCAAACAGTTCGTTTAGAAAAGTATGAAGTGTAATATAAGGTTTTTAAGAAATTTAGGCTAGGCGTAGTGTAGAATATAGTATATTCAATATATATTGTGAATTGGAGCGCAATAAGTTCGTTTAGAAAAGTATCAAGTGTAATATCAGGTTTTTTAAGGAATTTAGGTTAGGCGTAGTTTAGAATATAGTATATTCAGTATATGTAGTGAATTAGAGCTCAAACAGTTCGTTTAGAAAAGTATGAAGTGTAATATAAGGTTTTTTAAGAAATTTAGGCTAGGCGTAGTGTAGAATATAGTATATCCAATATATACTGTGAATTGGAGCGCAATAAGTTCGTTTAGAAAAGTATGAAGTGTAATATGAGGTTTTTTAAGAAATTTAGGATGGCGTAGTGTAGAATATATTATATTCAGCATATATAGTGAATTTGAGCGGAAACAGTTCGTTTAGAAAAGTATGAAGTGTAATATGAGGTTTTTCATGAAATTTAGTCTAGGCGTAGTGTCGAATATAGTATATTCAATATATATAGTGAGTTTGAGCGCAAACAGTTCGTTTAGAAAAGTATGAAGTGTAGTATAAGGTTTTTTAAGAAATTTAGGCTAGGCGTAGTGTACAATATAGTATATTCAATATATATTGTGAATTGGAGCGCAATCAGTTCGTTTAGAAAAGTATCAAGTGTAATATCAGGATTTTTAAGGAATTTAGGTTAGGCGTAGTTTAGAATATAGTATATCCAATATATACTGTGAATTGGAGCGCAATAAGTTCGTTTAGAAAAGTATGAAGTGTAATATGAGGTTTTTCATGAAATTTAGTCTAGGCGTAGTGTAGAATATAGTATATTCAATATATATAGTGAGTTTGAGCGCAAACAGTTCGTTTAGAAAAGTATGAAGTGTAGTATAAGGTTTTTTAAGAAATTTAGGCTAGGCGTAGTGTACAATATAGTATATTCAATATATATTGTGAATTGGAGCGCAATAAGTTCGTTTAGAAATGTATGAAGTGTAATATAAGGTTTTTTAAGAAATTTAGGCTAGGCGTAGTGTAGAATATAGTATATCCAATATATACTGTGAATTGGAGCGCAATAAGTTCGTTTAGAAAAGTATGAAGTGTAATATCAGGTTTTTTAAGAAATTTAGGCTAGGCGCTGTGCAAAATATAATATATTCAATATATATAGTGAGTTTGAGCGCAAACAGTTCGTTTAGAAAAGTATGAAGTGTAATATGAGGTTTTTTAAGAAATTTAGGCTAGGCGATGTGCAAAATATAATATATTCAATATATATAGTGAGTTTGAGCGCAAAAAGTTCGTTTAGAAAAGTATGAAGTGTAATATGAGGTTTTTTAAGAAATTTAGGCTAGGCGTAGTGCAGAATTCGATAAAGTATGAAGTAATATATAAAGTAATTTGAAAATTTAGGCTAGGCGTTGTGCAAAATATAATATATTCAGTATATGTAGTGAATTAGAGCGCAAACAGTTCGTTTAGAAAAGTATGAAGTGTAATATGAGGTTTTTTAATTAATTTAGGATGGCGTAGTGTAGAATATATTATATTCAGCATATATAGTGAATTTGAGCGGAAACAGTTCGTTTAGAAAAGTATAAAGTGTAATATGAGGTTTTTTAAGGAATTTAGGTTAAGCGTAGTGTAGAATATATTATATTCAGCATATATAGTTAATTAGAGCTCAAACAGTTCGTTTAGAAAAGTATGAAGTGTAATATAAGGTTTTTTAAGAAATTTAGGCTAGGCGTAGTGTAGAATATAGTATATTCAATATATATTGTGAATTGGAGCGCAATAAGTTCGTTTAGAAAAGTATCAAGTGTAATATCAGGTTTTTTAAGGAATTTAGGTTAGGCGTAGTTTAGAATATAGTATATTCAGTATATGTAGTGAATTAGAGCTCAAACAGTTCGTTTAGAATAGTATGAAGTGTAATATAAGGTTTTTTAAGAAATTTAGGCTAGGCGTAGTGTAGAATATAGTATATCCAATATATACTGTGAATTGGAGCGCAATAAGTTCGTTTAGAAAAGTATGAAGTGTAATATGAGGTTTTTTAAGAAATTTAGGCAAGGCGCTGTGCAAAATATAATATATTCAATATATATAGTGAGTTTGAGCGCAAACAGTTCGTTTAGAAAAGTATGAAGTGTAATATAAGGTTTTTTAAGAAATTTAGGCTAGGCGTAGTGTAGAATATAGTATATCCAATATATACTGTGAATTGGAGCGCAATAAGTTCGTTTAGAAAAGTATGAAGTGTAATATCAGGTTTTTTAAGAAATTTAGGCTAGGCGCTGTGCAAAATATAATATATTCAATATATATAGTGAGTTTGAGCGCAAACAGTTCGTTTAGAAAAGTATGAAGTGTAATATGAGGTTTATTAAGAAATTTAGGCTAGGCGTAGTGTAGAATTCGATAAAGTATGAAGTAATATATAAAGTTATTTTGAAAATTTAGAATAGGCGTTGTGCAAAATATAATATATTCAGTATATGTAGTGAATTAGAGCTCAAACAGTTCGTTTAGAAAAGTATGAAGTGTAATATGAGGTTTTTTAAGAAATTTAGGCAAGGCGCTGTGCAAAATATAATATATTCAATATATATAGTGAGTTTGCGCGCAAACAGTTCGTTTAGAAAAGTATGAAGTGTAATATAAGGTTTTTTAAGAAATTTAGGCTAGGCGTAGTGTAGAATATAGTATATTCAATATATACTGTGAATTGGAGCGCAATAAGTTCGTTTAGAAAAGTATGAAGTGTAATATCAGGTTTTTTAAGAAATTGAGGCTAGGCGCTGTGCAAAATATAATATATTCAATATATATAGTGAGTTTGAGCGCAAACAGTTCGTTTAGAAAAGTATGAAGTGTAATATGAGGTTTTTTAAGAAATTTAGGCTAGGCGTAGTGTAGAAAATATTATATTCAGTATATGTAGTGAATTAGAGCTCAAACAGTTCGTTTAGAAAAGTATCAAGTGTAATATCAGGTTTTTTAAGGAATTTAGGTTAGGCGTAGTTTAGAATATAGTATATTCAGTATATGTAGTGAATTAGAGCTCAAACAGTTCGTTTAGAAAAGTATGAAGTGTAATATAAGGTTTTTTAAGAAATTTAGGCTAGGCGTAGTTTAGAATATAGTATATTCAGTATATGTAGTGAATTAGAGCTCAAACAGTTCGTTTAGAAAAGTATGAAGTGTAATATAAGGTTTTTTAAGAAATTTAGGCTAGGCGTAGTGTAGAATATAGTATATCCAATATATACTGTGAATTGGAGCGCAATAAGTTCGTTTAGAAAAGTATGAAGTGTAATATGAGGTTTTTTAAGAAATTTAGGCAAGGCGCTGTGCAAAATATAATATATTCAATATATATAGTGAGTTTGAGCGCAAACAGTTCGTTTAGAAAAGTATGAAGTGTAATATAAGGTTTTTTAAGAAATTTAGGCTAGGCGTAGTGTAGAATATAGTATATTCAATATATATTGTGAATTGGAGCGCAATAAGTTCGTTTAGAAAAGTATCAAGTGTAATATCAGGTTTTTTAAGGAATTTAGGTTAGGCGTAGTTTAGAATATAGTATATTCAGTATATGTAGTGAATTAGAGCTCAAACAGTTCGTTTAGAAAAGTATGAAGTGTAATATAAGGTTTTTTAAGAAATTTAGGCTAGGCGTAGTGTAGAATATAGTATATCCAATATATACTGTGAATTGGAGCGCAATAAGTTCGTTTAGAAAAGTATGAAGTGTAATATGAGGTTTTTTAAGAAATTTAGGATGGCGTAGTGTAGAATATATTATATTCAGCATATATAGTGAATTTGAGCGGAAACAGTTCGTTTAGAAAAGTATGAAGTGTAATATGAGGTTTTTCATGAAATTTAGTCTAGGCGTAGTGTCGAATATAGTATATTCAATATATATAGTGAGTTTGAGCGCAAACAGTTCGTTTAGAAAAGTATGAAGTGTAGTATAAGGTTTTTTAAGAAATTTAGGCTAGGCGTAGTGTACAATATAGTATATTCAATATATATTGTGAATTGGAGCGCAATCAGTTCGTTTAGAAAAGTATCAAGTGTAATATCAGGATTTTTAAGGAATTTAGGTTAGGCGTAGTTTAGAATATAGTATATCCAATATATACTGTGAATTGGAGCGCAATAAGTTCGTTTAGAAAAGTATGAAGTGTAATATGAGGTTTTTCATGAAATTTAGTCTAGGCGTAGTGTAGAATATAGTATATTCAATATATATAGTGAGTTTGAGCGCAAACAGTTCGTTTAGAAAAGTATGAAGTGTAGTATAAGGTTTTTTAAGAAATTTAGGCTAGGCGTAGTGTACAATATAGTATATTCAATATATATTGTGAATTGGAGCGCAATAAGTTCGTTTAGAAATGTATGAAGTGTAATATAAGGTTTTTTAAGAAATTTAGGCTAGGCGTAGTGTAGAATATAGTATATCCAATATATACTGTGAATTGGAGCGCAATAAGTTCGTTTAGAAAAGTATGAAGTGTAATATCAGGTTTTTTAAGAAATTTAGGCTAGGCGCTGTGCAAAATATAATATATTCAATATATATAGTGAGTTTGAGCGCAAACAGTTCGTTTAGAAAAGTATGAAGTGTAATATGAGGTTTTTTAAGAAATTTAGGCTAGGCGATGTGCAAAATATAATATATTCAATATATATAGTGAGTTTGAGCGCAAAAAGTTCGTTTAGAAAAGTATGAAGTGTAATATGAGGTTTTTTAAGAAATTTAGGCTAGGCGTAGTGCAGAATTCGATAAAGTATGAAGTAATATATAAAGTAATTTTGAAAATTTAGGCTAGGCGTTGTGCAAAATATAATATATTCAGTATATGTAGTGAATTAGAGCGCAAACAGTTCGTTTAGAAAAGTATGAAGTGTAATATGAGGTTTTTTAATTAATTTAGGATGGCGTAGTGTAGAATATATTATATTCAGCATATATAGTGAATTTGAGCGGAAACAGTTCGTTTAGAAAAGTATAAAGTGTAATATGAGGTTTTTTAAGGAATTTAGGTTAAGCGTAGTGTAGAATATATTATATTCAGCATATATAGTTAATTAGAGCTCAAACAGTTCGTTTAGAAAAGTATGAAGTGTAATATAAGGTTTTTTAAGAAATTTAGGCTAGGCGTAGTGTAGAATATAGTATATTCAATATATATTGTGAATTGGAGCGCAATAAGTTCGTTTAGAAAAGTATCAAGTGTAATATCAGGTTTTTTAAGGAATTTAGGTTAGGCGTAGTTTAGAATATAGTATATTCAGTATATGTAGTGAATTAGAGCTCAAACAGTTCGTTTAGAATAGTATGAAGTGTAATATAAGGTTTTTTAAGAAATTTAGGCTAGGCGTAGTGTAGAATATAGTATATCCAATATATACTGTGAATTGGAGCGCAATAAGTTCGTTTAGAAAAGTATGAAGTGTAATATGAGGTTTTTTAAGAAATTTAGGCAAGGCGCTGTGCAAAATATAATATATTCAATATATATAGTGAGTTTGAGCGCAAACAGTTCGTTTAGAAAAGTATGAAGTGTAATATAAGGTTTTTTAAGAAATTTAGGCTAGGCGTAGTGTAGAATATAGTATATCCAATATATACTGTGAATTGGAGCGCAATAAGTTCGTTTAGAAAAGTATGAAGTGTAATATCAGGTTTTTTAAGAAATTTAGGCTAGGCGCTGTGCAAAATATAATATATTCAATATATATAGTGAGTTTGAGCGCAAACAGTTCGTTTAGAAAAGTATGAAGTGTAATATGAGGTTTTTTAAGAAATTTAGGCAAGGCGCTGTGCAAAATATAATATATTCAATATATATAGTGAGTTTGAGCGCAAACAGTTCGTTTAGAAAAGTATGAAGTGTAATATAAGGTTTTTTAAGAAATTTAGGCTAGGCGTAGTGTAGAATATAGTATATTCAGTATATGTAGTGAATTAGAGCTCAAACAGTTCGTTTAGAAAAGTATGAAGTGTAATATAAGGTTTTTTAAGAAATTTAGGTTAGGCGTAGTTTAGAATCTAGTATATTCAGTATATGTAGTGAATTAGAGCTCAAACAGTTTGTTTAGAAAAGTATGAAGTGTAATATGAGGTTTTTTAAGAAATTTAGGCTAGGCGTAGTGTAGAATATAGTATATCCAATATATACTGTGAATTGGAGCGCAATAAGTTCGTTTAGAAAAGTATGAAGTGTAATATGAGGTTTTTTAAGAAATTTAGGCAAGGCGCTGTGCAAAATATAATATATTCAGTATATGTAGTGAATTAGAGCGCAAACAGTTCGTTTAGAAAAGTATGAAGTGTAATATGAGGTTTTTTAAGAAATTTAGGATGGCGTAGTGTAGAATATATTATATTCAGCATATATAGTGAATTTGAGCGGAAACAGTTCGTTTAGAAAAGTATAAAGTGTAATATGAGGTTTTTTAAGGAATTTAGGTTAAGCGTAGTGTAGAATATATTATATTCAGCATATATAGTTAATTAGAGCTCAAACAGTTCGTTTAGAAAAGTATGAAGTGTAATATAAGGTTTTTTAAGAAATTTAGGCTAGGCGTAGTGTAGAATATAGTATATTCAATATATATTGTGAATTGGAGCGCAATAAGTTCGTTTAGAAAAGTATCAAGTGTAATATCAGGTTTTTTAAGGAATTTAGGTTCGGCGTAGTTTAGAATATAGTATATTCAGTATATGTAGTGAATTAGAGCTCAAACAGTTCGTTTAGAAAAGTATGAAGTGTAATATAAGGTTTTTTAAGAAATTTAGGCTAGGCGTAGTGTAGAATATAGTATATCCAATATATACTGTGAATTGGAGCGCAATAAGTTCGTTTAGAAAAGTATGAAGTGTAATATGAGGTTTTTTAAGAAATTTAGGCAAGGCGCAGTGCAAAATATAATATATTCTATATATATAGTGAGTTTGAGCGCAAACAGTTCGTTTAGAAAAGTATGAAGTGTAATATAAGGTTTTTTAAGAAATTTAGGCTAGCCGTAGTGTAGAATATAGTATATCCAATATATACTGTGAATTGGAGCGCAATAAGTTCGTTTAGAAAAGTATGAAGTGTAATATCAGGTTTTTTAAGAAATTTAGGCTAGGCGCTGTGTAAAATATAATATATTCAATATATATAGTGAGTTTGAGCGCAAACAGTTCGTTTAGAAAAGTATGAAGTGTAATATGAGGTTTATTAAGAAATTTAGGCTAGGCGTAGTGTAGAATTCGATAAAGTATGAAGTAATATATAAAGTTATTTTGAAAATTTAGAATAGGCGTTGTGCAAAATATAATATATTCAGTATATGTAGTGAATTAGAGCTCAAACAGTTCGTTTAGAAAAGTATGAACTGTAATATGAGGTTTTTTAAGAAATTTAGGCAAGGCGCTGTGCAAAATATAATATATTCAATATATATAGTGAGTTTGCGCGCAAACAGTTCGTTTAGAAAAGTATGAAGTGTAATATAAGGTTTTTTAAGAAATTTAGGCTAGGCGTAGTGTAGAATATAGTATATTCAATATATACTGTGAATTGGAGCGCAATAAGTTCGTTTAGAAAAGTATGAAGTGTAATATCAGGTTTTTTAAGAAATTTAGGCTAGGCGCTGTGCAAAATATAATATATTCAATATATATAGTGAGTTTGAGCGCAAACAGTTCGTTTAGAAAAGTATGAAGTGTAATATGAGGTTTTTTAAGAAATTTAGGCAAGGCGCTGTGCAAAATATAATATATTCAATATATATAGTGAGTTTGAGCGCAAACAGTTCGTTTAGAAAAGTATGAAGTGTAATATAAGGTTTTTTAAGAAATTTAGGCTAGGCGTAGTGTAGAATATAGTATATTCAGTATATGTAGTGAATTAGAGCTCAAACAGTTCGTTTAGAAAAGTATGAAGTGTAATATAAGGTTTTTTAAGAAATTTAGGTTAGGCGTAGTTTAGAATCTAGTATATTCAGTATATGTAGTGAATTAGAGCTCAAACAGTTTGTTTAGAAAAGTATGAAGTGTAATATGAGGTTTTTTAAGAAATTTAGGCTAGGCGTAGTGTAGAATATAGTATATCCAATATATACTGTGAATTGGAGCGCAATAAGTTCGTTTAGAAAAGTATGAAGTGTAATATGAGGTTTTTTAAGAAATTTAGGCAAGGCGCTGTGCAAAATATAATATATTCAATATATATAGTGAGTTTGAGCGCAAACAGTTCGTTTAGAAAAGTATGAAGTGTAATATAAGGTTTTTTAAGAAATTTAGGCTAGGCGTAGTGTAGAATATAGTATATTCAATATATATTGTGAATTGGAGCGCAATAAGTTCGTTTAGAAAAGTATCAAGTGTAATATCAGGTTTTTTAAGGAATTTAGGTTAGGCGTAGTTTAGAATATAGTATATTCAGTATATGTAGTGAATTAGAGCTCAAACAGTTCGTTTAGAAAAGTATGAAGTGTAATATAAGGTTTTTTAAGAAATTTAGGCTAGGCGTAGTGTAGAATATAGTATATCCAATATATACTGTGAATTGGAGCGCAATAAGTTCGTTTAGAAAAGTATGAAGTGTAATATCAGGTTTTTTAAGAAATTTAGGCTAGGCGCTGTGCAAAATATAATATATTCAATATATATAGTGAGTTTGAGCGCAAACAGTTCGTTTAGAAAAGTATGAAGTGTAATATGAGGTTTTTTAAGAAATTTAGGCTAGGCGTAGTGTAGAATATAATATATTCAATATATATAGTGAATTTGAGCGCAATAAGTTCGTTTAGAAAAGTATGAAGTGTAATATAAGGTTTTTATGAAATTTTGGCTAGGCACTGTGCAAAATATAATATGTTCAATATATATAGTGAGTTTGAGCACAAACAGTTCGTTTAGAAAAGTATGAAGTGTAATGTGAGGTTTTTTAAGAAATTTAGGCAAGGCGCTGTGCAAAATATAATATATTCAATATATATAGTGAATTTGAGCGCAATAAGTTCGTTTAGAAAAGTATGAAGTGTAATATAAGGTTTTTTAAGAAATTTAGGCTAGGCGCTGTGCAAAATATAGTATATTCAGTATATATAATGAATTTGAGCGCAAAAAGTTCGTTTAGAAAAGTATGAAGTGTAATATAAGGTTTTTTAAGAAATTTAGGTTAGGCGTAGTGTAGAATATATTATATTCAATATATATAGTGAATTTGAGCGCAAAAAGTTCGTTTACAAAAGTATGAAGTGTAATATAAGGTTTTTTATGAAATTTTGGCTAGGCACTGTGCAAAATATAATATGTTCAATATATATAGTGAGTTTGAGCGCAAAAAGTTCGTTTAGAAAAGTATGAAGTGTAATATAAGGTTTTTTAAGAAATTTAGGCTAGGCGCTGTGCAAAATATAATATATTCAGTATATGTAGTGAATTAGAGCTCAAACAGTTCGTTTAGAAAAGTATGAAGTGTAATATAAGGTTTTTTAAGAAATTTAGGTTAGGCGTAGTTTAGAATCTAGTATATTCAGTATATGTAGTGAATTAGAGCTCAAACAGTTTGTTTAGAAAAGTATGAAGTGTAATATGAGGTTTTTTAAGAAATTTAGGCTAGGCGTAGTGTAGAATATAGTATATCCAATATATACTGTGAATTGGAGCGCAATAAGTTCGTTTAGAAAAGTATGAAGTGTAATATGAGGTTTTTTAAGAAATTTAGGCAAGGCGCTGTGCAAAATATAATATATTCAATATATATAGTGAGTTTGAGCGCAAACAGTTCGTTTAGAAAAGTATGAAGTGTAATATAAGGTTTTTTAAGAAATTTAGGCTAGGCGTAGTGTAGAATATAGTATATTCAATATATATTGTGAATTGGAGCGCAATAAGTTCGTTTAGAAAAGTATCAAGTGTAATATCAGGTTTTTTAAGGAATTTAGGTTAGGCGTAGTTTAGAATATAGTATATTCAGTATATGTAGTGAATTAGAGCTCAAACAGTTCGTTTAGAAAAGTATGAAGTGTAATATAAGGTTTTTAAGAAATTTAGGCTAGGCGTAGTGTAGAATATAGTATATCCAATATATACTGTGAATTGGAGCGCAATAAGTTCGTTTAGAAAAGTATGAAGTGTAATATCAGGTTTTTTAAGAAATTTAGGCTAGGCGCTGTGCAAAATATAATATATTCAATATATATAGTGAGTTTGAGCGCAAACAGTTCGTTTAGAAAAGTATGAAGTGTAATATGAGGTTTTTTAAGAAATTTAGGCTAGGCGTAGTGTAGAATATAATATATTCAATATATATAGTGAATTTGAGCGCAATAAGTTCGTTTAGAAAAGTATGAAGTGTAATATAAGGTTTTTTATGAAATTTTGGCTAGGCACTGTGCAAAATATAATATGTTCAATATATATAGTGAGTTTGAGCACAAACAGTTCGTTTAGAAAAGTATGAAGTGTAATGTGAGGTTTTTTAAGAAATTTAGGCAAGGCGCTGTGCAAAATATAATATATTCAATATATATAGTGAATTTGAGCGCAATAAGTTCGTTTAGAAAAGTATGAAGTGTAATATAAGGTTTTTTAAGAAATTTAGGCTAGGCGCTGTGCAAAATATAGTATATTCAGTATATATAATGAATTTGAGCGCAAAAAGTTCGTTTAGAAAAGTATGAAGTGTAATATAAGGTTTTTTAAGAAATTTAGGTTAGGCGTAGTGTAGAATATATTATATTCAATATATATAGTGAATTTGAGCGCAAAAAGTTCGTTTACAAAAGTATGAAGTGTAATATAAGGTTTTTTATGAAATTTTGGCTAGGCACTGTGCAAAATATAATATGTTCAATATATATAGTGAGTTTGAGCGCAAAAAGTTCGTTTAGAAAAGTATGAAGTGTAATATAAGGTTTTTTAAGAAATTTAGGCTAGGCGCTGTGCAAAATATAATATATTCAATATATATAGTGAGTTAGAGCGCAAACAGTTCGTTTAGAAAAGTATGAAGTGTAATATGAGGTTTTTTAAGAAATTTAGGCTAGGCGTAGTGTAGAATATAATATATTCAATATATATAGTGAGTTTGAGCACAAACAGTTCGTTTAGAAAAGTATGAAGTGTAATATGAGGTTTTTTAGAAAATTTATGCTATTCGTAGTGTAGAATTCGATAAAGTGTGAAGTGATATATAAAGTTATTTTGAAAATTTAGGCTAGGCGTTGTGCAAAATATAATATATTCCGTATATGTAGTGAATTAGAGCTCAAACAGTTCGTTTAGAAAAGTATAAAGTGTAATATGAGGTTTTTTAAAGAATTTAGGTTAGGCCATGTGCAAAATATAATATATTCAATATATATAGTGAGTTAGAGCGCAAACAGTTCGTTTAGAAAAGTATGAAGTGTAATATGAGGTTTTTTAAGAAATTTAGGCTAGGCGTAGTGTAGAATATAATATATTCAATATATATAGTGAATTTGAGCGCAATAAGTTCGTTTAGAAAAGTATGAAGTGTAATATAAGGTTTTTTAAGAAATTTAGGCTAGGCGCTGTGCAAAATATAGTATATTCAATATATATAGTGAATTTGAGCGCAAAAAGTTCGTTTACAAAAGTATGAAGTGTAATATAAGGTTTTTTATGAAATTTTGGCTAGGCACTGTGCAAAATATAATATGTTCAATATATATAGTGAGTTTGAGCGCAAAAAGTTCGTTTAGAAAAGTATAAAGTGTAATATAAGGTTTTTTAAGAAATTTAGGCTAGGCGTAGTGTAGAATATAGTATATTCAGAATATATAGTGAATTTGAGCGCAAAAAGTTCTTTTAGAAATGTATGAAGTGTAATATGAGGTTTTTTAAGAAATTTAGGCTAGGCGCTGTGCAAAATATAATATATTCAATATATATAGTGAGTTTGAGCGCAAAAAGTTCGTTTAGAAAAGTATGAAGTGTAATATAAGGTCTTGTAAACACTTTAGGCTAGGCGTAGTGTAGAATATAGTATATGCAATATATATAGTGAATTAGAGCGCAATAAGTTCGTTTAGAAAAGTATGAAGTGTAATATGAGGTTTTTTAGAAAATTTATGCTATTCGTAGTGTAGAATTCGATAAAGTATGAAGTGATATATAAAGTTATTTTGAAAATTTAGGCTAGGCGTTGTGCAAAATATAATATATTCCGTATATGTAGTGAATTAGAGCTCAAACAGTTCGTTTAGAAAAGTATAAAGTGTAATATGAGGTTTTTTAAGGAATTTAGGTTAGGCGCTGTGCAAAATATAATATATTCAATATATATAGTGAGTTAGAGCGCAAACAGTTCGTTTAGAAAAGTATGAAGTGTAATATGAGGTTTTTTAAGAAATTTAGGCTAGGCGTAGTGTAGAATATAGAATATTCAGTATATGTAGTGAATTAGAGCTCAAACAGTTCGTTTAGAAAAGTATAAAGTGTAATACGAGGTTTTTTAAACACTTTAGGCTAGGCGTAGTGTAGAATATAGTATATGCAATATATATAGTGAATTAGAGCGCAATAAGTTCGTTTAGAAAAGTATGAAGTGTAATATGAGGTTTTTTAGAAAATTTATGCTATTCGTAGTGTAGAATTCGATAAAGTATGAAGTGATATATAAAGTTATTTTGAAAATTTAGGCTAGGCGTTGTGCAAAATATAATATATTCCGTATATGTAGTGAATTAGAGCTCAAACAGTTCGTTTAGAAAAGTATAAAGTGTAATACGAGGTTTTTTAAACACTTTAGGCTAGGCGTAGTGTAGAATATAATATATTCAATATATATAGTGAATTTGAGCGCAATAAGTTCGTTTAGAAAAGTATGAAGTGTAATATAAGGTTTTTTAAGAAATTTAGGCTAGGCGCTGTGCAAAATATAGTATATTCAATATATATAGTGAATTTGAGCGCAAAAAGTTCGTTTACAAAAGTATGAAGTGTAATATAAGGTTTTTTATGAAATTTTAGCTAGGCACTGTGCAAAATATAATATGTTCAATATATATAGTGAGTTTGAGCGCAAAAAGTTCGTTTAGAAAAGTATGAAGTGTAATATAAGGTTTTTTAAGAAATTTAGGCTAGGCGCTGTGCAAAATATAATATATTCAATATATATAGTGAGTTAGAGCGCAAACAGTTCGTTTAGAAAAGTATGAAGTGTAATATGAGGTTTTTTAAGAAATTTAGGCTAGGCGTAGTGTAGAATATAATATATTCAATATATATAGTGAGTTTGAGCGCAAAAAGTTCGTTTAGAAAAGTATGAAGTGTAATATAAGGTTTTTTAAGAAATTTAGGCTAGGCGTAGTGTAGAATATAATATATTCAATATATATAGTGAGTTTGAGCACAAACAGTTCGTTTAGAAAAGTATGAAGTGTAATATGAGGTTTTTTAGAAAATTTATGCTATTCGTAGTGTAGAATTCGATAAAGTGTGAAGTGATATATAAAGTTATTTTGAAAATTTAGGCTAGGCGTTGTGCAAAATATAATATATTCCGTATATGTAGTGAATTAGAGCTCAAACAGTTCGTTTAGAAAAGTATAAAGTGTAATATGAGGTTTTTTAAAGAATTTAGGTTAGGCCATGTGCAAAATATAATATATTCAATATATATAGTGAGTTAGAGCGCAAACAGTTCGTTTAGAAAAGTATGAAGTGTAATATGAGGTTTTTTAAGAAATTTAGGCTAGGCGTAGTGTAGAATATAATATATTCAATATATATAGTGAATTTGAGCGCAATAAGTTCGTTTAGAAAAGTATGAAGTGTAATATAAGGTTTTTTAAGAAATTTAGGCTAGGCGCTGTGCAAAATATAGTATATTCAATATATATAGTGAATTTGAGCGCAAAAAGTTCGTTTACAAAAGTATGAAGTGTAATATAAGGTTTTTTATGAAATTTTGGCTAGGCACTGTGCAAAATATAATATGTTCAATATATATAGTGAGTTTGAGCGCAAAAAGTTCGTTTAGAAAAGTATAAAGTGTAATATAAGGTTTTTTAAGAAATTTAGGCTAGGCGTAGTGTAGAATATAGTATATTCAGAATATATAGTGAATTTGAGCGCAAAAAGTTCTTTTAGAAATGTATGAAGTGTAATATGAGGTTTTTTAAGAAATTTAGGCTAGGCGCTGTGCAAAATATAATATATTCAATATATATAGTGAGTTTGAGCGCAAAAAGTTCGTTTAGAAAAGTATGAAGTGTAATATAAGGTCTTGTAAACACTTTAGGCTAGGCGTAGTGTAGAATATAGTATATGCAATATATATAGTGAATTAGAGCGCAATAAGTTCGTTTAGAAAAGTATGAAGTGTAATATGAGGTTTTTTAGAAAATTTATGCTATTCGTAGTGTAGAATTCGATAAAGTATGAAGTGATATATAAAGTTATTTTGAAAATTTAGGCTAGGCGTTGTGCAAAATATAATATATTCCGTATATGTAGTGAATTAGAGCTCAAACAGTTCGTTTAGAAAAGTATAAAGTGTAATATGAGGTTTTTTAAGGAATTTAGGTTAGGCGCTGTGCAAAATATAATATATTCAATATATATAGTGAGTTAGAGCGCAAACAGTTCGTTTAGAAAAGTATGAAGTGTAATATGAGGTTTTTTAAGAAATTTAGGCTAGGCGTAGTGTAGAATATAGAATATTCAGTATATGTAGTGAATTAGAGCTCAAACAGTTCGTTTAGAAAAGTATAAAGTGTAATACGAGGTTTTTTAAGGAATTTAGGTTAGGCGTAGTGTAGAATATATTATATTCAGCATATATAGTGAATTTGAGCGCAAAAAGTTCGTTTAGAAAAGTATGAAGTGTAATATAAGGTTTTTTAAGAAATTTAGGCTAGGCGCTGTGCAAAATATAATATATTCAATATATATAGTGAGTTAGAGCGCAAACAGTTCGTTTAGAAAAGTATGAAGTGTAATATGAGGTTTTTTAAGAAATTTAGGCTAGGCGTAGTGTAGAATATAATATATTCAATATATATAGTGAATTTGAGCGCAATAAGTTCGTTTAGAAAAGTATGAAGTGTAATATAAGGTTTTTTAAGAAATTTAGGCTAGGCGCTGTGCAAAATATAGTATATTCAATATATATAGTGAATTTGAGCGCAAAAAGTTCGTTTACAAAAGTATGAAGTGTAATATAAGGTTTTTTATGAAATTTTAGCTAGGCACTGTGCAAAATATAATATGTTCAATATATATAGTGAGTTTGAGCGCAAAAAGTTCGTTTAGAAAAGTATGAAGTGTAATATAAGGTTTTTTAAGAAATTTAGGCTAGGCGCTGTGCAAAATATAATATATTCAATATATATAGTGAGTTAGAGCGCAAACAGTTCGTTTAGAAAAGTATGAAGTGTAATATGAGGTTTTTTAAGAAATTTAGGCTAGGCGTAGTGTAGAATATAATATATTCAATATATATAGTGAGTTTGAGCGCAAAAAGTTCGTTTAGAAAAGTATGAAGTGTAATATAAGGTTTTTTAAACACTTTAGGCTAGGCGTAGTGTAGAATATAGTATATGCAATATATATAGTGAATTAGAGCGCAATAAGTTCGTTTAGAAAAGTATGAAGTGTAATATGAGGTTTTTTAGAAAATTTATGCTATTCGTAGTGTAGAATTCGATAAAGTATGAAGTGATATATAAAGTTATTTTGAAAATTTAGGCTAGGCGTTGTGCAAAATATAATATATTCCGTATATGTAGTGAATTAGAGCTCAAACAGTTCGTTTAGAAAAGTATAAAGTGTAATATGAGGTTTTTTAAGGAATTTAGGTTAGGCGCTGTGCAAAATATAATATATTCAATATATATAGTGAGTTAGAGCGCAAACAGTTCGTTTAGAAAAGTATGAAGTGTAATATGAGGTTTTTTAAGAAATTTAGGCTAGGCGTAGTGTAGAATATAGAATATTCAGTATATGTAGTGAATTAGAGCTCAAACAGTTCGTTTAGAAAAGTATAAAGTGTAATATGAGGTTTTTTAAGGAATTTAGGTTAGGCGTAGTGTAGAATATATTATATTCAGCATATATAGTGAATTTGAGCGCAAAAAGTTCGTTTAGAAAAGTATGAAGTGTAATATAAGGTTTTTTAAGAAATTTAGGCTAGGCGCTGTGCAAAATATAATATATTCAATATATATAGTGAGTTAGAGCGCAAACAGTTCGTTTAGAAAAGTATGAAGTGTAATATGAGGTTTTTTAAGAAATTTAGGCTAGGCGTAGTGTAGAATATAATATATTCAATATATATAGTGAATTTGAGCGCAATAAGTTCGTTTAGAAAAGTATGAAGTGTAATATAAGGTTTTTTAAGAAATTTAGGCTAGGCGCTGTGCAAAATATAGTATATTCAATATATATAGTGAATTTGAGCGCAAAAAGTTCGTTTACAAAAGTATGAAGTGTAATATAAGGTTTTTTATGAAATTTTGGCTAGGCACTGTGCAAAATATAATATGTTCAATATATATAGTGAGTTTGAGCGCAAAAAGTTCGTTTAGAAAAGTATGAAGTGTAATATAAGGTTTTTTAAGAAATTTAGGCTAGGCGCTGTGCAAAATATAATATATTCAATATATATAGTGAGTTAGAGCGCAAACAGTTCGTTTAGAAAAGTATGAAGTGTAATATGAGGTTTTTTAAGAAATTTAGGCTAGGCGTAGTGTAGAATATAGTATATGCAATATATATAGTGAATTAGAGCGCAATAAGTTCGTTTAGAAAAGTATGAAGTGTAATATGAGGTTTTTTAGAAAATTTATGCTATTCGTAGTGTAGAATTCGATAAAGTATGAAGTGATATATAAAGTTATTTTGAAAATTTAGGCTAGGCGTTGTGCAAAATATAATATATTCCGTATATGTAGTGAATTAGAGCTCAAACAGTTCGTTTAGAAAAGTATAAAGTGTAATATGAGGTTTTTTAAGGAATTTAGGTTAGGCGCTGTGCAAAATATAATATATTCAATATATATAGTGAGTTAGAGCGCAAACAGTTCGTTTAGAAAAGTATGAAGTGTAATATGAGGTTTTTTAAGAAATTTAGGCTAGGCGTAGTGTAGAATATAGAATATTCAGTATATGTAGTGAATTAGAGCTCAAACAGTTCGTTTAGAAAAGTATAAAGTGTAATACGAGGTTTTTTAAACACTTTAGGCTAGGCGTAGTGTAGAATATAGTATATGCAATATATATAGTGAATTAGAGCGCAATAAGTTCGTTTAGAAAAGTATGAAGTGTAATATGAGGTTTTTTAGAAAATTTATGCTATTCGTAGTGTAGAATTCGATAAAGTATGAAGTGATATATAAAGTTATTTTGAAAATTTAGGCTAGGCGTTGTGCAAAATATAATATATTCCGTATATGTAGTGAATTAGAGCTCAAACAGTTCGTTTAGAAAAGTATAAAGTGTAATACGAGGTTTTTTAAACACTTTAGGCTAGGCGTAGTGTAGAATATAATATATTCAATATATATAGTGAATTTGAGCGCAATAAGTTCGTTTAGAAAAGTATGAAGTGTAATATAAGGTTTTTTAAGAAATTTAGGCTAGGCGCTGTGCAAAATATAGTATATTCAATATATATAGTGAATTTGAGCGCAAAAAGTTCGTTTACAAAAGTATGAAGTGTAATATAAGGTTTTTTATGAAATTTTAGCTAGGCACTGTGCAAAATATAATATGTTCAATATATATAGTGAGTTTGAGCGCAAAAAGTTCGTTTAGAAAAGTATGAAGTGTAATATAAGGTTTTTTAAGAAATTTAGGCTAGGCGCTGTGCAAAATATAATATATTCAATATATATAGTGAGTTAGAGCGCAAACAGTTCGTTTAGAAAAGTATGAAGTGTAATATGAGGTTTTTTAAGAAATTTAGGCTAGGCGTAGTGTAGAATATAATATATTCAATATATATAGTGAGTTTGAGCGCAAAAAGTTCGTTTAGAAAAGTATGAAGTGTAATATAAGGTTTTTTAAGAAATTTAGGCTAGGCGTAGTGTAGAATATAATATATTCAATATATATAGTGAGTTTGAGCACAAACAGTTCGTTTAGAAAAGTATGAAGTGTAATATGAGGTTTTTTAGAAAATTTATGCTATTCGTAGTGTAGAATTCGATAAAGTGTGAAGTGATATATAAAGTTATTTTGAAAATTTAGGCTAGGCGTTGTGCAAAATATAATATATTCCGTATATGTAGTGAATTAGAGCTCAAACAGTTCGTTTAGAAAAGTATAAAGTGTAATATGAGGTTTTTTAAAGAATTTAGGTTAGGCCATGTGCAAAATATAATATATTCAATATATATAGTGAGTTAGAGCGCAAACAGTTCGTTTAGAAAAGTATGAAGTGTAATATGAGGTTTTTTAAGAAATTTAGGCTAGGCGTAGTGTAGAATATAATATATTCAATATATATAGTGAATTTGAGCGCAATAAGTTCGTTTAGAAAAGTATGAAGTGTAATATAAGGTTTTTTAAGAAATTTAGGCTAGGCGCTGTGCAAAATATAGTATATTCAATATATATAGTGAATTTGAGCGCAAAAAGTTCGTTTACAAAAGTATGAAGTGTAATATAAGGTTTTTTATGAAATTTTGGCTAGGCACTGTGCAAAATATAATATGTTCAATATATATAGTGAGTTTGAGCGCAAAAAGTTCGTTTAGAAAAGTATAAAGTGTAATATAAGGTTTTTTAAGAAATTTAGGCTAGGCGTAGTGTAGAATATAGTATATTCAGAATATATAGTGAATTTGAGCGCAAAAAGTTCTTTTAGAAATGTATGAAGTGTAATATGAGGTTTTTTAAGAAATTTAGGCTAGGCGCTGTGCAAAATATAATATATTCAATATATATAGTGAGTTTGAGCGCAAAAAGTTCGTTTAGAAAAGTATGAAGTGTAATATAAGGTCTTGTAAACACTTTAGGCTAGGCGTAGTGTAGAATATAGTATATGCAATATATATAGTGAATTAGAGCGCAATAAGTTCGTTTAGAAAAGTATGAAGTGTAATATGAGGTTTTTTAGAAAATTTATGCTATTCGTAGTGTAGAATTCGATAAAGTATGAAGTGATATATAAAGTTATTTTGAAAATTTAGGCTAGGCGTTGTGCAAAATATAATATATTCCGTATATGTAGTGAATTAGAGCTCAAACAGTTCGTTTAGAAAAGTATAAAGTGTAATATGAGGTTTTTTAAGGAATTTAGGTTAGGCGCTGTGCAAAATATAATATATTCAATATATATAGTGAGTTAGAGCGCAAACAGTTCGTTTAGAAAAGTATGAAGTGTAATATGAGGTTTTTTAAGAAATTTAGGCTAGGCGTAGTGTAGAATATAGAATATTCAGTATATGTAGTGAATTAGAGCTCAAACAGTTCGTTTAGAAAAGTATAAAGTGTAATACGAGGTTTTTTAAGGAATTTAGGTTAGGCGTAGTGTAGAATATATTATATTCAGCATATATAGTGAATTTGAGCGCAAAAAGTTCGTTTAGAAAAGTATGAAGTGTAATATAAGGTTTTTTAAGAAATTTAGGCTAGGCGCTGTGCAAAATATAATATATTCAATATATATAGTGAGTTAGAGCGCAAACAGTTCGTTTAGAAAAGTATGAAGTGTAATATGAGGTTTTTTAAGAAATTTAGGCTAGGCGTAGTGTAGAATATAATATATTCAATATATATAGTGAATTTGAGCGCAATAAGTTCGTTTAGAAAAGTATGAAGTGTAATATAAGGTTTTTTAAGAAATTTAGGCTAGGCGCTGTGCAAAATATAGTATATTCAATATATATAGTGAATTTGAGCGCAAAAAGTTCGTTTACAAAAGTATGAAGTGTAATATAAGGTTTTTTATGAAATTTTAGCTAGGCACTGTGCAAAATATAATATGTTCAATATATATAGTGAGTTTGAGCGCAAAAAGTTCGTTTAGAAAAGTATGAAGTGTAATATAAGGTTTTTTAAGAAATTTAGGCTAGGCGCTGTGCAAAATATAATATATTCAATATATATAGTGAGTTAGAGCGCAAACAGTTCGTTTAGAAAAGTATGAAGTGTAATATGAGGTTTTTTAAGAAATTTAGGCTAGGCGTAGTGTAGAATATAATATATTCAATATATATAGTGAGTTTGAGCGCAAAAAGTTCGTTTAGAAAAGTATGAAGTGTAATATAAGGTTTTTTAAACACTTTAGGCTAGGCGTAGTGTAGAATATAGTATATGCAATATATATAGTGAATTAGAGCGCAATAAGTTCGTTTAGAAAAGTATGAAGTGTAATATGAGGTTTTTTAGAAAATTTATGCTATTCGTAGTGTAGAATTCGATAAAGTATGAAGTGATATATAAAGTTATTTTGAAAATTTAGGCTAGGCGTTGTGCAAAATATAATATATTCCGTATATGTAGTGAATTAGAGCTCAAACAGTTCGTTTAGAAAAGTATAAAGTGTAATATGAGGTTTTTTAAGGAATTTAGGTTAGGCGCTGTGCAAAATATAATATATTCAATATATATAGTGAGTTAGAGCGCAAACAGTTCGTTTAGAAAAGTATGAAGTGTAATATGAGGTTTTTTAAGAAATTTAGGCTAGGCGTAGTGTAGAATATAGAATATTCAGTATATGTAGTGAATTAGAGCTCAAACAGTTCGTTTAGAAAAGTATAAAGTGTAATATGAGGTTTTTTAAGGAATTTAGGTTAGGCGTAGTGTAGAATATATTATATTCAGCATATATAGTGAATTTGAGCGCAAAAAGTTCGTTTAGAAAAGTATGAAGTGTAATATAAGGTTTTTTAAGAAATTTAGGCTAGGCGCTGTGCAAAATATAATATATTCAATATATATAGTGAGTTAGAGCGCAAACAGTTCGTTTAGAAAAGTATGAAGTGTAATATGAGGTTTTTTAAGAAATTTAGGCTAGGCGTAGTGTAGAATATAATATATTCAATATATATAGTGAATTTGAGCGCAATAAGTTCGTTTAGAAAAGTATGAAGTGTAATATAAGGTTTTTTAAGAAATTTAGGCTAGGCGCTGTGCAAAATATAGTATATTCAATATATATAGTGAATTTGAGCGCAAAAAGTTCGTTTACAAAAGTATGAAGTGTAATATAAGGTTTTTTATGAAATTTTGGCTAGGCACTGTGCAAAATATAATATGTTCAATATATATAGTGAGTTTGAGCGCAAAAAGTTCGTTTAGAAAAGTATGAAGTGTAATATAAGGTTTTTTAAGAAATTTAGGCTAGGCGCTGTGCAAAATATAATATATTCAATATATATAGTGAGTTAGAGCGCAAACAGTTCGTTTAGAAAAGTATGAAGTGTAATATGAGGTTTTTTAAGAAATTTAGGCTAGGCGTAGTGTAGAATATAGTATATGCAATATATATAGTGAATTAGAGCGCAATAAGTTCGTTTAGAAAAGTATGAAGTGTAATATGAGGTTTTTTAGAAAATTTATGCTATTCGTAGTGTAGAATTCGATAAAGTATGAAGTGATATATAAAGTTATTTTGAAAATTTAGGCTAGGCGTTGTGCAAAATATAATATATTCCGTATATGTAGTGAATTAGAGCTCAAACAGTTCGTTTAGAAAAGTATAAAGTGTAATATGAGGTTTTTTAAGGAATTTAGGTTAGGCGTAGTGTAGAATATATTATATTCAGCATATATAGTGAATTTGAGCGCAAAAAGTTCGTTTAGAAAAGTATGAAGTGTAATATAAGGTTTTTTAAGAAATTTAGGCTAGGCGCTGTGCAAAATATAATATATTCAGCATATATAGTGAATTTGAGCGCAAAAAGTTCTTTTAGAAAAGTATGAAGTGTAATATGAGGTTTTTTAGAAAATTTATGCTATTCGTAGTGTAGAATTCGATAAAGTATGAAGTGATATATAAAGTTATTTTGAAAATTTAGGCTAGGCGTTGTGCAAAATATAATATATTCCGTATATGTAGTGAATTAGAGCTCAAACAGTTCGTTTAGAAAAGTATAAAGTGTAATATGAGGTTTTTTAAGGAATTTAGGCTAGGCGCTGTGCAAAATATAATATATTCAATATATATAGTGAGTTTGAGCGCAAAAAGTTCGTTTAGAAAAGTATGAAGTGTAATATAAGTTTTTTTAAGAAATTTAGGCTAGGCGTAGTGTAGAATATAGTATATTCAGCATATATAGTGAATTTGAGCGCAAAAAGTTCTTTTAGAAAAGTATGAAGTGTAATATGAGGTTTTTTAAGAAATTTAGGCTAGGCGTAGTGTAGAATATATTATATTCAGCATATATAGTGAATTTGAGCGCAAAAAGTTCGTTTAGAAAAGTATGAAGTGTAATATAAGGTTTTTTAAGAAATTTAGGCTAGGCGCTGTGCAAAATATAGTATATTCAATATATATAGTGAGTTAGAGCGCAAACAGTTCGTTTAGAAAAGTATGAAGTGTAATATGAGGTTTTTTAGAAAATTTATGCTATTCGTAGTGTAGAATTCGATAAAGTATGAAGTGATATATAAAGTTATTTTGAAAATTTAGGCTAGGCGTTGTGCAAAATATAATATATTCCGTATATGTAGTGAATTAGAGCTCAAACAGTTCGTTTAGAAAAGTATAAAGTGTAATATGAGGTTTTTTAAGGAATTTAGGTTAGGCGTAGTGTAGAATATATTATATTCAGCATATATAGTGAATTTGAGCGCAAAAAGTTCGTTTAGAAAAGTATGAAGTGTAATATGAGGTTTTTTAAGAAATTTAGGCTAGGCGCTGTGCAAAATATAATATATTCAATATATATAGTGAGTTTGAGCGCAAAAAGTTCGTTTAGAAAAGTATGAAGTGTAATATGAGGTTTTTTAAGAAATTTAGGCTAGGCGTAGTGTAGAATATAGTATATTCAGTATATGTAGTGAATGAGAGCTCAAACAGTTCGTTTAGAAAAGTATGAAGTGTAATATAAGTTTTTTTAAGAAATTTTGGCTAGGCGTAGTGTAGAATATAGTATATTCAGCATATATAGTGAATTTGAGCGCAAAAAGTTCTTTTAGAAAAGTATGAAGTGTAATATGAGGTTTTTTAAGAAATTTAGGCTAGGCGTAGTGTAGAATATATTATATTCAGCATATATAGTGAATTTGAGCGCAAAAAGTTCGTTTAGAAAAGTATGAAGTGTAATATAAGGTTTTTTAAGAAATTTAGGCTAGGCGCTGTGCAAAATATAGTATATTCAATATATATAGTGAGTTAGAGCGCAAACAGTTCGTTTAGAAAAGTATGAAGTGTAATATGAGGTTTTTTAGAAAATTTATGCTATTCGTAGTGTAGAATTCGATAAAGTATGAAGTGATATATAAAGTTATTTTGAAAATTTAGGCTAGGCGTTGTGCAAAATATAATATATTCCGTATATGTAGTGAATTAGAGCTCAAACAGTTCGTTTAGAAAAGTATAAAGTGTAATATGAGGTTTTTTAAGGAATTTAGGTTAGGCGTAGTGTAGAATATATTATATTCAGCATATATAGTGAATTTGAGCGCAAAAAGTTCGTTTAGAAAAGTATGAAGTGTAATATGAGGTTTTTTAAGAAATTTAGGCTAGGCGCTGTGCAAAATATAATATATTCAATATATATAGTGAGTTTGAGCGCAAAAAGTTCGTTTAGAAAAGTATGAAGTGTAATATGAGGTTTTTTAAGAAATTTAGGCTAGGCGTAGTGTAGAATATAGTATATTCAGTATATGTAGTGAATGAGAGCTCAAACAGTTCGTTTAGAAAAGTATGAAGTGTAATATGAGGTTTTTTAAGAAATTTAGGCTAGGCGTAGTGTAGAATATAGTATATTCAGTATATGTAGTGAATTAGAGCTCAAACAGTTCGTTTAGAAAAGTATAAAGTGTAATATGAGGTTTTTTAAGGAATTTAGGTTAGGCGTAGTGTAGAATATATTATATTCAGCATATATAGTGAATTTGAGCGCAAAAAGTTCGTTTAGAAAAGTATGAAGTGTAATATAAGGTTTTTTAAGAAATTTAGGCTAGGCGCTGTGCAAAATATAGTATATTCAATATATATAGTGAATTTGAGCGCAAAAAGTTCGTTTACAAAAGTATGAAGTTTAATATAAGGTTTTTTAAGAAATTTAGGCTAGGCGCTGTGCAAAATATAGTATATTCAATATATATAGTGAATTTGAGCGCAAAAAGTTCGTTTACAAAAGTATGAAGTGTAATATAAGGTTTTTTATGAAATTTTGGCTAGGCACTATGCAAAATATAATATGTTCAATATATATAGTGAGTTTGAGCACAAACAGGTCGTTTAGAAAAGTATGAAGTGTAATATGAGGTTTTTTAAGAAATTTAGGCAAGGCGCTGTGCAAAATATAATATATTCAATATATATATAGTGAATTTGAGCGCAATAAGTTCGTTTAGAAAAGTATGAAGTGTAATATAAGGTTTTTTAAGAAATTTAGGCTAGGCGCTGTGCAAAATATAATATATTCAATATATATAGTGAGTTTGAGCGCAAAAAGTTCGTTTAGAAAAGTATGAAGTGTAATAAAAGGTTTTTTAAGAACTTTAGGCTAGGCGTAGTGTAGAATATAAGTAGATAGGCTATAGGCATACCAAAACATAGGCATACCAAAACACCCCCTCTCCTCTCAAACTGTTTTGGTACCCGATGAAGGAGTGGGATAGTCTCCCTCTCTCACGCATACTAAAACATTCCCTCTCCTCTCAGAGTGTTTTAATACCTGATGAAAGAGAGGGAATAGTTCTCCCCACTCTCCCCTATGTTTTGGAATGTCTATAGCGTTCTCTTACGTGTTCTAGTACCCGAAATGAAAAGAGTGGGATATGTTTCCCTTTCTCATGTGTTTTAGTAACCAATGAGAGAAAGAGTGGGATGGTTTCCCACCACTTTCTATTCCCTTCTCTATACAAGTCTGCATTTGTAGATTTTTCACCGCCTACAAAGAAAAGCTATTGGCTACTTTTTTTTTAGTGGAAGGGGCAGCCTTTTTTTTCAGAGATACACACGATCTGATAGGGCCTTGCCTCGCACTTTTTTTTTCTCGCTCGGATGGATGTGAAATCGAAAAGGGCCTGCAGCGAGCTCGGAGATGTACACGATCTAATGGGCCTTATGAATACCCTAATGGCTTGGACCTTGTTTTTTATGTACACAAGCCATTACGACGTCCGGCGTCTAGAAATTTTCTCAAAGGTATACGGGATGATAAAGAAAATGCGTTTGGCCGAACTGATAAGTAGATGGAGCGAAAAAAATTGTACACCTGCGCGCTTGAGTCTAAAAATGTGTACACAAGCCATTACGGAGTCTGCGCGCAGAGATTCAATCACAAGCTATAGGAAGGGTCTTAGAAATTTTCTCGGTCAAGAAAAGGTTGTGGATTAGTCGAAGAGTGTTTCTGCGCGTTTATGAAGATAAGCAGTGTACATTTTTTTTAGCGGGGGTGTGCACAAATTGTCGCGTTTTGAGAATTAGGGAGGAAAAATGTTCACCAATCAGAGGATTTTGTAGGAGAGTCATAAAAAGAGCAAGCTAAAATTTGGGTATAAATAGTCCCAGTGCTAACTGCAGCCAGTTCAGTCATCGATTTTTCAATTTCACAAGTTTGAAGAAAGATCAAGATGGCAACGAAGAAGTCGAGTTCCAGAAGAAGTAGTATTCGAGTCGCCCAGGAGCGCATACGTTGGCTATATAGTGAATTTGAGCGCAATAAGTTCGTTTAGAAAAGTATGAAGTGTAATATAAGGTTTTTTAAGAAATTTAGGCTAGGCGCTGTGCAGAATATAATATATTCAATATATATAGTGAGTTTGAGCGCAAAAAGTTCGTTTAGAAAAGTATGAAGTGTAATATAAGGTTTTTTAAGAAATTTAGGCTAGGCGTAGTGTAGAATATAGTATATTCAGCATATATAATGAATTTGAGCGCAAAAAGTTCTTTTAGAAAAGTATGAAGTGTATGAGAGAAAGTATGAGGTTTTTTAGAAAATTTATGCTATTCGTAGTGTAGAATTCATAGTGTAGAAAGATCAAGATGGCAACGAAGAAGTCGAGTTCCAGAAGAAGTAGTATTCGAGTCGCCCAGGAGCGCATACGTTGGCTGGTGTCCAACGCACCGACTGTATTGACTATGCTGGAGTACGTCTCCTGGTCGATGGAGGTAATGGAAAGGTGTAAGTATAATTTTTTTGTATATTAATGCGCAAAAAATTGTTCATTTCTGCTTTTAATTTGATTTTTTTCATACACAGATGATCATACACAAATCTCAGAAACAGCCGAAAGGCTATGGATTGCTTGATAAAGTTATCAATAACTTACCTGTTGAAATGCATCTTCCTGGATATCAATACTGCGGTCCCGGAACTAAATTGAAAAAGCGAATGAAAAGAGGAGATCCTGGTATTAATCCGCTTAATCAGGCTTGTAAAAAACACGACATAGCTTACTCCGATAAAAACGTAGATCGTAAAGCTGCTGACAAGATGCTTGCTGAGGAAGCTATGCAACGTGTCAGAGCTAAGGATGCTAGTCTTGGCGAAAAAGCTTTTGCTTTTGCTGTTAGCAATGCTATGAAATTAAAAGGAAAAACTGGAATGGTACTGAAATTTAATAAGTTAGTGACTGCTGCTAAAAAATCAATGTCAACAAGTAAAAGTTCTCGCAAGGTTATTCAATCAGCCTTGAAGGGTGCACGTCAAGCTGTTAAAAGTGTAGGTGGAAAGAAAAAAGTTATCATTCCACGTGTTCTGCCGCTTCCATCAAAAATTGGTGGAGTTCTTCCTTTTCTGATTCCATTGTTCGCAGGACTAACAAGGAAAGGTACCCAACCCGAACTCACCGATTTTGATGATTTT
The DNA here is from genome assembly GCF_009193385.2 of Nasonia vitripennis. Classification (NCBI taxonomy): domain Eukaryota; kingdom Metazoa; phylum Arthropoda; class Insecta; order Hymenoptera; family Pteromalidae; genus Nasonia; species Nasonia vitripennis. The sequence continues at coordinate 2,345,459 of NW_022279590.1, forward strand.
CATATATGTTGTAGAACATAAAAAAATAAGAGACACGTATTTTTTTTTATCGGCTAATTTTCACTTTTAAGGGGTAAAAACCTCCCCTAAAGTTAACCCCCAAAAAGCGTTTTTTTTAAATATCTCGGCTTAAAATTAATATTTTTCAATGAAACAAATTGGAGGTTATTTCTTACAAAAAGAGCAAGTATTTCATGGTGATTTGAAGAGTAAGGGTAGCATCCCCTATTTTTTAGGGGTTGAAAACATATATTTTTTGGCATAATTTTATAATAAAAATGTTTAAACCGACTAAAAAAAATTGGAAAAAATGTTTAAACATCCTTAATAACAAAATTTAGTTGACGTCTTTCGGTGTTTTCATAAATATTATCCCTAAGGGGGTAAACCACCCCTAACACAAAATAACTGTAAATATGTAATTCAATACATAATATTTCGTAGAAAGTTTGTATATAGAGGTTTTCGAGGTCGCTGATTACAAATCTGCTATCAGATTTTGAAAATTCAAAATGGCGGATCCAATATGGCGGACGGAAATATCGAAAAAAAATTTTATATAATAAAAAAGTTTTAAACGACTAAAAAATTTGGAAAAAATTTGTAAACATCTATAATAAACAAATTAAGTTTTTCGGTTTTTTCATAGATACGTCCCCTTAGGGGGGTAAACCACCCCTAACACAAAATAACTATAAGTATACTTCAATCCATAATATTTTGTAGAAGGTTTGTATATAGGGATTTTCGAGATCGCTCTTTACAAATCTGATATCAGATTTTAAAAATACAAAATGGCGAAACCAATGTGGTGGACGAAAATGTCGAAAAAAAATTTTAACTTTCAAAAAAACTTGTTTACAAATGTGTGATCTTTGTAGCCTGTACATGTGAACTAAAGAGCCTTAAACCCTAAACCCCTAAAGAACAAATAGGCTAAATGGTTGTGCTTTTTAACCAAACGACTCCAAACCCCTAACCTCCAGACAAGCCGAAGGCCTATGCTTTACCGTAGACACGAGTATAGACATATTACCGATATTTTATTCTATCATTTTGTATGTAACAAATAACGTCTCGTTTTATGTTTCAATCAAAGATTATTTATTTTTCTGCTTTTATAAATTAGCATAATTTCAAAAGTAATTTCATAAATCATAAAGTATTTCATAAATTGCATAATTATATAATTTTATAAATTCAAAAAGTCCACACTTTTTTGCAAATGAAAAAACATAGTTTAATAAAATTAGTTTATCAAACTCTTTTGCGTTTTGTAATAAAATTTAATGTTGTCAAACTTGGGAGTTTTTCATTGTTACAATTATTTCGTAAGCCGAAAGTTTTTTAGATGAATTCTCGAAGTAATGATTATTGTATCTATAGTAAAATATTTACAGTCTGGAATTCCATAATAATACTATTTGCTACGATTTAATGAATTTATCAAAAAATCTAAATTTAATAATAAATATTATTCTAATTATTATTATTATTTTTCATTATCATTGCTATTATCAGTATTACTGTTATTATTGTTATTGCAATTATGCTTATTCTTCTTCTTCTTATTATTATTATTATATTACTATGATAATTTTTGTTATTGGTAAAAATACATAAAAGAATATTAATACTCGAACTTCATTTGCAATTAAAGAACACGTTGTTATTGAAAGGGAATTTTATATGCATTCATTAGTTTAATGAATGTTATCGTACATTCAATGATAATTCCACAGATAAATGTCTTTCACTCATAAAAGTTGTTGACAATATGTGCGAATCAGTATGTTCTTTCTTTAGATTGTTTTCATCGAGTGTTTACCTCAGCTGCCTGTGTTATTTTTTAGGCAGTGAGTGAGTTTTGTGGGTATTCTAGTTCGATGCCGAAAGTACGAATAGTACGTCTTTTTGTTTGTCAGTGGTATCATACAGTTGTAGAAAATTTTCTTTAGTGATTTTATATAGATTACATTATTCAATTTCAAAGTGAATAAAAGTTGAATAAAACCAAAAATAGAGTTTTCCGAACATCACAAAGTGGAACGAGAATTCTTCTCCAATGCATAAATTAATGATTTGATTCAATTTACATTCACTCGTTTTATTCTGGTAGAAATGTAGCAGTCGTGCCTTACATGCAAAAACACAGCTTGTATAAATTTTACCGCTTGTTTTCATTTTAGATTGAAAAATGAAAATTAATCCGTTAAACGTTCTAAACTTATTATTAGCATACTTTCAAGCGTTAAACATACCAGATAGTGTCACGAATTGTCACGAATCAGAGTTGGCCGAAAAAATAAAAGAAATTTTAATAGATGCAACACATGATTTCAACGATGTAGAAATGATTACTGATGACTCTTTGGATTTTCAAGAAGAGTATAAAGACCATAATGCGGAAATAATTGAAGATGAAGTGCAACATCATTTTCCTGATCCGGATATAGCACCAACAAATCAATGTACAGCAGATAATGAAGAACTAGATTTTGAATACAAAAAAAGAGCTGTAGAATTTTGGAGAAGTAGCAAAACGAAGCAAAATTTAAGTCTCAAAACAGTGCAAAACAGATTCAAAAAAGTATCATCTATTAGTCAGCTACGTCGTTGGGCTCATTCAATTAATAAAGGTGGCACGTATAGAGAAAAAGTAGCACAAATTTGTCAGTATACCCTGGATAATTTTCAAGCAGCTCTCGACAGTGGTTCAATTATCCATGATGAAGATATAATTCGATGGGCCTTACAAGCTAAAAAAGAAATTGGTTTTGATGATATTAGATTCAAAGCTTCTAAACATTGGTTACTCAAATTTAAGCAAGCACACCGAATAGTTTCTAGGAAAATAAATAATTTCATAACAAGAAAAACACTAGAAAGTAGTGCAGAACTTACGGCTAAAGCTGAAGCATTTATCGATGACGTTAAATCGTGAATACCAAGGATTGGACTCGAAAATTTGTATAATACAGATCAGAGCGGATTTCAGCTAGAAATGCATTCTGGAAGAACATTAGCAGTAGAAGGAGAAAAGCAAGTGCAATGTCTAGTACAGTCAATTTCAGCAACAACGCATAGTTATACTATACAGCCACTAATATCAGCTACTGGACAACTGTTGTCACCGCTATTTCTTGTTTTAAAGGAACCAAGTGGCAAGTTTGGCCCTATTGTAGAACAAAACATATTTAGACCAGAAAACGTGTACGTGGAAGCATCCAAATCTGGAAAATTAACAACAAGTAAGGGAACTAATAACAATTTTTACATTGTAATATCGTTGATCAGTTAATTAGTAAGTCGTTTAATTGCAGATCACTTCAAAATCTGGTTGGATAAAATATTTTATCCCTATGTAGGCCATCACTCAATACTATTACTTGATTCTTGGAGTGGTCATTGTGACAAAGTTATAGAAGAAACAATGCCACAAAATAAAATTATTAACATAAAAAAATTCCAACTGGAACCACAGGAAAAATACAACCACTTGATGTCTATGGATTCCGAATTTGGAAAAACTTTGTCCGAACATTTTCTGATAATGTAATGTTAATGGATCATGATATGAATTTACATGTGAGAAATAATATAATTAAACTTCAATCATTGGTTCACAACCAACTGTCTTCACCGAGATATATAGATTTGTTTAAATATTCCTGGTATAAAAGCGGTTACGTCAATGAAAAACCAGATAAATTTGATAATCCTATAGATTTCAGTTTTGGAAAGTCTTGTGCAACACATTGTGAAATAGAAGGGTGCACAAACATTGCAATTGTACGATGTGGTTGGTGCAAAAAAGCATTGTGCTTTAAACACTTTTATGAGGACAACCATTATTGTAAAAACATCGTAAAATAATATATTTTATGCTCAATACAAAAAATGCACTATGGCAAAAGATAAAAGATTGTAGATTATTATTATACTCTAATATTATAAACAAAAATACATTATAAGTTGAATTTACAATAAAGGAATTTCAATAACATTCTGATAACAATTTCTACGGAAATTATAAAACTGCTTCACACACAGAATTTTCTTGTTTACAAATTTAGGAATTTGAGGTGGTTTGGTTAAAAAGCACAACCATTTAGCCTATTTGTTCTTTAGGGGTTTAGGGTTTAAGGCTCTTTAGTTCACATGTACAGGCTACAAAGATAACACATTTATAACAAGTTTTTATGAAAGTTAAAATTTTTTTTCGACATTTTCGTCCACCACATTGGTTCCGCCATTTTGAATTTTCAAAATCTGATATCAGATTTGCAAAGAGCGATCTCGAAAACCCTTATATACAAACCTTCTACAAAATATTATGGATTGAAGTATACTTATAGTTATTTTGTGTTAGGGGTGGTTTACCCCCTAAAGGGTAGTATCTATGAAAAAATCGAAAAACTTAATTTGTTTATTATAGATGTTTACAAATTTTTTCCAAATTTTTTAGTCGTTTAAAACTTTTTTATTATATAAAATTTTTTTTCGATATTTCCGTCCTATTGGTTCCGCCATTTTGAATTTTCAAAATCTGATAGATTTGTAATCAGCGACCTCGAAAACCTCTATATACAAACTTTCTACGAAATATTATGTATTGAATTACATATTTACAGTTATTTTGTGTTAGGGGTGGTTTACCCCCTTAGGGGTAATATTCATGAAAACACCGAAAGACGTCAACTAAATTTTGTTATTAAGGATGTTTAAACATTTTTTCCAATTTTTTTAGTTGGTTTAAACATTTTTATTATAAAATTATGCCAAAAAATATATGTTTTCAACCCCTAAAAAATAGGGGATGCTACCCTTACTCTTCAAATCACCATGAAATACTTGCTCTTTTTGTAAGAAATAACCTCCAATTTGTTTCATTGAAAAATATTAATTTTAAGCCGAGATATTTAAAAAAAAACGCTTTTTGGGGGTTAACTTTAGGGGAGGTTTTTACCCCTTAAAAGTGAAAATTAGCCGATAAAAAAAAATACGTGTCTCTTATTTTGTTATGTTCTACAACATATATGAAAATCATCAAAATCGGTGAGTTCGGGTTGGGTACCTTTCCTTGTGAGTATGATATTGGGTTTTGCAGAAGACTATAAAAAGATTATAGTTAATATGAAGCATGAGCTCATTCTCACAAGATCGAGAAGCGACTTGAACGTAATAATCTAGGAAGGTACTGTAGCATCTGGTGTAACTACTTATGAAGATTACGAAGTAAAAGTATCAAAGATAGAGTGGTTGATGCCATATGTTGTTGCATCTGATAAACAAAAAATCCAGCTATTGAATTTCATTGGTAAAGATAATCCTATCTCCATGTGTTTCCGTTCTTGGGAATTATTTGAATATCCTCTTCTCCCAAGCACTACTAAACACGTCTGGACAGTGAAAACATCAAATCAATTGGAAAAACCTCGTTTTGTGATTCTTGGACTGCAACAAAGAGAAAATCATTGAGATCACTGCAAACGCCAGTCGATTTGACCATTGTGAGTTGAGTAATGTGAAACTTTTCTTGAATTCACAATATTATCCATACAACAATATGAACCTCGATATAGCTAAAAATCAGTTTGCCATTCTCTATGATATGTACGCTAATTTTCAAAAATCCTACTATGGACGAGATCCGCAACCGCTGCTGACAAAGTCTTCGTTTCTCAACTTTGCACCACTCGTAGTTATTGACTGTTCACGACAAAACGAATCTCTCAAGAGCACTCCTGTCGATGTACGTCTGGAGTTTGAGGCTAAAAAAGATTTTCCTGTTAACACTTCAGCCTACTGTCTGATCTTACACGATCGCATCGTTCAGTACAATCCTATTAGTGGAGATGTCAAGAAGCTCGTCTAAGCTGCACCGGAAAATGGAGTATGCAGTAGACATGACTGGTTTCAAGCAAACACAAGAAGATTATATTCTAAAGGAATTAGCAATCATACCTCTCAAGGAAAATAGTGCAGATCCTATTGTTCTAACATTCAAAAATCCCTTCTCATGGAAAAAACTCTCAGACAAAATGCAAAGGGAAAACAAATGGCTCAAACATAATTATCATGGCATCAGGTAGAAAACGGATGGACATGACTACTCTCAAATCGGAAACTTGCTTCGTGACGCTTTACATGAAGCATCAAAAATTGTTGTCATGGGTGAATTAAAACAGAAATGGCTTCAACGATTCAAATTTCCTGTTCACAATATTGAACAGTATGGCTATCCGTCAAAACCATCTTTCAAGTGCGTCACAGTATGCACAAATCATAATCCAAGCTATAAGACGACCTGTGCATTGCACAACGTCAAACTCATGAAATTGTTCTATCAGCATAAACTGTAATGTAAAATAAAAAAAATTAAAAAAATAAGTAGAGAACGTTATAGGCATTCCAAAACATAATACAGAGAGAGGAAAAATTATTCCCACTCTCTCATCGGGTACTAAAACACTCTGAGAGGAGACAGGGTGTTTTAGTATCTTGGAGAGAGAGAGAGGGGATCCCTCCTCTTCCATCGGGTACCAAAACACTCTGAGAGGAGAGGGGGTGTTTTAGTATGCCTATGTTTTGGTATGCCTATAGCCTACCTACTAATATAGTATATTCAATATATATATATATATATATATATATATATATATATATATATATATATATATGTGTGCGTGTGTGTGTGTGTGTGTAGTGAATTTGAGCGCAAAAAGTTCGTTTAGAAAAGTATGAAGTGTAATATAAGGTTTTTTATGAAATTTAGGCTAGGCGCTGTGCAAAATATAATATATTCAATATACAGGGTGTTTCATTTTAATCCGACCACGACAAAAAACCATGGAAAAACTAATTTTAACGAAAAATGACCTGAACAAAAGTTGAAGGGGGTAAAGGGGGCCATCGAATGACACAAACAACTATGACCTTGAACTTGATTTTCAAGGTCATTTGAGAGTAATTGTGATTTTTTTAAATAGGAACCTCTATTTTAGACCTTGGAATCGGATAGAGCGGAAAAAATTACGTCGCAAAGGATATTTTAAGTTTGCTTTGGTGACCTTGAGAAGGTCAATTCAAGCCAAATAACAAAAAATCTGCTAAACAGCTGTTTGTCTGGTTTTATTTTACTGATGTCGAAAGATGACCTTGACAAAAGTTGAAGAGAGCAAAAGGGGCCATCTAATGACACCAACACCTCTGACCTTGAACTCGATTTTCAAGATCATTTGAAGGTCATTGTATTTTTTTAACGGGAACCCCTATTTTTGACCTCGGAATACGGAGCAGCGGAAAAAATTACGTCGGAAATGACATTTTAAGTTTGCCTTAGTGGCCTTGAGAAGGTCAATTCAAGGTCAAATAAGAAGTATCAGCCTAAGATTGTTTTCCTTTCAATTTTTTCGTAGAATTATCATTTTATTATTGTAATAAACATTAAGAGAATAATTGACTTAAAATGTGATTATGCTTTGCTGACTTTAAAGCCATTTTGTAAGGTCAAAAGTGAAAAATGCAATATCAAATGTTATGTGAAGTCCATATTTATATCCTAACTTTAGCGTTACCCAGGAACAACGACGTGGACGTAATAGGATTGTGTTCTCTTCGGGGTGCTTGATTAGAGTGAGTCCCCTTGCCTCTCACTTTTCGGGGTGCTTGATTAGAGTGAGTCCCCTTGCCTCTCACTTTTCGGGGTGCTTAATTAGAGTGAGTCCCCTTGCCTCTCACTTTTGCTCAAAATTCAACGCAGGTGCTCAAAGACACCACCATTTTGTTGGATACACAATTCAATTCGCTGCTGAAAATATTCTACTGTTCTGAGTAATACAGCTCTTGGGATGTTTTCACAAGCGGTTTGAATTCTGTGGATCATATCTTCCCTTGTGGTAGTTTCATGTTCATAAACAGTATCTTTCAAATACCCCCACAAATAGAAATCGGGTGATGTCATATCTGGAGATCTCGGTGGCCATCGAACACCCAAATCTCCACGTCCAGTGCGTCCAATTTTACAGTTCCTGAGAGAACGTCTTCCAGTACTTCTTGAAGCAGTAGATTTATACACAAGAGTAAGAATGTGGATTCAATTAGATGGAGCTCCTGCGCACTATGCTCGAATAGTTAGACAATATCTTAATCAAAATTACCGTGACAGGTGGATTGGACGCACAATAGAGGTTCCTATTAAAAAAAATCACAATTACCCTCAAATGACCTTGAAAATCGAGTTCAAGATCATAGGTGTTTGTGTCATTCGATGGCCCCCTTTACCCCCTTCAACTTTTGTTAAGGTCATTTTTCGTTAAAATTAGTTTTTCCATGGTTTTTTGTCGTCGTCGGATTAAAAAGAAACACCCTGTATATAGTGAGTTTGAGCGCAAAAAGTTCGTTTAGAAAAGTATGAAGTGTAGAAAAGTATAAGGTTTTTTAAAAAATATAGGCTGGGCGTAGTGTAGAATATAGAATATTCATTATGTATATAGTGAATTTAAGCGCAAAAAGTTCGTTTAAAAAAGTATGAAGATAATATCAGGTTTTTTAAGAAATTTAGGCTGGGCGTAGTGTAGAATATAGTATATTCAATATATATTGTGAGTTTGAGTGCAAAAAGTTTGTTCGAAAAAGTATAATGTTATATATAAAATTATTTTGAAAATTTAGTCTAGGCGTTGTGTAGAATATAGTATATGTAGTGAATTATAGCGCAAAAAGTTCGTTTAGAAAAGTATGAAGTGTAATATGAGGTTTTTTAAGAAATTCAGGCTAGACGTAGTGTAGAATTATGTATATTCAATATATATAGTGAATTTGAGCTCAAAAAGTTCGTTTAGAAAAGTATGAAGTGTAATATGAGTTTTTTAAAGAAATTTAGGCTAGACGTAGTGTAGAATATAGTATATTCAGTATATGTAGTGGATTAGAGCGCAAAAAGTTCGTTTAAAAAAGTATGAACTGTAATATAAGCTTACCTTGCGTTTGTTTATTGAAGACGTTTCTAGATGGCTTACTCTTCCTTCTTATACTTTCCTCGTCTCTTATTTTGGAATTTTGGTGTAAGTTCTTTTAACAAATTTAAAACAACATAAGGCTATGGAACAAATGATTATGTATTTTCTCCCAGAAAGTCTTTATATAGATGTTTGCAAATATCTTAGAGTGAATCTTATAATAAAGCGCTATTGAATCTTACTAAAACGAATCTAAATTCGGAATAAAAACTTATTGGTCCACTGTCTTCTCTGCCCGATCACGGAGTGAGAGAGTAGTGTGGCTCCTGGGCGCTCGGAAGTGGTTCCGTACCTCCCACGCCGCTGCCAGCTCACTTCCCCTCAGCCGCGTTACAACGTCGGTGCTTGTTGCACTTATTAGGCCTTACAGGGCCTGGCAACTAGTTACGCACCGAAACTGCAACGTAGCTCCGCACGTGCGCCTCTAGCTGTCGGCGGGGAAGTTGTTTAGATCAGCGAGATTTTTAGTCGCTTGATACTTTTGTGGCCTTGAGTCTCGCTGTACCTTTATGCGTGTAG